>NC_139169.1:19040000-19433666 GCF_965202585.1 Thalia democratica
TTTATTTTCAAAAAGCTGTTTTAAAATAAGTTTTTTTTAAGTAAAAATTTTCTTTGACAGAATGTTTCATAAATATACTTTAAAAACAGAAAAGACCCACAAAGAAATTCAATTGCATTTCTTCCGTGCAAGCTCCATCTTGACCTCGTCCGAAATCATACCGATGATGTCCTGGTGTCCTTCAATGCTCGCCACCACTCCTCCGTAGGGGAATTCACCCGATTCGCAACTGTAATCCACCATTGCACCGTCGCAAGTGGTCAGCCTCCCACCCGCAGCCTGCAGTATGGCCTGCGGGGCGCACAGGTCCCATTTCCTGCAACCCAGCTTTGGGTGAAGCCACACGTCCGCGTCCCCCTCCAAAACCTTGAGAAGTGTTTAAACGTGTTGAAAACAATCAAATTGTACAAGTGTGTTAAATTTGAATAATTAAATGAAGAGAGAAAAAAATGCAGGTTATTAAGTTTACACGTAAAACGGAATAATAAATTGCATCAAATTTTTGTGATTTGTTATTGAATTAGCTAAAAAAAATCTTTTTACATTAACGCTTTTCCTAATGCCAAATTTTTTGATCACTCAGCTAAACTAACATTAGAACAAAAACATACTGCTTTATATAGACAAAAATAGACGCATTAGTATTCAACGTACTACCTCATCTCAGCAATGCAATTTACTCATTATTATTATTTTAATATCATGGTTATATTAAATACTCAATTTCTCACCTTCAGCACCTTGTTCCCAGCTCCTCCCTGTCTTATTAGCTCAACGGAAATTTGTTTGTCTTCAAGCTTCTTCACAACCGAATCCACAGCTTCGATGTCCCTGAACATGGACGTGATGATCCGTTTGCGTTTCGGGGATCTCCCGTCACGATCGCGGACTTCCACCAACCCGCGAACGCCAAGCCCCTTCATCCCCCACACGCACCTGTTCCCGCCATTTCTACAAAAAGGCCGGTTGATCACCCCCGCCACGGGCTTGCCGCCCACCACCAGTCCGATCATGACGGTGACGTGGTCCAGGAGCCCGGTGACGAAGCACGCGGTTCCGTCCAGCGGGTCCACCCACAAGGTGATGTCCTGCTCCTTCACATGCTCGTACTCGGCAGGGCACTCCAAGTCGCGAATGATTTCTTCGGAGTTGCACGCCTCAGTTGGAACGTGCGTCGGGTCGTACGGCTCGTTTTCTTCACCGACGAACGTCACCTAAAGTGGAATTGTGTCATTGGTTTGTTTTAATCCCTTAAACATAATGAAATTGTTTAAATTTTGATGAAAATGTTACCTGAATTAGACTTTTGCATTTACGTCTGGACTTTATAAATATTGTTTAATAAAGAAATTTTAAAAGTCCTTCATTAAGAATTAACGAGTTTTAACGTTTTTTTATGACTATGATAAGTTTTTTTATGCTATAAAGGTTAAATTAAAACTCTCTAAACATTTAGAAACGTGTTTAAATTTTATTTTGTGCGGTTTTAGTATTTTGTGTTGTCAAATGTATTTTTTTTCAAATATAAGCTGCTGAACTTCGTAAAAAAAAAATTTTGACTAAGCTTATTTAAAAAGCAAAAATGATGCTTCATAAATGCACACTAACTACTACACGATTTGTGTTAGGACTATCAAAAACATAAAACAATTAGCAATTAACATAAACTAATTAAAATCACATCAAGAAACCTGTGGAAATTGTGACAGCAGGGCGGCTTTTATGACGCGTTCGCACGAGCGGTCGGCTTCCGTCTGCACGTTCATTGGTCCACCCTTCTCAACTTGCGCCAACTCGTGGCCACCAGAGTGCACCCGTCTGATGGCACCGGCCCCGATCTCAGCCGCTTCTACGCAGGCAGCAAGCACTTTCATTATGGGCGAATTTTGTTTTGTTTTCATAATATTTTGTCTTTAAAAGTTATACTAGTTTAAGTATAATGAACATTTTATGAAAAGCTTCTGCTTACAATCAATTACGGTTACAAAACAAAACTGAAGTTTGATTTGTGTTTTTTTTCTAACCATTAGACGAAAACAGTTTAGTCTAGAAAGCATGAGTTTTTATTTCTAAATAACTTAATAAAAATCACAAACAACAGTTTATAAGGCATATGTTAGTTTAATGCTTACTAATTGACTTATTTGATTCTTTATATAGCTATTTTAACTGATTTTGAAGTATGGAGAAACTGTTCTAAATGTTTATTTTAAGATATTCGAAAGCTAAGACTATATAAGGAGTTTAAACTAAGTCATAAAATTATTAGTAAACAAATCGATGTAACTTTTCATTATTTGCATAACATTTAACTTACAACAATAAGCTTGTGCAATAAACTTCAACTAATTAAAAACCAGAAGCTAATTAGAAAAACGCAAATTAGCTTGCTTGTTGTTACTTGAAATAATAAAATTTAATACATAGTTGTAAAGTAAATATAAGCTTAAATTTTTTAAACATAGCTTAAATTAAAAAAAAAAAACTTAGTAGTACAATTTTTCTATTTAATAACTTATAGTTGTAAGTAAAAAACAGCAGTGCTAACAAAATAAAAACAGAAAAATGTTAAACTGTAACTTCATACAAAAACATTACTTAAAGTTACTTTAAAGAAACAATAATAACTAGTATGATGGAAAGCTTATGCTAATTCTAATTTATAAAATGAAAAGCTTGTAAATATTTTTCTATTGTTAAACTACAGTTGAGTTTTCAAATGCTGGTAACTCAACCAATTTTAAACTAGTCCTAAAGCTGCTTTAAATGTCAAAAGTAATTACTAAGTTAAGTATTTAATTGCTTTATAGAAATTATATTCAATAAAGGCAAATAAAAATAATCATAAGATTCTAAAACAAACAATCATGAGAAACCGTAAATATTCAAAATCATAAGATATGAAGCCAATTTAAAATTTTAATTGCTTATCAAATGTTTTATATAACTTAAAACTTAAAACACATCAAAATATCTAAAAATGAACAACATTATACTCGTTTGGATTCTAAAAAATATATTTATCCTTAAAATTTCTATTTTTTTAGAATTTTGTTTTATAGAGTAAAACAAGTCCTAATAAAGTCTATGTTGATTATTGAAATTATTAAAGTTTTCAAAAATAAGCTTCAACTAAGTTAACTTATTAAAAATTATTTTTGTTACAAGTTTTATTATAAAAAAAAAAGCAAAAACTTTTGAAAATTTATTTAATATTATTAAAAAAGTACTACTTTGACAATAGTTTATAAAAAACATTTCAATTGTGGATTTCAAACAATGAATTTACTTTTCAGTTAGTTTTTAACATTACCTAAACATGATACGTTTTGTATACTTTTTTTATTAAATATAATTTAGAAGTATAAACTTGGTAACTTTAGTATTTTATTTTTAGTTAAACCTTTATAAACAAACTGTAAAAAATAAGTAAAACACTCAACATATAATTTTTTTACATTTTTTCAAAACATAGCGCCGAAATTTTAAAGCTACAAACAAGGAAAAAAGTAGTAAGTTTTTGAACTTAAAGAAACTGATTTTTATGAATATTAAACACTTTTTTGATATAACAAAACAGTTTATAGATTTTAAACTTCATGTTTGCTTAAACTAAATAGATCAATGTTTTTGAAAAGAAAGGAGAAATGTTTAAACTGTTTTTTAAAAGTCTTTTTTATTAGACTGCAAAATCAGAAACAAATTAATCATGCTGAATTTTTAGCATTTGTTTTTTATTATCTGTATTTTTATTGGAACGCAATCGTTAAGTCGCTTCAAATCTTGGAGAAAAAAGTCGCAAAGCTGTTTTCAAATCAAAATTAATTTAGAAACAAAGTTTTTAAGCGATTTTCGTTTGAAGCGGTTCTTAAGATATTTTGAAAACTAAAACTGATGCGGATGATTAATTATTTAATATTTTTATTTGAAATAGTTTAAGAACTTATGTTTAAATAAAACATTAGTAGAAATTTACTTTTTATAAAAACAAAATTAGAACATTGTGCTTAGTCGATAAAATCATTAATTTAGAAAGAAAAAAAAAGTTTATTTTCTAACATTGTTTTACCTTAAGGCTAATATTTTCTTTAATTAAAGACACATGATAGGATAACTACAAGTAATAAAAACATTTTATAGTGAACTTTTAAAAATATATTTTGAGAATAAGAACGTTAAATTTAGTTTAGAAAATAACTTAAAACTCAACATAACTTAATTTAAAATAAATGTTTCCTAAGATTTAAATTTATTATTTTCAACCGTTTTCTAACAACATTATTTTTTTCTAATTTTTTTTTATATTAATTAAAATAAATGTAACTAAATTTTGCTGATTTTAAAAAATCAGTATGTTTAGTTTAGAATAAACCTTAGAAAAAACATTATTATATTTAAAATAAAAAAAATTATAAACTGCTTATTAATTTATTGCTCATAAGTATACCACATTTAAAAAATGTGAAGAAATGAACTATTTTACCATATTTAAAATTTTGTAAATTATTACTACAATATACAGGTTTGTTTATTTTTAAAATATCACTTTTTGGTCAGATTAATTTATTTTTATTTTTGATATTTATTACAAAAAATAAATGAGTATGACTGGCTAGTTTTATAAGTAAATAAAGTTATTTTTTGGTTACAGACTAACTCATTGATGTAGTTAACTAAGGTACTTTCATTAAAAAAATAAACTTAATCGATATTTTTTTATTTTGGTAGTATGTACTGTATAAATTTAATTACTCTGAAAAACGTTAAAAGTTAGTTATAAGGTGTTAATATCGAAGAACACTCGAAAATATTACTTAAACACATATTTGTAGACAATATACCGTAAATTCTAGAGTATTTTTATTTTTAGCGAAAATTATGTTGTTAAACAATACTTTTGTTACATACTTTAACCGAGATAATTACTACA
Organism: Thalia democratica; assembly: GCF_965202585.1. Classification (NCBI taxonomy): domain Eukaryota; kingdom Metazoa; phylum Chordata; class Thaliacea; order Salpida; family Salpidae; genus Thalia; species Thalia democratica. The sequence goes on from NC_139169.1 coordinate 19,044,931, forward strand.
TACCTAAGTACATAAAAAACTTCATATATATATTTTTTTGTAACTTGAAATGCTAAACAAGAAATGTTTGTTTTTGCTTAAAATTGTTTTTTTTTTTGTTAACAACATACTTAAAGAACTAAATTTATAAAACAATATAACTTGTTATTATCTAAGTAATAAAGGTTGCGTATTATTATTACACTGTTTATTTTCTGTTTAAATATGTTTTTCAATAACATTGTGCAATTTTTGAAATAATGTTTTCTACCATCAATAATGTAACTCTTAATTGACTTGAAAATATTTAAAGTACTTAAAAAGTAATCTTGAAAAATCTTGACAGGTTTTAGACAATTAAAACTTAAGTACTTTTTAATAATACAACTAAATGTGTACTTGTTATAAAAGTAATAACATTCTCAAACTTAGATTATAGCATACTTGGCCTAATTGATAGCTGGTATTTTGTTTTGCAAATTATATTTTCTCTCTACTCGGTAATTTTAAAAAAATATTTCTTAAAATAACTTCATAAACAAAAAGAGAAAATATAGTCTTTTTATGGGTGGAAACAGCTTAAAATAGTTTATTATATTAAAATACTTCCATGTTCTATTTTTATTTCTTTGTTTGTAATTTGTTATTAAACAAACATAATATATTAAAATTTTAATTTGTAAGGCTTTTTCATAAATGTTTTAAAAGTTTATTTGATAAAAAATTATGTTTAGACGTATTTACAAGATTAAACTAGTTTTAACGTTTTAGTTATATTATGCATAACTTCATCGGTTATTAAAGAAAGCAACCAAGTAGTTAACCTGAATGAAATACTTAAAATTTTAAATAACTTAATAATTATTAGTTTTTAGTAATATTAATTGTTTATAGTTGACATACTTAGTTAAAAAAGTTTGTAGGGTTTTATTATACTAAAATAAATATATTTTTTTATAAATAATGATAAAAAATAAAAAACTTTTGTCATTGTTTAAAAAATGTTGAGTACAAATTTAAGTTTTCTAAATTTTTAAATAAAAAAATGCATAAATTATAATAGTACTGTATATGACTTTTTAAGTGTTTTAAAGACAAATACAAAAAAAAAAACCGATATACGACCTAATAAGTATATTTGAAAGGTTTATAAGCACTTGTAAAATTTTGAATTTGTTAAATAGATGAGTTCAAAATAAATTTAATGCATTATGTTTGTTTATTTAACGACAACTAAAATTGCTTAAAATTTTTTGTTTTAGGATTTGGTTAACCTTAAAACCTTTTGATTTTGGAGGTGCACACCCCTTGAATATCTTATAACGTCATTTACTTAAATTAAATTTATTAAAAATTTGAAATGTAATGATTTATTGAACTAAGATGTTTAAAACTTTGATGAGTTACTCTTTAAAACCTAAAATTAACATTGATATAACTATTATTGCTTATTTAGCAATAATACACACTAATCTAAGTAGAAGTTTTTAACGTATAAAAAATAATTTTATTTCAAACTTCAAAATACTTAATCTAAATTGTTTGCTTATGTTTATAACCAAGTTTCCACAATTTATAATTAGTAGTTATTACGATTATCTTAAGCAAAGCTAAGACGTTTTTTACGACATCAGTCAATAAACACTAAACTGAGCTTCACTACCACTAACAGCAATTCATGTGGCAATCTGAGACATTAGTATTAATAAGGACTCGTCAGGCAGACATAGTCACGATAAACTACTGATACAGTCAAACCAAACATGTTTGAGGGTTTTCGTACTGATTTAAAAAATACACCAAAAATAATTAATTTGCGTCAATATCATCAAAAATAATTGACATATTTATCTTTAAATTAAAATGCTATAATACTCGTTCAGCAACGGATTATAGTTAACAAAATTAATTTCAGCACTATAAAGTCAACAAAATCAAATTAACAAATTAGAAAAAAAAATGTTTTACAGAACTAGAAATAATTTTATTTTTTCATTAAATGCACTAATTTTTATTTAGGATAAGTGGTTGCTGCATTGCTTTTACTCAGTACAGTAAAATATTATTTTAAAGTTTAGTTCGTTAAACGTGATGATATACATTGGGTACACCTAAGAAACAATTAATTCGCGTCAATTTGTTGGGAAAGAAAATCTTTGATGTTGACATTTACAAGTGTCAAATGTTGTTAAACACATCAGCAACGGATTATATAAAAAACAATTTCAACGCTTTAAAACCAATAAAGTTAAATTACTATATTTCTTAATTTACCATAGCTTTACAAGTAATTTTTGTTGGAGAATAAAAAATAATTTTATCTTATCATCAACTACATTAAAGTTCATATTTTTAATAAAATTTGTTGCTGTATTGATTTAAAGTTAGTATAGTACAACTATAGTATATATTTTTAAGTTTAGTACACGTTATAAGCAGTGATATACAGTAGGGTGGTCAGAAAAACGGCGACTTTTGAGTTTTGAGCTCAATTCTTTTACATTTGGCAAATATCACAAAAATTTCTTGCTAGACCTTTGTGTTTTCTGAAAAATACCCAAATAATTATTGTGTATTTATTAGTTGCACAACGACATAGTTAAAATGGCCACTATTATTACAATTATGATGTTTTAGTTCTGTATTTACAACTTTAATAAAATCTAACTATTCTACTGATAATGTAAGTATATAACGCACATTTAAACGAACTAGCTAGAAATAGTTTTTGATTTAATTGATTTATCTATTTTTGCATCTATCTTCGTTGTGAATACAATTAATAGTGATGATTAAAAAAACTCTCGTTTAAAAATAAAACTTTTTTTGGTATCAAAAGATATATACATATACATAATATACGTAAACATAACATAACCTCATTTTTTAGACCTTTGAAAGTTTAAACAACACACTAGTAAATTTTTATATTTTACATTTTAAGTCTTATAGAAATACCTAAGTCACATTTTTATATAGTCTTCACCTTAATATATGTATTTTATTTAGAATAATTATTGTGACTTTATTGAATGCCATCAACTATTTTTACTTTTAAATTATAAGATTTTATAAACATTAGATAAGTTAAAGAAAAAACTACTTTAATTATTGTTTTGTTACTATAACACTATGATAAGTATAGTAGATGTAAAATATTAAGTTAAATTTTCGTTAACTATAAACTATTGTTGTAAATGTCTTATTCTTGCGTTAAAAAAAAAAAACTTTTATGATTAACGTCTAATAAAAGCTTGCTTAAATGTGTTATGTTTCATATACTTTCAAAAGGAAAAAACTATTGTAATTGTTTTATACTTAGCAACGCTGTTTTTTATCAAATTTATATAGCTCATATCAAATTTTTTTTACTTAGTCACTAATTGACTCAACAATCAAGGTAATAAAATTTTTAGCTTAATAAGTTATTGAAATTAAGTTTTTTAATTTTTAAATTATACGTTGTCTTTAAAAAAGTGTATTCTTACTTATATTTTTGTATTTTATGTTTCTAAGAACCTCCTAAAACATTTATTTTAATTTAAAAACTTCAATTAGTTAATTTTTTTTAAAATAGGAATTATTATCCAAAAAATGTTTGAAAATACCAACTCGATCATAAAACCAATCATACTAAGGGTTTCAATAAAAACGAAACCCGGGTCTCAGTCTATTGAAGGTTTTTAGTCTAACAATCGAAACGGTATGAGTATAGGCTAATGATGATTTATGTACTTAATAACAAAACGTATACCTTGATGAATAGAATAAATGACATAATTTTGCGCTTAAAGTTTTAAGTAAATGTTTAAGTCAAGTCAACGCTTAAAGTGATTAAAAATTGTCCTGAACAAGACGCTAAAAGGTACCCGTGGTGTACGGCTCGATTACCGAAAGTTTTTTTTGTGTACCAGGTCTAAAACCAAATATTTTAGGCTTCCTTTTGTCGTTCAATAAACTATTATTAAACATATATATTGTATTCAAAATCCTCAAACTTAAATAAAAAACTTTTTTTTTTATAAGTACAAGCTGGTATGACAACTTTATCATTTGTGAATTTATCCCAAAATCATTAAGAAAGTTTGTAAATATTTTCTAAAAAGGCATATATATTTATGTCTTTAAAAAAACAAAATTTTAATTTTCAGAGCTTTTACTTTCAGAATTTGAATCTTCTATTAAAAAATTTGAGTTGTCGAATCTAAATTGTTAAAATTTGAACTGTTGGAGCTTGAACTGTAAGAATATGAATTGTCGTAGTTTATATCGTCCAAATTAAAAATTTAAACTGTCCCGTTTAAGTTGTCCAAATTTTTAGTGTCATAGTTTGAGTTGTTGGAGTTTAAGTTCTTTTAGTTTAAATTGTCGGAATTTGAGTTGTTGGGAGTTATCGTTTATTGTTTACTAAAAGTTTTATTTAATTTTTAGTTTATTGTTTTAAGTCTTTTGATATAGATTTAAATAGCTTCCAGTTTTGAATGTGTTACCAAAATAATTAATAGTTTTGTATATGCTAGTAATTCTTGTTGTGTTTTATATAAAAGATTCAGCACTCAAAACTGTCGTGTCTGATTATAGAAAGTAGTCTCAGTTAGAATTTAGTATGTGTTTGATATTAATTAAATAAGGTAGGATTTAGTTATGATGGGAAGTACTAATAAGTTAAGTGTACCACAATCAGTCCACAACTTTACTACCAAATTGTCAACCTTTGCTAGCTGTTCTACTGATTATAGATTAAAGTAATTTTTTCAGTTTTCAAAAACCTCATTCTGACTCAGGCTTGTTTATACTCACTCTAGCTAGTTTTATTGACTTAAACAGTGGCAACCCTGCTAGCTTGAAAATTTTTGGGAATTTTAGAAAATCTTGGACTGCCTCAGGCTAGTTTTTTTTTTATAAAAACTCAAGAAAGTTTTCTTTTAGATTTTGAATGAGTTTAAGCTGATCCAGTTTTCAATATTTTGTAATTTTCTAGTTAATTTTGTTCAAGAACTTGATTTCAGATTTTTATTTGTAAATAACACCTAAATTTGTAAACCTTGTGGCTAGCTGTTCTACTTATTATTAGATTAAAGATTTTTTTTCAGTTATTAAAAACCTGATGTACCGGACTCACTGTCCGGGTCCGGCCGGATATTACCATTTTTGTCTGATATCCGGATCCGGCCGGATTCTAATTTGAAAAAAAAGTCCGGATCCGGGTCCGGTACATCACTAATTAAGAGTAACTTTACGTTCTGCCTTGAATCAAGTTTTCTTAAAAAAAATCCGTTAAATTTTTAAACATACGTTTAAATTGTTTCATAAACATTCTAGTTTGTTAGCGTTTAGTTTAGAGTATCAATTTTTTCTTTTCAAAATCGTGAAAAATGTTCACTGAATATAAACTATATCATAATAAATCAAAAAACAGAATATAAAACAAAACGACAAGTTCAAACTTTCTTTACAAAGTTGGCCAAAATCGAGTTCAACTGGAATTAGGAAATTAAGTTTCTTAAAAATTTGATTATTGTAATTTTTTATCATTTTTTTATTTTAATGTAAATAACGTTGTATCTATTAATTTCTTAAAACTAAATTTTAAAATAACTATATAAAAATATTTATCAGACTTTTAGTAGTAGCTTTTACTGTCTATTTTTGTTCTATGCGTTGTTTATATCAAAAATATGTTTGTTTTGAAATTTGAAACAAAGCAAATTTACTCATATCTTAAATAATTCGTTGTGTATAACAACTTGTTTTTTTTTTCGATAACCGAATTGTTTTTTCGTGCATTAGGTCCTAGGACCAACTATTTTGAGCGTATTTTTTTTTCGTTCATTAAACTATCTATTTGGTATTAAATTTAACGTTTAAACAATTAAAAAAATTCTTATTATTAAAAATATTCAATGGAAATTAAAAAAATATGTTCTGTAAGGTGTTTCAAAACATACGTCGGCTAAAGCTAAATAAAATGTATATATTATTAAAATAATCGCATACTAGCACCATGTTTTTAAGCCTGAACTAATAAAACTGAAAATTTCAAATTTCAATACATATATTTTGGTACGGCGTGGATTGAAGTATTTTAATTTTATAAAATTTATTAGAAATCGATTAAAAAACATGTAAGAACAACTTTTTTTATCTATTATTTTCTTATTTTGTAAGGAAGTAAAAAAAAGAAAAAATAAAAACATTTATAAATAAAAAAACTAACTATTAAAGTACCTTTTTAGAATTAAGAAAAGAGTAAAAAAATATGTTTAGGTTAAAGTATTTTTACAACAGTTTTTTAATCGTTGATCCTTTGTTTTTAATAAGAACCAAACATGGACTAGTTAATGTCCTTCAAGTTTCCTCGTGCCATGCCAACATACACAAACTTTGTTATAGGTAATTTTCTAGCTCATTATGAAGAGCTTGATGCGCTAGAAGCTTGGACTGCTGCCAAAAATTTAAAAGAAAAAACGATTTTTTTGTAATTTATAGTTTCAGAACCACTTTGGTTGTATTAGTTTGAAAAGTTGATTTATATATAAGTTTAAAATATTCTAAAAGTTTACATACTGAAATTATAGTTTTAAAAAAATCGAAACATTTGATTGCCGAAACAAAAAGCTTTCCAATTATTACTTGCTGTGCACATTTTAACATATGTTTTCTGTTTACATAAGTTTTACAAATTTATATAACCACACATAGAAATATTTAAGTATTTATTTTCTACTTAAACTAGTTCTTTAATCAATCACCAGCCAAAAAACTAATAGTATTACAAAACTAAGTGTGTCAAACCGTACAAAGTTTTAAGTAAAGAAAATTCGCAAGATGAATGCTAAAACTAAGCAAAAAATAATGCTTTAAGTTTTTGTAGAATTAAACTTAAAGTTTTTCAAGAGCAAAAAACCATGTTAAACTGTTTATGCGTAGTTTTTAAGTTTTGCTTGAATGTATATCTGTATTAAAAAGATGAATACCTTTATTTTAAAATTATAGTTTTTACTATTTGTTAGAAGAAATATATATATACATTCCAAAAAAAACTATACGAATAATAGAGTCTTAAAAACTCAAATAGCGACAATAAATATAAATAAATAATATAACAACGATAAACTATGATTTTTTTTAGTTGATAGATTATGTTATTAGTGTGAAACCTATGAATGAACAAATTAATTAAGTAAAAAGATAAAAAAAAAATGATAAAAAAATAACTATGTTTTTGTACATACATACTTAGAGTACATAGAGTAATTGTATTTTTAGTTGTGATAGTAAACCATAAGATGTTCTAAGAAAGTAAACGTTTTATATATCTACTTTGTACCTAATAACCTTTAACTAGCACATAAAATGTATTACCATTTTATAAACTACTTGAACTTTTGTCACATTTATAAGCTTTTAAACCCTTTTTGCAGCTGGTTTCAACTTAAGACAACATTAAGCATGACTATTTCATGTGATTAGAAAGGTTGAGCTTAATGTTTGGACGTTTAAAAACAAAGTCAAAATTATTTACTGTAAGATTATGAAAAAAGCATCTATAAATTCTATACAATAAACTCTTAAACGATTTAATGAGTGTGTAGCTTTCTATATCACTGTACTTTAAAATTTATATTAAAACTTTAAGTTTGTGAAAACTTGACTGTTTATTCTATATGTATTTATAATAAAAAATAATTAAAAGTGTAAAACTGTTTCTGGTGATTTTGTTAGAAAGAAAAAATTTTGAAAACATTTAAATTTAGGGTGTTATGTTGAAATTAATTTGTATACTCCAAAAAGAACTACACGAACATGATGTTATCAACGTTCTATAAGTAAAAATTTAACATTGTATTCAGGTTTTGTTAACTGTATAAACAAGATAAAAGTAACTATTTATACTAAAAAGTTTCTGCGCTGTATAGCAGTTATTAAAACTAATGCATAATTTATAGCATAAAGCTTTGTACAGTTTGTTACAAATAAAAACACAATTATAGAAAACCATTTATTTTAGTCTCAACGTTTTATATTATTTATTCGTTTTATACAAAAATTTTTTTTTAAAGTTTTTCATCAATGCTCCAAATCAAAGTGCTTTGTAATATTACTTTATCGTTTGAAAAAATATTCGAATAAGCTACAATTAATTTGATTTATACTGTTTTATTTACATTAGTATTTTTGAGCTTAACAAATTTTTTTCAAGTTATGAATAATTTAAAACATTGCTTTGTAGTCCAGTTTTCTCCAAAAAATTACATTGAAATTTCAAAATTACTTAAAGTTTTAAAAATAATATTGATAAGTTAATCTGTATAAATTTAGAAAAGCAACTATGTTTTTAAAACATTTAACATCGTTTAATAAATTCGAAATATTTTTTTACAGTTAATTCAAATTAACCTAAACAAAACAATAAGTTTATATTTATTGTTATTATCATAAAAAATTTTATTCATAAAAAAGATAAAAACATTTATTTAGGTTATAAAAATTTGAAACAACATTAGAAAAAAATGTTGCACAATTGATTGCTGAAACAAAAGCTATCCTAACTTTACTTGATGAGCATATTTTTACTTAAAAAAGATAAAAATTAATTTTTATTCAAATTTTATTTTAAATGGATAAACAATGTCAACATATGGTTTTTATACTTAAACTAAGTGCTTTACTATTTTAAGCAGCTGTTGAAACAGTATCTTAAATATTAGATATTTCAAACCGTATACAGCTTCACATAAAAGTTATACCGGTGACGAATGCTAAAATCAAACATAAAGTAAAGTTTTGATTGAAATTATTGTATATTGTTTTAAGTTTTAAAAACTAACAAAATATTTAAACAAAAAATAATTCTGAGTTAGCTATATCAATCATTACTTTTTGCTAAAAATCTATAAAAACATTCAACAAGAATTATACTTGTGCTACATTTTTTAGAAATATTTTAATTTAAGTAGCGATAATAAAAAAGTAAATTTAATTTTTAACAAAATATAGATTTTTTTGTTTAATTTGTAAACTGTATTATCAGTGTTAAAACTGTGCATAAAAAATAAATGAGACAAAGTATGAAAGTTAAGACTTTGCTTTATACATACTTAAATAAATATAATATTGTGTTATTTTTAATTGTAAAAGGTTAATAGAAGATAATTTAAAGGATGCGAGAATTTTATTAGTTGTTTTTGATATCTTATAACTTTTAGTTAGCACATGATATTTATTACCAATTTTCAAGCTACTTTTTTTTTGTCATATATTTTAGGGTGTAAACCTTTTCTGCACCTGTTTTAACTTTAAAGAAAATTAAGAAGTCAAAACTGTTTACTGTAAGGTTACTAAAAAGAATTTTTATAAAATTAAGCATCTTAAAATACACAATAATATCTACTACAGACGTTTAAATTGATATTATGAAAAATTTGTAGTTCAATTATCTGTATGCTTAAAGTTTCTCTTATAGTTATTAAAACTGTGTAAGTTTTACTGCGTTTTTCATATGTATACTTTATACCAAATAACTAAATATGTTAACTCGTTTTTAGTAATCAATTTCAGCAAATTATGTAGCGAAACTTAAATTAATAATGTTTTCAGCAAAATTATTCTTATACCTTAAAATAAAAATAATATTTTATTTTCTCCTAGTAATAATTACAAGAAAACTTTTTATTTAAAAAAAAAGTATTATAAAACTTTTTGTGCTGTTATAGAAACTAATGATCAATAAATTTTCATATAGTTAGTTAATTTTTATTACAAAATAAAAAATATAAAGTTTATTTGATATCAATTTTAACGTTTATTACTATGCATAGCGTTGTACAAAATTGTATAACATAGGATACTACTTTTTGTGGAACATTTTTATACATTTATTTTATGAGAACTACACAATTTCTTGAACCAAAAAAGATTAAGTAATAAAGTAGAGATATAAAAGAAGTAATAATAACAAAAAAATATAACTAAATTATTGGTTTAATTGGTAGAAAATGTTATTAGTGTAGATGTAATGGGTAAAACATCTATAAAAATTTAAAGATAACGGATTTTAAAAAGATCGAAATTTAACTTTTTTAAACGTATTAATAATAAATTATGATGTTCTATTTTCCCGTTGTAAAAGTTTTATACAGGATAAAAAATCCAAAGGGAGTAAGTTGGTTTATTATTAGCATTATTAAGTATTACAAAAGTATAGTTTTTACTTTTTTTGAATTCTTAAGTATTTGTAATATGTGTAAACTTTTAAACCTTTTCTGCAGCTGGTTTTAACTTTAGATAAAGTTAGAAATGACATGTTGATGTGATAAAAAAATCAAAATAGCGATATTTAGCGACATTGAAATCGAAGTTAAAAGTGTTTATTGAAAGATAACGACAAACAGGTTTAATAAAATATAGCGTCTGTAAAACTTATACAAAAAACTATGCAACAAAAGTTTAAAGTATTTTTAACAAGTATTATGTTTGTACTTTGAACATTATACTTTGAAGTTTTAAAATTGTGAAAATTCGACTGCGTGTTTTATATGTGTTGTTGATGCCAAATAATTAAACATGTAAACTTGTTTCTAGTGATTTTTTCAGGCAAAATATGCAGCGAACATAAGAATTATTGATAATATGTGTAATTCAAGTTGCATGCCTTATAAAGTGATATAAAAACTTACTTTTATTAACGATTTCATTAAAAGCTTTATACTTAAACATTTTTGCACTGTGTAATAGTTATATTAGCTATTAAATAGCTAATGCACTAATGATTAGGCTAAAGTTGGTTACATTTTTTTACAAGCAAAAACATACTCATATATTTTTTTTAGTTTAATTATTTCTACTCGTATTTTACCAGTACAAAAATTAAAATAAGTTTTTGCTTGATTAAACTATAAACAATACCGATAAGTTAGGATACTTTTTAAACTGTTTTAGCTTTTTCAACCCGAAATTAACTAAATATAAAAATCTTAAAATTGAACAAGGGTAAGTTTTACTTATTAAACATTCATGTGTACAAATTACAAATTATTTTTTTGTATGCACCTATTAAAACATTTTTATTTAATAATCATCAATTGTCAAATTTTTCTAATGATAAAGTATTTGAAATGGTGTGATTTTGTTATTGGTATATCAAAAGGCTTAATTGGCACATGATTTGTATTACTACTTCTTTCAAGTACTTAGTATTAGTCATATGCTTAAACTTTTAAACCTTTTCTGCAGCTGTTTTTAACTTAAAATAAATTAGGCATGAGTTTTTGATGTTATAGAAAAAACTTAAATTTAAAGAGAAAGCACTTTTCAAAATAATTTTTGTAAAAACCTTTTAATAAAACATTAGAAAAAAAAATCTTAAACAGATAAAGCGTCTATATTAGTTCTTTACAAATTCTACAAAAGAAGTTTCAAGTAGTTTGATGCTTATCCTTGTAGTTCTATTTATCAATGTTTCTTAAACTCTCTGATAAATTTTTGAAGTTTATTTAATCTTGACTGTGTATTTTTATTTTATTTAAATAAATAAACACGCAAGTGTATTTATGTAATTTAATTTTTAGCGAAAATTTTAAGCAAATAATTTTATTACGGATGTCGTTGACGAGTCGTATATACTAAAATAAACTAAAAAACTTAATACTGAAAAAAAATCATTTTAAAAAACTTATGAATAAATTGTGTCCACAAAAAAAAAACAACTATGTGCAGTATATTAGTTATACAAACTAACATGTAACCAAATGTCTTTAACTACTACTTTTATACAAACTAAAACTTGTTTTTACTAAGTACTTGTGTTTTCTATTTTTAAATTTTATATTTTCAAATAATTATTTTAACACAAAACTATAAAACTTTTACTTAACTAGAACAGATTAAAATTCTTATACAATGTTGCATTATTTAAAAAACATAGATAATTTTGAGAAGCTTAAAAAGCCAAAAGTAAAATACGATAAAGCTGTGCATGTTTTATCTACTCAATCCTCATTATTTTCATAATTTACTCTGTGCTAGAAAAGTAGCACTGTAGCACTATTATTGATAAGCTAACAATAAGTTTGTTATCTTAAAACAAAACCTTAACTTAATATAATAAAAACAAGCATTTTGCGGTTTAATACTTAATTTAAGCTTCAAGCAATTTTTGAGCCTTTTTAAACTATCTATAAATGTAATAAAATTTGAAAATTTTAATAAAATAATAAAACTTTTAAATAAATTAAAAAATCCAAAGGGAGTAAGTTAGTTTATTATCAGCATTATTAGGCACTACAAGGTATAGTTTTTACTTTTTTGAATTCTTAAGTATTTGTAATATGTGTAAATTTTTAAACCTTTTCTGTAGCTGGTTTTAACTTTAGATAAAGTTAGGCATGACTTGTTGATGTGATAAAAAAAGTAAAATAGCGATATTTAGCGACATTAAAATCAAAATGAAAAGTGTTTGTTGAAAGATAATGATAAGATAATAAAATTAAGCATCTTTAAAACTTTTACAATAAATTTTGCAACTAAAGTTCAAAGTATTTTTAACGAGTATTATGTTTGTACTTGACTTTGAACATTATACTTTGAAGTTTTAAAATTGTGAAAATTCGACTGCGTGTTTTATATGTGTTGTTGATGCCAAATAATTAAACATGTAAACTTGTTTCTAGTGATTTTTTCGGGCAAAATACGCAGCGAACATAAGAATTATGGATAATATGTTTAATTTAAGTTGCATGCCTTATTAAGTGATATAAAAACTTACTTTTATTAACGATTTCATTAAAAGCTTTATACTTAAACATTTTTGCACTGTGTAATAGTTATATTAGCTATTAAATAGCTAATGCACTATTGATTAGGCTAAAGTTGGTTACATTTTTTTACAAGCAAAAACATACTCATATATTTTTTTTAGTTTAATTATTTCTACTCGTATTTTACAAGTACAAAAATTAAAATAAGTTTTTGCTTGATTAAACTATAAACAATACCGATAAGTTAGAATACTTTTTAAACTGTTTTAGCTTTTTCAACCCGAAATTAACTAAAAAAAAAAATCTTAAAATTGAACAAGGGTAAGTTTTACTTATTAAACATTCATGTGTACAAATTACAAATTATATTTTTTGTATGCACTTATTAAAACATTTTTATTTTATAATCATCAGTTGTAAAACTTTTCTAATGATAAAGTATTTGAAATGGTGTGATTTTGTTATCGGTATAACAAAAGGCTTAACTGGCACATGATTTGTATTACTACTTCTTTCAAGTACTTAAGTATTAGTCATATGCTTAAACTTTTAAACCTTTCTGCAGCTGGTTTTAACTTAAAATAAAATAAGACACGAGTTTTTGATGTGATAAAAAAAAACTGAAATTTAAAGATTAAGGTCTTTTCAAAATAACTTTTGTAAAAACCTTTTAATAAAGGTTTTCAAAAAATAAACTTAAATAAATAAAGCGTCTATATTAGTTCTTTAGAAATTCTACGAAAGAAGTTTCAAGTAGTTTGATGAATATCCTTGTAGTTCTATTTATTAATGTTTCTTAAACTCTCTAATAAACTTTTGAAGTTTATTTAATCTTGATTGTGTATTTTTATTCTATGAAAACTAACTGAACACGCAAATGTAATTATGTAATTTAATTTTTAGCGAAAATTATAGGCAAATATTTTAATTTCGGATACTATGTTGACGAGTCGTATATACTAAAATAAACTAAAAAACTTGATACTAAAAAAATCTTTTAAAAAAACTTTTGAATAAGTTGTGCCCACAAAAAAAAAACAACTATGTGCAGTATATTAGTTATACAAACTAACATATAACCAAATGTCTTTAATTACTAGTTTTATATGAACTAAAACTTGTTTTTTATAAATACTTTTGTTTTATTTTAATATATTTTATATTTTTTAATAACTTTTTTAACACAGAACATTAAAACTTTTACTTAACTAGAACAGGTCAAAATTCTTAAACAATGTTGCATTATTTAAAAACTTACATAATTTTGAAAAGCTCAAAAAGCCAAACGTAAAATACGATAGTGCTGTGCATGTTTTACTCAATCCTCATTATTTTTTTAATTTACTTTCTGCTAGAAAAGTAGCACTCTTATTGATAAGCTAACAATAAGTATGTTATCTTAAAACAAGACTTTAACTTAGTATAATAAAAACAAGTATTTTGCGGTTTAATACTTAATTTAAGCTTCAAGCAATTTTGACCCTTTATAAACTATCTACAAATGTATAAACTTTGAAATTTCTTATAAAATAATAAAATTTTTATAAAGAATAAAAAATCTAAAGGGAGTAAGTTAGTTTATTATAAGCATTATTAGGCACTACAAGGTATAGTTTTTACTTTTTTTGAATTCTTAAGTATTTGTAATATGTGTTAATTTTTAAAACTTTTTTGCAGCTGGTTGTAACTTTAGATAAAGTTAGGCATGACTTGTTGATGTGATAAAAAAAGTAAAATAGCGATATTTAGCGACATTGAAAATAAAGTTAAAAGTGTTTGTTGAAAGATGATGATAAGATAATAAAATTAAGCGTCTGTAAAACTTTTACAACAAATTTTGCAACAAAAGTTCAAAGTTATTTGACGAATATTATGTTTGACTTTGAACTTTGAACATTATACTTTGAAGTTTGGAAGTTGTGAAAATTCGACTGCGTGTTATATATGTGTTGATGATGGCAAATAATTAAACATGTTAACTTGTTTTTGTAGATTTTTTCAGGCAAAATATGCAGCGAACATAAGAATTATGGATAATATGTTTAAATTAAGTTTCATGCCTTATTAAGTGATATAAAAACTTATTTTTATCAAAGGTTTATTTTAAAAGCTTTATACTTAAACATTTCTGCACTGTGTAATAGTTATATTAGCTATTAAATAGCTAATGTACTATTGATAAGGCTAAATTTGTTAAACTTTTTTTTTACAAACAAAAACATACTCATATATTTTTTTTAGTTTAATTATTTCTACTCGTATTTTACCAGTACAAAAAAGAAAATAAGTTTTTACTTGATTAAACTACAATCAATATTGATAAGTTAAAATACTTTTTAAACTGTTTTAGCTTTTTCAACCCGAAATTAACTAAATATAAAAACCTTAAAATTGAACAGGGGTAAGTTTTACTTATTGAACATTCATGTGTACAAATTACAAATTAATTTTTTTATATGCACTTATTAAAACATTTTTATTTTATAATCAACAGTTGTCAAATTTTTCTAATGATAAAGTATTTCAAATGGTGTGATTTTGTTATTGGTATATCAAAAGGCTTAATTGGCACATGATTTGTATTACTACTTCTTTCAAGTACTTAGTATTAGTCATATGCTTAAACTTTTAAACCTTTTCTGCAGCTGGTTTTTACTTAAAATAAAATAAGGCACGAGTTTTTGATGTGATGAAAAAACTTGAATTTAAAGATTAAGGACTTTTCAAAATAACTTTTTTTGTACTTTTAATAAAACATTATAAAAAATAAACTTAAAAAAATAAAGCGTCTATATTAGTTCTTTATAAATTTTACAAAAGAAGCTTCAAGTAGTTTGATGAATATCCTTGTAGTTCTATTTATCAATGTTTTTTAAACTCTCTGATAAACTTT
This sequence comes from Thalia democratica, assembly GCF_965202585.1. NCBI lineage: Eukaryota > Metazoa > Chordata > Thaliacea > Salpida > Salpidae > Thalia > Thalia democratica. The sequence continues at coordinate 19,060,561 of NC_139169.1, forward strand.
TGAAGTTTATTTAATCTTGACTGTGTATTTTTATTTTATGAAAAAATAACTAAACACGCAAATGTATTTATGTAATTTATATTTTAGCGAAAATTATAGGCAAATAATTAAATTTCGGATGTTATATTGACGAGTCGAAAATACTAATATAAACTGAAAAACTTAATACTGAAAATATTCTTTAAAAAAACTTATGAATAAGTTGTGTCCACAAAAAAAACTATGTGCAGTATATTAGTTATATAAACTAACATATAACCAAATGTCTTTAATTACTTCTTTTATATAAACTAAAACGTGTTTTTAATAAATACTTTTGTTTTCTTTTATTATATTTTATATTTTCAAAAAATTATATTAACACAGAACTATAAAACTTTTACTTAACTACAACAGATCAAAAATCTTAAACAATGTTGCATTATTTAAAAAACTTAGATAAATTTGAAAAGCTTAAAAAGCCAAAAATAAAATACGATAGTGCTGTGCAGGTTTTATCTACTCAATACTTATTATTTTTTAATTTACTTTCTGCTAGAAAAGTAGCACCTTATTGATAAGCTAACAATAAGTATGTTATCTTAAAACAAAACCTAAACTTAATATGATAAAAACAAGTATTTTACGGTTTAATACTTAATTTAAGCTTCAAGCAACTACATGTAAACTTGTTTCTGTAGATTTTTTCAGGCAAAATATGCAGCGAACATAAGAATTATGGATAATATGTTTAAATTAAGTTTTATGCCTTATAAAGTGATATAAAAACTTATTTTTATCAAAGGTGTTTTTTAAAAGCTGTATTCTTAAACATTTCTGCACTGTGTAATAGTTATATTAGCTATTTAATAGCTAATGCACTATTGATTAGGCTAAATTTGGTTAAATTTTTTTTACAAACAAAAACATACTCATATATTTTTTTTAGTTTAAATATTTCTAATCGTATTTTACCAGTACAAAAAAGAAAATAATTTTTTACTTGATTAAACTACAATCAATACTGATAAGTTAAAATACTTTTAAAACTGTTTTAGTTTTTTCAACCCGAAATTAACTAAACATAAAAAACTTAAAGTTGAAGAAGGGTAACTTTTACTTATTAAACATTCATGTGTGCAAATTACAAATTAATTTTTTTGTATGCACTTATTAAAACATTTTTATTTTATAATCATCAGTTGTCAAATTTTTCTAATGATAAAGTATTTCAAATGGTGTGATTTTATTATTGGTATATCAAAAGGCTTAATTGGCACATGATTTGTATTATTACTTCTTTCAAGTACTTAAGTATTAGTCATATGCTTAAACTTTTAAAACTTTCTGCAGCTGGTTTTAACTCAAAATAAAAATATGCATGAGTTTTTGATGTGATAGAAAAAACTTAATTTTAAAGAGAAGGCACTTTTCAAAATAATTTTTGTAAACACCTTTTAATAAAACATTATAAAAAATAAACTTAAACAAATAAACAAAGCGTCTATATTAGTTCTTTATAAATTCTACAAATAAGTTTCAAGTAGTTTGATGAATATCCTTGTAGTTCTATTTATTAATCTTTCTTAAACTCTCTGATAAATTTTTGAAGTTTATATAATCTTGACTGTGTATTTTTGTTTTATGAAAAATAACTAAACACGCAAATGTATTTATGTAATTTATATTTTAGCGAAAATTATAGGCAAATATTTTAATTTTGGATGTTATGTCGACGAGTCGTATATACTAAAATAAACTAAAAAACTTGATACTAAAAAAATTCTTTTAAAAAAACTTTTGAATAAGTTGTGTCCACAAAAAAAAAACAACTATGTGCAGTATATTAGTTATACAAACTAAAATTTAAATAAATGTCTTTAATTACTACTTTTATATAAACTAAAACTTGTTTTTAATAAATACTTTTTTTTTGCTTTTTTTAAATTTTATATTTTCAAACAATTAATTCAACTAAGAACTATAAAACTTTTACTTAACTACAACAGATCAAAATTCTTATACAATGTTGCATTATTTAAAAAACATAGATAATTTTGAAAAGCTCAAAAAGCCAAAAATAAAATACGATAGTGCTGTGCAGGTTTTATCTACTCAATACTTATTATTTTTTTAATTTACTTTCTGCTAGAAAAGTAGCACCTTATTGATAAGCTAACAATAAGTATGTTATCTTAAAACAAAACCTAAACTTAATATGATAAAAACAAGTATTTTGCGGTTTAATACATAATTTAAGCTTCAAGCAATTTTTGACCCTTTATAAACTATCTATAAATGTATAAACTTTGAAATTTTTAATAAAATAATAAAACTTTTAAATAGAATAAAAAATTTAAAGGCAGTAAGATAGTTTATTATCAGCATTATTAGGCACTACAAGGTATAGTTTTTACTTTTTTTAAATTCTTAAGTTTTTGTAATATGTGTGAATTTTTAAAACTTTTTTGCAGCTGGTTTTAACTTTAGATAAGGTAAGGCATGACTTCTTGATGTGATCAAAATGTAAAATAGCGATATTTAGCGACATTGAAAATAAAGTTAAAAGTGTTTATTGAAAGATAATGATATGATAATAAAATTAAGCATCTGTAAAACTTTTACAACAAATTTTGCAACAAAAGTTTAAAGTGATTTGACGAGTATTATGTTTGACTTAGAACTTTGAACATTATACTTTGAAGTTTTAAAATTGTGAAAATTCGACCGCGTGTTTTATATGCGTTGTTGATGCCAAATAATTAAACTTGTAAACTTGTTTCGGGTGATTTTTTCAGGCAAAATATGCGGCGAACATAAGAATTATGGATAATATGTTTAATTTAAGTTGTATGCCTTACAAAGTGATATAAAAACTTATTTTTATCAAAGGTGTTTTTTAAAAGCTGTATACTTAAAAATTTCTGCACTGTGTAATAGTTATATTAGCTATTAAATAGCTAATATACTATTGATAAGGCTAAAGTTGGTTTACAAACAAAAACATAATCATATATTTTTTTTAGTTTAATTATTTTTACTCGTTTTTTACCAGTACAAAAAAGAAAAAAAAGTTGTTACTTGATTAAACTACAATCAATACTGATAAGTTAAAATACTTTTTAAACTGTTTTAGCTTTTTCAACCCGAAATTAACTAAATATAAAAACCTTAAAATTAAACAGGGGTAAGTTTTACTTATTAAACATTCATGTGTACAAATAACAAATTAAATTTTTTATATGCACTTATTAAAATATTTTAATTATTTAATTATCAATTGTCAAACTTTTCTAAAGATAAAGTACTTTAAATGGTGTGATTTTGTTATTGGTATATCAAAAGGCTTAATTGGCACATGATTTGTATTACTACTTCTTTCAAGTACTAAAGTAATAGTCATATGCTTAAAATTTTAAACCTTTTTTGCAGCTCGTTTTAACTTATAATAAAATTAAGCATGAGTTTTTGATGTGATAGAAAAAAACTTAAATTTAAAGATTAAGGACTTTTCAAAATAACTTTTTTTGTAAAAACCTTTTAATAAAACATTATAAAAAAAAACTTTAACAAATAAAGCGTCTATATTAGTTCTTTATAAATTCTACAAAAGAAGTTTTAAGTAGCTTGATGAATATCCTTGTAGTTCTATTTACCAATTTTTCTTAAACTCACTGAAAAATTTTTGAAGTTTATTTAATCTTGACTGTGTATTTTTATTGTATGAAAAATAACTAAACACGCAAATGTATTTATGTAATTTATTTTTTTGCGAAAATTATAGGCAAATATTTTAATTTCGGATGCTATGTTGACGAGTCGTATGTACTAAAATAAACTAAAAACTTAATACTGAAAAAAAATCTCTTAAAAAAACATATGAATAAGTTGTGTTCACAAAAAAAAAAAACAACTATGTGCAGTATATTAGTTATAAAAAACTAACATGTAAGCAAATGTTTTTAATTACTACTTTTATATAAACTAAAACTTGTTTCTAATAAATGTTTTTATTTTCTTTTATTATATTTTATTTTTTCAAATAATTATATTAACACAGAACTATAAAACTTTTACTTAACTAGAACAGATCAAAATTCTTATACAATGTTGCATTATTTAAAAAAACTAGATAATTTTGAAAAGCTTAAAAAGCCAAAAGTAAAATACGATAAAGCTGTGCATGTTTTATCTACTCAATCCTCATTATTTTCTAAATTTACTCTCTGCTAGAAAAGTAGCACTCTTATTGATAAGCTAACAATAAGTATGTTATCTTAAAACAAAACTTAAACTTAACATAATAAAAACAACTATTTAGCGGTTAAATACTCAACTTAAGCTTCAAGCAATTTTCGACCCTTTATAAACTATCTATAAATGTATAAACTTTGAAATTTTTAATAAAATAATAAAATTTTTACATAAATTAAAAATTCCAAAGGGAGTAAGTTAGTTTATTATCAGCATTATTAGGCACTACAAGGTATAGTTTTTACTTTTTTTTAAATTTTTAAATATTTTTAATATGTGTAAATTTTTAAAACTTTTCTGCAGCTGGTTTTAACTTTAGATAAAGTTAGGCATGACTTGTTGAGATGATAAAAAAAGTAAAATAGCGATACTTAGCGACATTAAAATCAAAATGAAAAGTGTTTTTTGAAAAATAATGATAAGATAATAAAATTAAGCATCTGTAAAACTTTTACAACAAATTTTGCAACAAAAGTTTAAAGTTATTTGACGAGTATTATGTTTGTACTTTTAACTTTGAACATTATAATTTGAAGTTTTAAATTGTGAAAATTCGACTGCGTGTTTTATATGTGTTGTTAATGCCAAATAACTAAACATGTAAACTAGTTTCTGGTGATTTTTTCAGGCAAAATATGCAGCGAACATAAGAATTATGGATAAAATGTTTAATTTAAATTGTATGCCTTCTAAAGTGATATTTAAACTTACTTTTATCAACGTCTACTTTCAAAAGCTGTATACTTTAACATTTTCGTACTGTCTAATAGTTATATTAGCTATTAAATAGCTAATACACTATTGATTAGGCTAAAGTTGGTTAAATTTTTTTTACAAACAAAAACATACTCATATAATTTTTTTTCAGTTGAATTATTTCTACTCGTATTTTACCAGTACAAGAAAAAATAAGTTTTTACTTGATAAAACTATAATCAATACTGATAAGTTAAAATACTTTTTTAAGTGTTTTAGCTTTTTCAACCCGAAATAAAGTAAATACATAAACCTGTGAACCAAACTAGGGTAAGTTTCATTTATAAACATTCATGTGTAAAAATTACAAATTATTTTTTTGTATGCACTTATTAAAACATTTTTATTTTATAATCAACAGTTGTCAAATTTTTCTAATGATAAAGTATTTCAAATGGTGTGATTTTGTTATTGGTATATCAAAAGGCTTGATTGGCAGATGATTTGTATTACTACTTCTTTCAAGTACTTAAGTATTAGTTATATGATTAATTTTTAAACCTTTTCTGCAGCTGGTTTTAACTCAAAATAAAAATAGGCTTAAGTTTTTGATGTGATAGAAAAAATTTAAAGATTAAGGACTTTTCAAAATAGTTTTTGTAAAAACCTTTTAATAAAACATTATAAAAAATAAACTTAAACAAATAAAGCGTCTGTATTAGTTCTTCATCAATTGTACAAAAGAAGTTTCAAGTAGTTTGATGAATATCCTTGTAGTTCTATTTATCAATGTTTCTTAAACTCTCTGATAAATTTTTGAAGTTTATTTAATCTTGACTGTGTACTTTTATTTAATGAAAAATAAATAAACACGCAAATGTATTTATGTAATTAGTTTTAACGAAAATTATAGGCAAATTTTTTAATTTCAGATGTTATGTTGACGAGACGTATATTCTAAAACAAACTAAAAAACTTAATAATGAAAATTTTTTGTTTCAATTCTTTTGAATAAGTTGTGTCCACAAAAAAAAAACTATGTGCAGTGTATTAGTTATACAAACTAACATATAACCAAATGTCTTTAATTACTACTTTTATATAAAGTAAAACCTGTTTTTAATAAATAATTTTGTTTTCTATTTTTAAATTTTATATTTTCAAATTATTATTTAACACAGAACTATAAAATTTTTACTTAACTGCAACAGATCAAAATTCTTAAACAATGTTGCATTATTTAAAAAAACTAGATAATTTTGAAAAGCTCAAAAAGCCAAACGTAAAATACGATAGTGCTGTGCATGTTTTACTCAATCCTCATTATTTTTTTAATTTACTTTCTGCTAGAAAAGTAGCACTCTTATTGATAAGCTAACAATAAGTATGTTATCTTAAAACAAGACTTTAACTTAGTATAATAAAAACAAGTATTTTGCGGTTTAATACTCAATTTAAGCTTCAAGCAATTTTGACCCTTTATAAACTATCTATAAATGTATAAACTTTGAAATTTTTACATAGAATAAAAATTCCAAAGGGAGTAAGTTAGTTTATTATCAGCATTATTAGGCACTACAAGGTATAGTTTTTACTTTTTTTAAAATTTTTAAGTATTTTTAATATGTGTAAATTTTTAAACCTTTTCTGCAGCTGGTTTTAACTTTAGATAAAATTAGGCATGACTTGTTGAAATGATAAAAAAAAGTAAAATAGCGATACTTAGCGACATTGAAATCAAAGTGAAAAGTGTTTATTGAAAGATAATGATAAGATAATAAAATTAAGCATCTGTAAAACTTTTACAACAACTTTTGCAACAAAAGTTTAAAGTTATTTGACGAGTATTATGTTTGACTTTGAACTTTGAACATTATATTGAAGTTTTAAAATTGTGAAAATTCGACCGCGTGTTTTATATGTGTTGTTGATGCCAAATAATTAAACATGTAAACTTGTTTCTGGTGATTTTTTCAAGCAAAATAAGCAGAGAACATAAGAATTATGGATAACATGTTTAAATTAAGTTGCATACCTTATAAAGTGATATAAAAACTTACTTTTATCAACGTCTACTTTTAAAAGCTTTATACTTAAACATTTCTGCACTGTGTAATAGTTATATTAGCTATTAAATAGCTAATGCACTATTGATAAGGCTAAAGTTGGTTACATTTTTTTTACAAACAAAAACATACTCATATATATTTTTTTAGTTTAATTATTTCTACTCGTATTTTACCAGTACAAAAAAGAATATAAGTTTTTACTTGATTAAACTATAAACAATACCGATAAGTTAAAATACTTTTTGAAATGTTCTAGCTTTTTCAACCCGAAATTAACTAAATATAAAAACCTTAAAATCGAACAAGGGTAAGTTTTACTTATTAAACATTCATGTGTACAAATTACATATTATTTTTTTTTGTATGCACTTATTAAAACATTTTTATTTTATAATCATCAGTTGTAAAACTTTTCTAATGATAAAGTATTTCAAATGGTGTGATTTTGTTATTGGTATATCAAAAGGCTTAATTGGCACATGATTTGTATTACTACTTCTTTCAAGTACTTAAGTATTAGTCATATGCTTAAACTTTTAAACCTTTTCTGCAGCTGGTTTTAACTTAAAATAAAAATATGCATGAGTTTTTGATGTGATAGAAAAAACTTAAATTTAAAGAGAAAGCCCTTTTCTAAATAATTTTTGTAAAAACCTTTTAATAAAATATTATATATAGTAAACTTAAACAAATAAAGCGTCTATATTAGTTCTTTTTAAGTTCTACAAAAGAAGCTTCAAGTAGTTTGATGAATATCCTTGTAGTTCTATTTATCAATGTTTCTTAAACTCTCTGATAAATTTTTGAAGTTTAAATAATCTTGACTGTGTATTTTTATTTTATGAAAAATAAATAAACACGCAAATGTAATTATATAATTTAGGTTTAGCGAAAATTATAGGCAAATATTTTAATTTCAGATGCTATGTTGACGAGTCGTATGTACTAAAACAAACTTAAAAACTTAATACTGAATTTTTTTTTCAAATCTTATGAATAAGTTGTGCCCATAAAAAAAAAACAACTATGTGCAGTATATTAGTTATTTAAAACTAACATATAACCAAATGTCTTTAATTACTACTTTTATATAAACTAAAATTGTTTTTAATAAATGCTTTTGTTTTATTTTATTATATTTTATATTTTTAAATAATTATATTAAGACAGAACTATAAAACTTTTACTTAACTAGAACAGATCAAAATTCTTATACAATGTTGCATTATTTAAAAAACTTAGATATTTTCGAGAAGCTTAAAAAACTAAAAGTAAAATACGATAAAGCTCAGCATGTTTTATCTACTCAATCCTCATTATTTTCTAAATTTACTCTCTGCTAGAAAAGTAGCAATCTTATTGATAAGCTAACAATAAGTATGTTATCTTTAAACAAAACTTAAACTTAATATAATAAAAACAAGTATTTTGCGGTTTAATACTTAATTTAAGCTTCAAGCAATTTTTGATCCTTTATAAACTATCTATATATGTGTAAACTTTGAAATTTTCAATAAATTAATAAATTTTTTATATAGAATAAAAAATCCAAAGGGAGTAAGTTAGTTTATTATTAGCATTATTAGGCACTACAAGGTATAGTTTTTACTTTTTTTAAAATTTTTAAGTATTTGTAATATGTGTAAATTTTTAAAAAAACTTTTTTGCAGCTGGTTTTAACTTTAGATAAAGTCAGGCATGACTTGTTGATATGATAAAAAAAGTAAAATAGCGATACTTAGCGACATTGAAATCAAAATGAAAAAAGTTTTTTGAAAGATAATGATAATATAATAAAATTAAGCATCTTTAAAACTTTTACAACAAATTTTGCAACAAAAGTTTAAAGTGATTTGACGATTATTATGTTTGACTTTGAACTTTGAACATTATATTGAAGTTTTAAAATTGTGAAAATTCGAATGCGTGTTTTATATGCGTTGTTGATGCCAAATAGTTAAACATGAAACTTGTTTCTTGTGATTTTTAAACTATTTTAGCTTTTAAACCTGTAATTAACTAAATATAAAAACATTAAAATCGAACTAGGGTAAGTTTCATTTAAAAACATTCATGTGTACAAATCAAAAAAATAATTTCTTTGTATGTACTTATTAAAGTATTTTAATTATTTAATTATCAGTTGTCAAACTTTTCTAAAGATAAAGTACTTTAATTGGTGTGATTTTGTTATTGGTATATCAAAAGGCTTAATTGGCACATGATTTGTATTACTACTTCTTTCAAGTACTTAAGTATTAGTCATATGCTTAAACTTTTAAACCTTTTCTGCAGCTGGTTTTAACTTGAAATAAAAATATGCATGAGTTTTTGATGCGAAAGAAAAAACTTAAATTTAAAGAGATAGGACTTTTCAAAATAATTTTTGTAAAAACCTTTTAATAAAACATTAAAAAAAGTAAACTTAAACAAATAAAGCGTCTATATTAGTTCTTTTTAAGTTCTACAAAAGAAGCTTCAAGTAGTTTGATGAATATCCTTGTAGTTCTATTAATCAATGTTTCTTAAACTCTCTGATAAATTTTTGAAGTTTATATAATCTTGACTGTGTATTTTTATTCTATGAAAAATAACTAAACACGCAAATGTATTTATGTAATTTATTTTTTAGCGAAAATTATAGGCAAATATTTTAATTTAAGATGTTATATTGACGAGTCGTATATACTAAAATAAACTAAAAAACTTAATACTGAAAAAATTCTTTTAAAAAAACTTATGAATAAGTTGTGTCCACAAAAAAAAACAACTATGTGCAGTATATTAGTTATACAAACTAACATATAACCAAATGTCTTTAATTACTACTTTTATATGAACTAAAACTTGTTTTTAATAAATGCTTTTGTTTTATTTTATTATATTTTATATTTGAAAATAATTATATTAAGTTAGAACTATAAAACTTTTACTTGACTAGAACAGATCAAAACTCTTATACAATGTTGCATTATTTTAAAAACATAGATAATTTTTTAAAAGCTTAAAAAGCCAAAAGTAAAATACGATAAAGCTGTGCATGTTTTATCTACTCAATCCTCATTATTTTCTTAATTTACTCTGCGCTAGAATAGTAGCACTATTATTGATAAGCTAACAATAAGTATGTTATCTTTAAACAAAACTTAAACTTAATATAATAAAAACAAGTATTTTGCGGTTTAATACTTAACTTAAGCTTCAAGCAATTTTTGATCCTTTATAAACTATCTATAAATGTATAAACTTTGGAATTTTCAATAAAATAATAAAATTTTTATATAGAATAAAAAATCCAAAGGGAGTAAGTTAGTTTATTATAAGCATTGTTAGGCACTACAAAGTATAGTTTTTACTTTTTTTTAATTTCTTAAGTATTTGTAACATGCGTAAATTTTTAAAAAACTTTTCTGCAGCTGGTTTTAACTTTAGATAAAGTTAGGCATGACTTGTTGATATGATAAAAAAAGTAAAATAGCGATACTTAGCGACATTAAAATCAAAATGAAAAGTGTTTTTTGAAAGATAATGATAAGATAATAAAATTAAGCATCTTTAAAACTTTTACAACAAATTTTGCAACAAAAGTTTAAAGTGATTTGACGAGTATTATGTTTGACTTTGAACTTTGAACATTATACTTTGAAGTTTTAAAATTGTGAAAATTCGAATGCGTGTTTTATATGTGTTGTTGATGCCAAATGATTAAACATGTAAACTTGTTTCTTGTGATTTTTTCGACAAAATATGCAGAGAACATAAGAATTATGGATAATATGTTTAAATTAAGTTTCATGCCTTACAAAGTGATATAAAAACCTATTTTAATCAAAGGTTTATTTTAAAAGCTGTATACTTAAACATTTCTGCACTGTGTAATAGTTATACTAGCTATTAAATAGCTAATGTACTATTGATAAGGCTAAAGCTGGTTTACAAACAAAAACATAATCATAAATTTTTTTTAGTTTAATTATTTTTACTTGTTTTTTACCAGTACAAAAAAGATAAAAAGTTTTTACTTGATTAAACTACAATCAATACTGATAAGTTAAAATACTTTTTAAACTGTTTTAGCTTTTTCAACCTGAAATTAACTAAATATAAAATTCATAAATTCGAACTAGGGTAAGTTTTACTTATTAAACATTCATGTGTACAAATAACAAATTAAATTTTTTTACATGCACTTATTAAAGTATTTTAATTATTTAATTATCAGTTGTCAAACTTTTCTAAAGATAAAGTACTTTAAATGGTGTGATTTTGTTATTGGTATATCAAAAGGCTTAATTGGCACATGATTTGTATTACTACTTCTTTCAAGTACTTAAGTATTAGTCATATGCTTAAACTTTTAAACCTTTTCTGCAGCTGGTTTTAACTTGAAATAAAAATATGCATGAGTTTTTGATGCGAAAGAAAAAACTTAAATTTAAAGAGATAGGACTTTTCAAAATAATTTTTGTAAAAACCTTTTAATTAAACATTAAAAAAAGTAAACTTAAACAAATAAAGCGTCTATATTAGTTCTTTATAAATTCTACAAAAGAAGTTTTAAGTAGTTTGATGAATATCCTTGTAGTTCTATTTATCAATGTTTCTTAAACTCTCTGATAAATTTTTGAAGTTTATATAATCTTGACTGTGTATTTTTATTTTATGAAATATAACTAAACACGCAAATGTATTTATGTAATCTATTTTTTTGCGAAAATTATAGGCAAATATTTTAATTTCGGATGCTATGTTGACGAGTCGTATGTACTAAAATAAACTAAAAAACTTAATACTGAAAAAATTCTTTTAAAAAAACTTATGAATAAGTTGTGTCCACAAAAAAAAAAACAACTATGTGCAGTATATTAGTTATACAAACTAACAGGTAACCAAATGTTTTTAATTACTACTTTTATATAAACTAAAACTTGTTTTTAATAAATGTTTTTATTTTTTTTTTATTTTATTTTATATTTTCAAATAATTATATTAACACAGAACTATAATTCTTTTACTTAACTAGAACAGATCAACATTCTTATACAATGTTGCATTATTTAAAAAACTTAGATAATTTTTAAAAGCTCAAACAGCCAAAAAGTAAAATACAATAGTTCTGTGCATGTTTTATCTACTCAATCCTCATTATTTTTTTAATTTACTCTCTGCTTGAAAAGTAGCATTCTTATTGATAAGCTAACAATAAGTTTGTTATCTTAAAACAAAACTTAAACGTAATATAATTAAAAGAAGTATTTTGCGGTTTAATACTTAATTTAAGCTTCAAGCAATTTTTGATCCTTTATAAACTATCTATAAATATATAAACTTTGAAAAATATTTTGTAAGTATTTGAAACTTTTAAGCACTACATTTAAAAAAAGCAAGTTAGTAATGTTGGTCACAAAATTATTTTATAACGCAACCTTTTATAAAACTTTGTTATAATATAAAGAAACTTATAAGTGTGACATTCTTTTATTGAAACCAATAAGTATTTAAGCGATTTTCAAATTAAACATCTTTAATTTTGTTATCGAGTTAAATTCGAATTTTAGTTTTGTTTTTTTGATCCAACTTGTTTTAATTATTTGTACTCTTTATTCAAATTTAATTAAACGTCTTTTTTTGCTGTCATAATGAAAAGCGGAATACAAACGTAGCAAACACTAGTTTATTATTAGACAACATTTGAACTAGAAATGCAATTGTTTTTACTCGTACGAGTACAACTAAATACCAAGAGACAGAGGTTTACAAATACAAAGAGCTAAACTAGTTGTTATTTAACCTATTTTAAAACAAAACTAATCGTTGCAGAAGTTTTTTGAACAGCTTTGGCTATTAACGTAAATGAATATAACACACATTTAAAAATTAAAGTTCTAGTGATAGGTGTTAGTCCTTTTTTTAAAGAACAACATTTTTGTCACAAAGACAAACAATTTTTTTTAAATAGTTTCAAATAATAAACTTAGTACATAGTTACTTGTACTTTTACTGTAATTACTTTAAGTAACTTAATTTTTTTTTTGTTTGCCTTTGAAAATACATTAAATTGTTAATTTTGCTATTCTCTATATTGGTTTTCAGCTATAAAACAAGATCTAAAAATTTTAAAGCAACTTAAATAGGTTTTTTTGTACAAAATATTTGAGGTCTAAAAATAAAACTTTTTTATAGTCTTTACTTGCATCAAAACGTTTCCTTTGTAGTGTCAAAGCCAATCTTCAAAACGCTAAGTTTTGATTTATTTATCATAAACAGCAGTTGTAAGGTTTTTCTGTAAATTAAAAAAATATGTATTTGTTTTCAGTTAAAGTTTTAAACAAACTATTTAAAAACATTTTTATGTTTAGTGAAAAACTTATATGGTTGTTTACAAAAGAATTGTGAAAACAAAGTTTAAGTTAAAACACATGATGGTACTATCACGTGAAAAATGCAATTATATAATAAAAAGAAAGTTTATACTAAAGTTGACTTGGTAATTATTTTTTAATTGTTTTTATATTGATGTATGTCTAAGCGTTAGCAAATCATTTAAAAAATTGTTTTGAGAAACTAGTTTAAAAAAAGCAACTGTTTTGTTCAAATAATTTTAACTTTATTTTATCCTGTTAACATTTTATTTATCAATTTAAAAACCTAGTTTTATTCAGTTTTATTTGATTTTTCCTAAAGGTTAAACTTTTTTACTTAATGTATTAGTATTAAAATTTTTTATCCTGCTTTTAGATTTGGTTTTGTAACTAGAAGTTTTTGAGCAACTGAAAAACATAATTTAAATATGTTATATTAAGACAACAAATTATTATTAAACAAAAATTTATGAGATAAGTGTTTGTAAGCTTAATAATTTGATTATATTTGTTTTAACTTTCGAATTAGCTTTAGTCTCTCTTTTACAAACAATAAGTAGGCTATGTTGAAATACTTTTCTAGGTAACTTAGCAGCTAAAAAAAAATTATAATGAAAACGAAAATTTCTGTCTTGGTCACAATTATTGTTCTGTTAATGGTTAGTAAAACAATAATATTTTTCTGAATTTATTGTTTAAGATAGTTTTCAGTTTAAAAAGTATACACTTTTTTTGTGATATGTTAAAATTTTTTTAACAGACATGAAACCTAAATTTAACTATTAAATCTGTTCATTGTTTTCCTTAAAAATTCTTACTTGTAATTTTATGCAAAAACTTTTTTTAGTTAGTTTGGAAACTAGTTTAGCAATCAATAAAACACACAAAAACATTAACTTTACACAAATGATTGTATATTTTTTAATGCTTGTAAACTTTACGTCTTTGATCTTTTTGATTTTGTTTGATTAGAAGAATAAAATATTTTTTTAATAATGTTTAAAATAAGCTGTAATTTTATCATGAAATAATGTTTTTAAGTTTTGTTTTTACTTTGAATACTTTTCTATTTCAAAAGCGAGTAAACAATTTTTCATACTTATCAGAAAAATATTAAGTTATAAAAAACCACAACTAAATATGTAGTTATGGTAGATCTTTTACAAACATATAGGAAACACAGTTAATAAAACTCTGACAAATGAAACTCAGACATTACTAGTAGTAAAATTAAATAAAATATGTTATTTTAACAAATTAATTGAATATATTTTATTTTGACAAATAAAGTTTGTTTTATAAACTAAAACCATACAGTATCATTTATAAAATTTTTAGGCTCATTAAATTTAATTAATTAATTTTTTACAAGCAATTTAAGCAAAACAATGAAAGGTTAACTACAAATTTAAAGTTATTTAACGGTATAAATTTAGTAGCCATTTTTATAATACAGTACATGTGGTTTAGGTTTAAATAAAGCTGTCAAATAATTAAATTATTATGTAGCTTTCTGAAATTAGAAGCTTGGTTTAGTGCAAAAAAAAATTGCGTAAAGTTATAAATAACATTTTAGCATTGTTATGTGTTTAATTCTTTAAAATATGTAATAAATGATTTTTATTATACAGCAAAATATTTAATTTTGAATAAGCAGAAAAAGGACTAAGAAATATTTATTACTAAATTTTCATTAAAAAAAAATTCTTAACAAAAATATTTTGCAAAAGATTTTTGTTGAACTTTCTTTCATATTTTGAGCTAATGCTGAATTTATTTTTTTTAATTTTCGCAATCTTTAGTTTAAACAAAGTATTGAAAAATAAATTACTGAGCTACGCTATATGAAAGTTTGATTTGCATAGTATTTTCATTATGTTTTAAGACAAACTTTAAGGTAAATAAATTAAATTTCCGGTTAAAGATATAGAGTCTTTTTTTAATAACAAAGACAAGTAGTTTTCAAATTCTAATTTTAATTGTTATTTGTTTTTAAGGTCGCTACAGGAAGTAAGTTTGGCAGTCGAAAAGGCGAAGTCTTCAAAGCCGGCCAAAACAGTTAGTTAATTTTCATCTAAGTTGATTTTATAATGAAGTTTTTTTGTCTAGCTTCAGCAATCAAAAAAGTTCTTATCTTTGTCTAAATTACAGCTATTTTTATAACTTTACTTGTAATTTTTCTAGTCAAAATCATTAAAAGGTTATTTTGTAGTTGTACTTATAATTAGCAGTTAGTTTTAAAAAAAGCTTGAATATTTTCATTCAATATTGTTTCAATTTTTATTTGACGATATATTTTATATTAAATCAAAAAACGCAAGTAAATTTTATGAGATATTTATAATTATAAAACACAAAATAATGATTGAGGTTTATATATATACTTTAAATCTATTTAATATGAATAACTTTGAAGTTTTTAAGTTTCCCTAAAAAGTCTTTCTGGTACGTCAGTTATTGTTTGTGATTTTTTATCTTTGTATCTTAATTCCTGTTTATACAAAAACATTAAACTTTGTACTAATTTAATATGAAGCGTACAGTTTAAATACTGTTTTTTATATATCTAACTTTAACGTTAATGTATATAGACTCACTACATTTTGCCGCATAGGTTTTATAATTCAAGAACTTTTTAAATTTAACCATTTTTTCGTTTTTTTTATGTGATAATTTATTTTATTTTTCAATAATCCGTCTACTCTGCTTCCATTGCATTAAAAAATTTACAACAATGGTATATACAACAAATTTATGAGCTTAGATTTTGTAATTGGTCAATAAAGTTACAATAGTCTTTGGTCGTTTGTATGTTACCATTAAATTTGGATTCAGTTGTTTCTCTCTCTGTTAATCTCATAAATTTAGAAAAATTGTCTTTCAAATGCTTACTTTTTCGTTACTTTCTTTCGATCTTTAAAATGGTGATCTGAACAAAAATTTCCACTAATTTGTTTGTTCAATCATATCTACAACTAAATTCTTCCAAAAAAAAAATATATATTTTTTTTACTAGTCAATTTTACTATAAAAAAGTTTAAAGTTGAACGTGAGGTAATACTATTATGGTAAAAAGTAATAAACAAAATCTGAGAATGAATAATTTTAATTTTTTATAAAAAGTTCAGCCTTTTAAACAGAAAATTTTATTTTATATGACAGTATATAGAGCATGCCGCTCGTTCGAGTTCAAACACCGCTTCACTGACCATTTAGGTTGCATTTATGTACGTCTCACTGAAGATAGTAAGTTCATAGCAAATACTCGTTTGAAAAAGTTTTCTTATAAAAAATATATTTTAAACTTTTTTTTAGCCTAATAGATAATTATTTAAATAAATAAATATGAAAATAAAAATAACTTTTTGAAAATTAAAAATTTCACATAAGTAATTAAAATAAGGTTTTATAAAACAGTTTTTTTTATAAACATTTACAGTTTTTGAGTTAAGTAAGCAAAATTTTATAACCGAAATTTTTCTAATACCTTCAAAGTAAATCCAATGATGTATAAAATTTAACTGTTTACAAGTTTATTCGGTAAACATAATTTAATAAAAAAATATGCATATCGGTATAGATATTACAAAAATTAATGTGTATAATAGAGTATAAAACAAAAGTAGAAAATAATTTTCGTTTAAGATTTTTTGATTTATGTACAAATTCTTTATTTGTTTTTTCGGTATTAAAACACTACTGATAACTCTCAGAAACTCATACTTAAAACTCAATTTATATAAATGAAAACTAATATCCTTATATTGTTTTGTTGAACAGAAAGCCAATGCAGTAATTACGTTAGTCACAAAATATGCGCCAAGTTGGTGCACAAACATGTGCACCAACACCTTACTTTGGACTACCAGGTTGGCGTAACACTGCCTGGTAAGTTTAAATAAACTTAAAAACATGTAGATAAGTAATGATAAGTGCTTAAAAACTAGCTTTTTAATGTATAGCTAACATGGTAGAATCAAAGTTAATTAGATTTATTTTACTAAATTTATTTAAAGGAAGTAAAACAACGGCAGTAAAAAAATAAAGCTACTTAAATTTAACAGTACTGTATAAACATTCCTCATACTGATACAGTTGAAATATTGTTATAGTATATGTAAACTGAAAAACATTTTTAGTTTAAATAGTAATATAAGTTTTTTGGAGTCTCAGCTGTTGATAAACATTGAGTTTTAAAACTAAGTTTTAGAAAACGTTTTTACCTGTTTTTCATAGGCAATTACTAAGATGCGTCTGCAGTTTTCATTGTTCAGTAAATTCTTAATAACGCTTGTTATTGTATTTCCGACAAAACTTTTCAGCTAAGAAGTTTTGCGGTTTTACATGTCAGCAAGGGTTCCGATGTACCAACAACACACTCTCTTACTCGAACTTCACCATCGAAAGTTGGTACTGGTGTATGGATGATCCAGAACCTACCATAGAGGCCACTACTGCTTCTGAAACAACTACGTCGTCTAAAAAACGTGAGTGAAGTAAAATTAAGACATAAAATCATGAAATTTAAGAACTGTTTTTGTCATAGTACACGTAGTTATAATAACTTGAACGTTTTTTGTTAAACTCATGGTTATCTCATGCTAATTCACATAAAGGCTGCGGGCTACAGCAAATCAATAAATACTACTTTTAAGTGTACATATCAAAATTGTGCTTTTTATAGTTTTTAAGTGGTATAGTTAAAACTAACTTATTTTAATAGTTCAACGCTACTTCATAAATTTTTTTTTGCGTTTTCATAGGTGGCTGAACTTGATTTTAGAGTTTTGAATCTTTAAAAATCTGCTTTAGTTTTACTTAGAAAAAGATACATGTTTTTTGAATGCATATAGTTGTGTCTAAAATTATGTATCAAAGCTTATAATAACTAGAATAAGAATTTATAATTCGAGGTACTTTTTAATATTTCCGATTGTTTATTTCTAGGAAGCAGCTGTCTATTTTTTTTATGTTAAGAATATATACATATAAAAATATGTGTGTGAAATATAAACGTGTGTCGGTTAAAAACCATATAATTGAGCTAAACTCTTTTAAAACTTTGATTTACTTTTTAGCGGGTTTGCAGGGAGTTCACCTTCAATTGGTAATCTGGTCAGCCGTAGCTGTTTTAGCCGGATTAATATTTTGTTGCATTAAATTTAAATGGTTTACGTGTTTTTGCTTTGTAAAAAACAAACTTGCCAACATGATTAACAAAGACAAATAATTTTTATACTTAAACACCTAAAAATCTATAAATAAATTTTGATAAATTTTATACTCTCTTATAACTGTTGTTTTAAAAGTAGCTTACCTAAATTAAACTATATAAGTTTATTATAATCATAGTTTTGTTATAACTTTCTTTTAACTTTTTACCAAATGATTATCTTTTTTGTGTAATGAATCTTATTTGAAAAATAAATGAGTTTATTTTTGTAATTTTTGACAAAACGTTATGTTTTCTTTAAATGTCTAATTACAACAGCTAATCAGCTTTTAAGTATTAGTTTACGACTAACTGGTAAAGCCTTTTTTATCAGATTTATGTATCGTAAATTCATGTTTATATAGAATTTTTTTTTTTTGATTTATCATTTTTTACTAACGGTGTTTTGCTTAAAAAGCTAATCAGTAGAAATAAACAAATTTTATTCATATAGAACTAAATAGAAATTATTTGTTTTAATTAAAATATCTATTTTCGTTTGATATTACTTTTTATTTTTGTACAAATAAATTTTTTAAAGTTTTCAAGCTGTTCAAAAAAACTATGCAAAAGATTAAGAAAATGGTTAGAAATTATAAAATTAAAATATATAATTAAAAAAAAAAATTTGAAAAATTATATTCAATATATAAAAAACGTATTTTCTCAATATTTATAAAATATGATGACTACAAAAAACTTAATAAGTCACTGCGACTCCATTAAGATTGAAAACCTTAAAATGAAGCTCTAATTTAAAATAAAAATTAAAAGAATTCCAACAAATTCAAAAGGGAAGCAGAGTTTAATATCTAGCAAGTATCAGATTATAAAAAATAACAATTTACTTTAAAAGAGAAATCATTACTTAAATACGTTTAAGTAACATTACTTTGTACTGAAAAAAAATAAAAACATTATTTTTTTTTAAATTAAATTTTTATGAACAAGTTATTTTAAACTAATAAGTCAAAAACTTTCCAATCCCTAGTGTGAAAAAGTATATAAAAGTTTACTTGTTTATTTTAAAGCAAGAAAGTTTCTACATTTTATATAGCTAATAGCAACATTCCAAAGTTTTCTTTATCAAAGTTTTATTTTTACGAAGCTAAGCGATATGTCAGCCCTTAATTTATTTATAATGAGTAAAAAAGCCTATTAAACTTAAATACAAAGGTATATTAAAATAATGATCATGAAAAAAGTAAACTATAGGAGTTAGTGCTTTTTTACTCAAACTTGAAAAAATGTTTAAAGTAACAAATGTTTTACTTTTTATTACTGCTATATAAAAAAAGTTTTTTACTTCAAATTGACTAAAATGGATTTATTTTACGCTCATTATGTTGCTTGAAATACTTCCAACATGCAAATCGAATGAAAACTTAAGGAACTGAAAATTGATGCATGTAAAAAAGTAATAAAAAAAAACTTTATGACGTTATTATAAAAATTAAGGTTTAGGCATACACTTTGAATAATTTAAATTACAATGTTTAGTTTTGAAACTTTGAAAGCTATTAAAAATAATAAAGCATATTGTTGTTTCAAGTTAAAGCTGAAAACTTTAATAAAAGTAAAATTGAAGACATGAGACTAAACTTAACTTAAAAATTTAAACTTTGACTTAAACGTGTTTGATATTTTAAAATATACAATCATAACTTCTAAAATTTTATAAATGTAATGTAGTTTATTATTAGTTGTAGTTTAAAATCTGAAAAAATAAAAACAAAGAGAACGAACTATATATAATCAAATTGTATCTTTTTAACTTTAATGAAATAGGATATTTTGAATTGTACAGTTAAAAGCTTTAAAAATAAATAAGAATCATTTTATAAATTTAATTAATTATTTGTAAAGCATTAGAAACAATAAAGCTTATTTTGGTATGTAGTTTAAAACTAAAAGATTTAAGTAATTAAAGTAAAATCAAAGACAAGGGACTTAAATGTTGTCATTAACGTGTCAAAATTTTCTGGAATATAAGATTAATACTTACAAAAAATAATATAAACAATAAAGCTTTTGTTTTTTTTTTAATCAAAAATAATATGATGAAAACAGGGGTAAGGAACTAAAAAATCTCAAGTTAAAATATTTTTACTTTAACTTATAAAGATATTTAGAATTGTATAATCAAAAATTTAAAACAACTTTAAAAATCATTTTATAAATTTAATTTAATTACTGTAAATCGGTTATATCGTTTTGTTTTTATTTATTGTTGCTTGCAGTTTATTAACTTTTTTTTTATAAAAAGTCCATGTTTTAATATTTTTAGTTATGTCTATAAAAACAATGGGAAAGGTTTCATTAAAATTATTTTTTGATGCTATGTGTTATTAGTGTAGTTTAAGTGCTGCTCTATCACTTACATTATGTATGATCAAAATTTTTTAGTTGTGTCTATAAACTACTTTGGGTCTCGACTTAAAACTTATCGCTTTCACTTTACTGCAGAAATTTTAAAGTTTTACAATTTAAATCTATTTAAATTTCATTGTTTTTCCATTTTTTATTTTCACAAAAAATGTTTTTTCGACCTGTATATCTTTTCCGGTCGGTTGCATATCAAACACTTACCACAAGGGTATGGACTTATCTCTCCAACATTAGCTTCATGAGCTAAGATCTTGTAATTGTTCTATAAAGTTACAATAGTCTGCGGTTGTTTGTATGTTACCGTTGCATGTTTGTTCAGTTGCTTTTCTCTCTGTGTTAATCTCACAAGTTTAAAAAAAATTTCGTCCAAATGATTATTTTTCGTTACTTTCTTTCGATCTTTTGGTTGCTGGTCTGAACCGAGCTTTCCACTTATCTGTTTTTATCAGCATCTCTACAACTAAATCCATACAAAAGTTTTATCAAATGCACTTATATTTGAACACCTTTAAAACTTCCAAATAATCGCAATTACCCAATTACGCTCACCCAAACTTCTTAATCTTATCGACTCGCCAAACAGATCATACTTTTATATTCAGCAAGTATAATAAAACATTTTGTTAGTGTAAATGTGAACCCTATTGTTAGCAGTAGGTTTTAAGTAATTTTTTACATAAATCCACCTTTTTCCTTTTCATCTAGAATGTGATTGATATATGAAAACTCTAATTCCTTTATAATACTTTGATGAGAAATTTTGCTTAGTCATACTTTTTGAAGACAAACTTAAGTTTATCTTTGATATTATCTGCGACTGTTCTTTTCAAGTTTCAAAGTATTTTAACAAATTAAAGTCAAAATTTAGAAGTTTTAATTTCGTTTGAGTCCGTTATTTTTTATTTTTTTTTTATTCTTTCAGTTTAAAACTACAAACGACAATAGACATTAATTTTCTAATCATTAATAGATATTCAATTAAAGTAAACTTTTGCAACAACTGTTAATAATTTTAATAAATTTTGACAGTAGATTTCAAAATATTCCATTACGTTAAAGTTAAAATGTTACGACTTCAGTATTTATTGTTCGTTTTTTTTTATTATTATATTTTTTACATTTTAAAAGTTTATCTACACTAGAAGTTCTATTATTTCTATAGATGTTTAAAAGTTTAGGTTATACCTATCTTATTATCTAAATACGTTGAAGTCAAAGGTTAACAGTTAAATTTCGTTTAGTCCCTTGATTTTGATCTCAATTTTAACTTTTGGGTTTTAAACTAGATACAACAATATACTTTATTATTTTTAATAGTTTTCAAAGTTTCAAAATTATACAGTGTAAACAAGTTGTTAAATAATAATCTATATTTTTTTTTTGTAATTACGTCAAACATGTTTTTTATATCTTTCTACGTGCATAAAAATCTGTGCTCCTTCAAAACATACTCAATCTGCTTGCTTAAGAACATTTTGAAAGTACTTAAAGCAATACAATGATTGTAAAATAAAAGCGTTGATTTTGAAGTATAATAAGTGTTTGTTTATAATTAACAAAAACAAAATCACAAAGACAAAGTGACATACATATAAGAAGACGATTTGAAAAGCTTAAGTATTATAATATTGTTACTTTATTGAATTAACAGGTTTTAAAGTATTATATTCGATTGTTTCTTTATAAAACTTTTCTTAAGTTCAATTTTTTAAAAGAATTTTGAAACAAAACTTTTAGATACCGAAAAGAAAGTAAGTTACTGTAAATAAACTTTATTTGCCGATTTTAACCTTTACACAAAACAAAGCTTATTACTATTTCTAACACAATAAAATTAATTTCTCTTCATAATTTTATATTCGATAAAAGACTTTTGATGTTTATTTGCATTTTAAACTTAATTTAATTAATAATATTCTTCCACACGTATCAATACAATTGAAGTCATATTACAGTAACCTCTCACATCTTTACGCACTCGTGGCGTTACGCACTCTCGTTTAGTTACGCATTTTAAAATTCTAAAATTTTCAAAAAACAAAAATCTTTTTTTTTGATATTGCACAAACAAAGTTTATTGTATATTTTTTATTTTAAATGTGTTTTTGAATGCTAACACACCTCTCTATATCTTTAGGCTTTGTAAACTTATGTTCCTTGACTAATTGATAAACATTTAGTAATACCTCAGTGTATTAGAATTTTTTTTATCAATAAGGGATTTAATTGAAATTTCTAAACACAAACAATTTTTATTAAATATTTTTCTCAGATTTTACATATTTTTGTTCAAAATAAGAAATCCATTACAGTACCAAATGCAGCTTTTTGTAAAAGGCTACAGAAACAAATTTTAATACAGACACCACACCATTTCTAAGTTGTAAACAAATGCTTAATTATAAATTGAATTTGCTAAGTAGAATGATATAAATGTTAAATATCAAACAAGTCACTTATAAATAAAGATAAAATCTACTTGTTATTAAAAATTAGTATTTTACTTAAATTTAAATCTTTTTATTTTAATATATGTATAGTTTTATCTTTGGTTTTCATATTTAGAAATAAAGTAAACAAATTGTTAAAAGTGGGAAAGTCCCCAGTCTGATTTTAACTAGAAGCAATATCAAAAAACAACCATTATAGTAAGTATATTTAGAACCTCTCGTATCTTTACGATCTCTCGTATCTTTACGCACTTTCTCTATGGACAGAATGTGCGTAAATAAGCGAGAGGTTACTGTATAGTACTTAACTGTTGTTTTAAATTCAGATTACTAATGATATAACAATAACATTCATTATACATGTAAAAAGCTATAAATTATATTAATGACTACTTTAACTAGCGTACTTGATAAATTTTTCAAACACCCTTTCACTAAAATGAGAGACTTGAAATATTCACATTTTTTTTGGTAGGTAATTTTATTAGTTTAATAAAATGTTTGTATACCAAAATACTTCTCTTGATTTTCCATAGACTACGATTTTTTTAGTTTTAAAACTCAATTAGTTTATTTCTTATTGTTCTAGGTATTCAAATTTCAAAATTTATATATAAAAAATTTGGTTATATAAAAAGCCAAACTAAAGCAAGACAAAAAGATGTAAGTTAGTATATTGTTTAGTTTTAATATTAAGTTAACAATTATTGTGATCTAACTATTATACTTTTTTTTAATATCTATGAAACCAAACAAAACGGTTAAGTATTGAATACTTTTGTAAATTTTTAGTAAAGTTCGCTTTGAAAACCTTAAAAAAGATTATAAGAATTAACAGACATAATCGTTACAAAAAAAAAAACTGGTAAACACAAAAAGTTAGAACTTTTCACAAACTTTAAAAATTTTTTCGACTTGCAATACTTACATCAAAAACATACTTAAACTAAAAACATAACTAGTTTATTTTTACTTTCAATAACTTTTATTCACAAAATAAAAACTATGTTTAATCTCTGTTTTTAGTTCCGTTAAACAACATTAAAAACGAAGAACACTTAATTTCCATAACGTAAAAACGCTAGAAGCATAAATAATAAGAAAAAGAAACCACTCAGCATGATGAGTACTAGTATCACAGGGTACAGTCTTCTCTCCTTCAAAGCTGAAATTTTACAATTTTGTTGTTAAGAAATCTTATTATTTAAAAAAACTAGATAAAGTTTATAAGTTAAGACTCTAACTTAAAGTTACCCTTAAAGTTTTAAGTCAATAACAAATAATATTTATGTATTTGATTTTATAAACATACACTATATTTTATAACAACTGCTAAAAGAATACTTATTCTAAAATATTTTGATTTTTAATTAAGAATAATAGATCCTAGTTAGCATAAAAAAAAAGAAGTATTGGTTAGTATATAATTTTAAACAGGGAACATCATTTCATATCATAAAAAATAGTGTAAATAAAGTTTTATTAAAACACTGTAAACGAAAATTTGTAAGCCTTTGTTCAAGTTAATACCAAAATAATTGTTTATTATTCAAAATAATATTAAAAAACTTACGTATATAACCATCTTCTTTTTGGTCATCTGCAAAGATATGAACTTTTATTTGATAGAACCAATTATGAAAACTTATCTAAGTTTACAAAAATTTGGTCAAAAAATTATAAGCTAGTTATAAGTTTAAAGACATAGTTAAAAATATAATTTACTTTTAAAGATACCAGTTACTTAACTAATATAAATACAAGAAGCTGTATTGTTTTCGTTTGTCAATATTTTTTTATTTTTCAAGTTGAATGCTAAAAAAAGAACACTAAAGTTAAAACTGTTCAAAACTATTTATCGACTGACAAATGATATATTGTTTAATAAGTAATTAGTTTTTCAGAAAATTTATTTTATAATAAAAAGTGTAATATTTTGAAATTAAACGAAATTTTAAAGCTCAAAAAAATGTTTTAATAAATTTTCTCGTTACTTAAGACTGTTACTTATTTTCAGTAATATTTTTTAAAACATATCAAATGTTTTAATGAGAGTATAAAAACAAAAGCTTCTAAGTTATTGCAAATTTGTATACATGCCACGAAAGTTTCAAAGTAATGTTTAAAAAAGGAAAAAAAAATAGAAAGACTGAGAACTACATTATTGTATTTATTAACAATTTTACATTAAATTATATACTTATTTTAATGTACTTATAAAATCGTGTGTGCGTAGCACGTTTAAAATTTTATTAGTGCAACCCAAAGTATTAGCTGTTTTAAGTACCATATGTCATAAGTTAAACGTGCTAACAAAGTTTTGTTTAATCATTTATGATTTTGACGACAGAAGCGGCTTCAAATCAGTTTAAAATGGATTGAGATAACAGTAAGTCAACAAAAAGTAAGCACCACCTTTAGTAAATGAAACTGCAACAAATGACAGACTTCACCACACGATCATCAAAAACAGCATCCGAGACAACCTACAACCGGTTTTGTCTTTATTAGGACCTGGCAAGCACGTTCAAGTAGATTCATCTACGTATCTTTTTTTTCAACCCTAGTCACTAATGGTCGCTTCAATGCTTATGTACTTTGTTCCTCTTGTTTTGACCTCATCAGCGGTTTCTTGCGAATATGCCTACCTGATGAGTCTCAATAAGGAAAAGAAAAACAGTCGTAAGTTGTCTCAGATGCTGCTGTTGATGGTTATGTGGTAAAGTTAACTATTTATTATTAATGGCGCGAACATCTTAATTTTGCTGATGTTGGTCGAAATAGATATTGGCTATTTAAAACCGAAGAAAATTAAAACAGT
Source organism: Thalia democratica (assembly GCF_965202585.1). Taxonomy (NCBI): domain Eukaryota; kingdom Metazoa; phylum Chordata; class Thaliacea; order Salpida; family Salpidae; genus Thalia; species Thalia democratica. The sequence continues at coordinate 19,086,792 of NC_139169.1, forward strand.
GGGAATTTTTTTTTCTATTTCCAAACAGATTATTTGCTCTACTGAAGATTGACTAAACCACATTGAACCACGTTACTGATCAACGTAACATTGATGGATGACCTAGATAATGATCCAACTGTTGATGAACCCGTTAGAGCAATTACTGAAATTGCTTGTTGCGAACCACCAGGTTGAAAACACATAAAAACAGACTTCCACCGACATTGCAAATTCTGCTTACGTATTATACTTTAATCATATATTTGCGGAAAGGTGTGTTTCCACATGGCATGTGTGAAGATAAGGTTATAAACATGTAGAAAAACAAGGGTTTAAGGTTGGATTAAAAAAAACCACTAGGAAACTTACCTCCATAGTTATGCTAATAAAACTTTAGGACGTGAATCAGCTAACTTACAGAATATATACCGAGTAGAAATATAAACTTAGGTCTAAACATTCTACGAATGTTACGATTTTCTTTGTACATCCTTAAAACTAATGTCAATAAAAGATCGCACATTTAAACTCTAATTGTTAAGATCACTGTCCCAACCATATTAAATTCAGTTTATCCATGCTTCATCAGGTTCTGAGGAGAGATCTTTATTTCCTGCGTGTTGATCGTTGGAATGGCAGACGTCTACAAGACCTAAGTCGTAACGTTTAACAGCCAGAGTTTAATAAGTGGAGGGATATTGCAAACGAATCCAAAATATTGCAAAAGCTTATCTAAAATAGTCTGTAAAAGAAAAAATAAACAATACTTGAAGAAGCTCAAGCTGTCGAAAGATTAAAATCAAAATAAACTATATTATGAAAATATTACCTATATTTTGTTGTTGCACAATTGTATACACCAGGATGCATCTTTTGCCTTGATTTTGGTTTAAGCTCGCTTTAAAAATTTGTGCGTGGCAATTCACATAAATAAAGAACACAAAAAATAGCTTACTAGCTTTCACCACTGTCACGCTATTTACATTTTTCATAAAACAAGTCCTTTGTAAATTTTATGGCACCTTGAAGCTTTGAGCTTTAAGTTTTTAGCTGAGCTTGTTTTTATATAACAATCATCACAAAAACACATTTTGGATTTTTTGTAGAAAGTTTTATCACAAAAGTTTTCGATTTTATTTATTTTATAATTTTTTGTTATTTCTAGCTTTTTTAGAGAAAACCAAGAAGTGCCTCGATAAAATTTTCTTCAAATCATTTCAAAATGCAAAGAATGTGTTTTTGTAATAATTGCTACATGAGAAAAAAATATCAGCCAAAAATTTGAAGGTCAAACATTTAAAGTCTCATACAATTTACAGGGGGGTTGTTTAAAAAAAAATAAATAGCATAAAGGTGGTAAAAGCTAGGAAGCTAATTATTTTGTATTCTTTGTTTATCTGATTAGCCGTACACAAAAAATTAAACTTAACTTTATTAAAAAAAAAATTGAGGGGCAACAGATGCACCTACTGTACACTGTAGATAAATAAATTTTAAAACCTTACCTGCATAGCTAATTTCGGCTGATAATTGGCTTATTATTTTAGTTATGTCAAAATTAAAATGATTTTGAAGCTTATCATATGCTTCAAATATAAAAATCATAAACACTTATGATAGGTTATGATGCTCGATAGCCTAGATAGCAATAACGATAAACTAAAAAAGTATTTAACATGACAAAATAAACTACTTCTTCTTGAATCATCATTTAAATAATCTGTAGCAGAAGCTACATCTTCAAAAATTTTATCTTTTTTAGAATGCAGTCTTTGGTCTTCTTTGGTTTGTTCTTCAGAACTCGTTATGTTCTTACATGAATAAAATAACGGCAGCAAAGATTTTCCAGACCCATCTTTGACACTCTTGTAAGTAACTCTAGCGCATGTTTCTTCAGCTTTGCATTTGTCACACTGTTCAATGTCTTGGTGTTCTGAAAAATAAAAGTTTTTTTTGAGTGTGTGAAAGAATTGTGCTTACTAAATAAAATGGGTTTTAGAAAATAAACTTCACTCTACTTACAACTAACAGAGATCTTAGTTTTTTATAAGGTCTTACAACCTAAAATAAAAATATCAAAAAGGTGTTGAGAGTATAAATAAACAAAAAAAAATTACAGTCCAGCAAAATTACTTTGAAATGCGAGTACATAAAAAATTTCCAATTTAAGAACATAGTTTTTAAACAACATTGACCTAATACTGTAAATTTCATAAAATATTAATTTAATATTTCTGTAGCAGCCAGGTATACAAACTTAATATTTTATTGATACTATTAAATACTTTAATATTTTGTGTTCAAATAAAAGAAGACTTTTATTTTACTTTAATGACGTTATGACAACAGTTCACTGCGAAAAAAAATAAGCCGATAAAGACTACAAAAACTAAACACATAATAACTAAGATTTACAAAAAACGAAGATTAAAATTATTTACTAATAATATTCACTAAATAAGCTATACTTTTACTAGGCAAATACCAAAAAAAAAACAAAAAAAAATTGACAAACATTAACAAATAAAATTAAAGTTAATTTTACAAAAAGCTATTTAAAAAACTTTGATTTATATTACCTATAAAAATTTTAAAATTTATAATGTTGTATTTTAGAAGTATATATTAATTCAAGTGGTATACCAAAAAAATACTGATAAAAATGCTTTAAACCACAAACATACTTTTTATTCATATTTAAATTCAATAACTTTTTACAATATTTTTAGAACTGTTTTTATTTTATTTTCAAAGCTTTTTTTTAATATTAAGGTTTATTAATAGCAATGAAGTGTTGGCTGGTTTAGTTTTTTTTATTTTTGTTTTAGAACATAAAGCTTTAATTCTACGCGTAAGCCTACACATTCGATAGGCATAAACTTATTATCTTAATCTTTCTTTTTTTTTTATTTCCACATTGTAACTTTTCATCTCGCGCGCTCTGCATCCGGTGTCAACGAGGAAGTATAAGTCCCTACGTTCTGAACAAGTAAATTGTACAGGTAACTATTTGTTACAGCACAACTAGAATCGTGAACTGCAAGAAGCCTTCTAAAGTAGTCAACATTTCTTTATGTGTCTTTTATTTTCTTGAATAATAAAACATATAGATACTTGCTAGCCTATACTTAAACAAATCTTATAAGTAAAATGTAAAGGTTTTAGCTCTCAAACTCTTTCGCATTCGGTCACAGGCCGAGTGATCAACTAAAAATCAAGGTTGCACCGAAGCTATTGCCAATCTGGCTCCTGTCGAGACTGCCGAACCTGTTACAGAGGCAGTTTTACATATAGCTAGAGACCCAAGTAGCCCGGAGACATCAATACTATAACACTAAACTACAACAATAAATTGAACCAAAAACTTAAGGAGATATAATTTTACTTACCACAATTAAGTTTAATGTATAATTTTAAATGTATATAGAACAGAACAATTGTTTCAAAATTATACAGAAATTAGTTTAAAACATAATAAGTTTTATTAAACTTAAACAATTAAAGATATGCAAAACCTTTTTCCTTTGTATTATTTAAAAGTAGAGCAATAGCTACAATTTAAATTATAAAGTGAAAGTTACAAATTACTTTCTATTGTGCTATGTTCTGGGTCAGAGCAGATATACGTTCCTGTTCCTTGAACTTCTTGCAATAGACAATCTTCGTGCTCCATGCAAGTTTTGTTATGATATTTACAAAATTCTGAAAGAATACGTTTGTTCTGTAACTATAAATCTACTAGACAAAAAATATACAACATAATCACTGTTGTTGGAAAATCTATTATTATTGTTAAGAGTCAGAGTTAGTTTTCGTTTCTTGGATAAGTTTAAGTTAGAACAGTTTACACTTGATTTAGATTAAATTTAACATTGTATACTTTTAAAATAGTTTTTAAAGCAAAGGTTTAAAAAATTTTAGTTAAAAATGCTTTTTTCCTATATTTTTCAAGAATAGATAATAACTGCTTAACGAAAAAGTTTGTTTGAGTATTTTATCAAGTTTTTAAAAGCATGTTTTTAGAAATATTAAATTATAAAGCTTAAATAGTATTTAAATTTTGATTGTATAATCAAAACTCTTTAATTATTATCAAAAACCAAAACGCTTTTTTGATTTAATTACATACGTTTTAAGGTTCATTTTTAAGATTTAGCAATTTTTAAGTTTTAATAAGAAAAATGTAAGTTCTAAACAACTTTTATCTAACCACAAAATATCACTTGATAATTCAATTAGTTTTGAAGATAAAAACTCCATTACAAATTTCTATAAAAATTTACTAGCCTTTGTCAAACTGAAAGAACTCAAAGCAAACTTGACTGAGCGGATCAGTTAGTGAGGTTCCGCAGGCAGCGTTGTCAGCAGAACACAATTCCGGCGGGCAGTTCTCATCAGGTGAAGCTAAAGAAGATTACATAAAGAGTTTTATTAGTTGACAATACTTAAGTTTTTATGTTTTAACTTAACTTTAAAGTTTTTTTATGTGCTATGAACGTTTTTTTTCTTCATATTACTTGTTTTTACACTTACAAGTATAAAAATCAGAACTTCAAAGCTTATACAAGCAAAATAATAAATTTAGATATACACCAGCATTTTAATAATTAAAGAAAAAGTTACAATAATTTTATTTTAGATTCTGGTTTATAACTCTAAGCTAAAAATTAACTAAATCAACCTTACGAAAAGGTTGTCTTGAAATTATAATTAATCTGAATTACTTTAAACCAATGCATACTTTATTATTCATAACTTGAGCAATCAAAGTTAGCTCAAATTTTTAACTCGTTGTCGTTTTTTATCAGTTAATAATATACTAAATGCCTAAGTTTATTGAGTAAACATGTCAGATTATATAGAAAAATAATTCTATTTTCTTAATATTTAACTTATATATTAGCATACTCAAGCTCTAGTAGATACTCTTTGAAAAATTAAATTTTCTTTTAAAACTTTATAATAATTGTGTAAAATATGTTTTTTTTACAAACAGGTGTCCACTGTCTATCGTTTACTTTTTAAAACTTTGTTCTAAAAAATTTTCAATACTGTCTTATTCACTTAATTCTTTGCCGGTAGGTTATTGCAACATAACAGGTTACTTAAAGTTTAATAAATATTTGTAAACTCTACCTATTATTAAGTGAAAGTTGTGGTAATAGCAACAATAATTTTAAACTAGTACTTTACTTCATAAAATGTCGTTTAAATTAGGGTTGAAACTGTTAAATAACTAATAAGGTTATAAAAGCCTGAATAACTAGCTTTTAACCATAAATCTATCTAAATGGAAAAATATCAGTCTAAACATTAATGATTTATTTGGTTGTACTTTCTTGTAAATTTACAATTACTATTTCTTTTCTGTATATACTAAGTTATCGCCTTTTGTATTAAACAAAATAACTTAACAGATTAATTAATTTTTTATAAATTTAACTTTGTTTAATTTTTGTATATGTATCTTTCTTATCTTAAATTGTTAAATTTACTTTATTTTCTCTTTACTTTTTGGTCTGTCTTATTCAAAGTGACTCAGGTTTGATGGCTAAGTCCAACATTGCACAATATACTAATACTTATTGTTATCAATTATTAACAATAAAATAAATAAAAACTTGATTTGAGAGAAAAATTAAATTTAGCTAACTGTTTTACTAAAATTCATTTAAAAGTTTTTTAATACTTCTTAAAAGGTTCCAAATACATTTGCATGTACAAAAAAAAAAACAAATGTAACTAATTTGAATAATTTTTTTAATGTTTTTATGGGTCTGTAATTATTTAATTAATTTTTTCTCGTGCTAGCTTTTAAAGGTTTTAAGAGCTTGTTACGAAATAAACATTTCATTTTATAATTTTAAAGCGTTTGAATAAATATGTAATTTTTTGTAACAATAAAATCACTCATAAGTTTTCTCAAAACATTTTTATTTCCCAAAACAACATTATTTTGTTTATTCAAAAGAGTTAGTTTCTTTTCAATTACAGTAACCTCTCGCTTATTTACGCATATTGTGTCCCCAGAAAAAACGCGTAAAGATACGAGAGATTGTAAAGATACGAGAGGTCCAAATATATTTACTATAATGGCTGATTTTTGATATTGCTTCTAGCTAAAAGCAGGCTCAGAACTTTTCCAATTTTTACAACTTGTTTACTTCATTTATAAATATGAAAAACAAAAAATAAAACTATATATATTAAAAAAAAGGATTTAAATTTATAAAAAACATATAAATTTATATAATATATTAATATTAGTGATACGTTTACTTAAAAAAAAACAGATGAGATTTGAGTTAAGTGTAAGCTCTATATTTATTAAGTATCACAGCTACTTTTTGCTAAAAAGCTTCATTAGAAGTCTTGTTTTAATGTTTATTCGTATATAAATCAATATTATTTATTTGTGTTTTAAACTCTCATTATTTCATCTTACGTTCATTATTTAACACAGTCATATTTCTTTCAGAAGTTTAATTTAATCTCTTATTGTTAACAAAATTTCTAATATAAATGTTTATCAATAAGTCAAGGAACATAAGTTTACAAAGTCTTAATATATTAAGAGGTGATTTAGCATCTAAAAACATATTTTAAAACAAAAATATGCAATAAACCTAATTTGTCCACTATTTAGAAAAAAAATATTTTTTGAATTTTTTAGAATTCTAAAATGCGTAACTAAACGAGAGTGCGTAACATCACGAGTGTGTAAAGATGCGAGAGGTTACTGTAATACGAAAAAAAATGAAGTTTTCTTTACTTTTGATACAAAAGAACAACATTTTGAAAGTTATGATCGGCAGAGCTTTCGGCAGTAATTGGTGTGCTAAAATAATGTGCTTTAAACACGTTAGACTTAAAAACTAATGTTTTTAAGTGTGTTTACTGTAGTTTTAGTAAAGTGTGATGTAGTTATAATGCCTCTTCGTGCGTTTGTAGTTTATGTAAATAAAAGATAAGTTTTGTTTCGATTGACGTATTAATCTACTATACTATTCCCTTACCCCTTAAAAAATTGTTTCAATGAGATAAGCTTTCTCATTATTACAAAAAATACATCTACAATTAAAGTTTTTGCGGTAGATAGAATGCTTGAATGCTTGAAAGTATGAGTTGAAGGAATGTTATTCTTTGAATTTGTTAAAACAATTTTTGTATATGTTCAATAAATGGATACGACCTACAGGTCAGATAGAGTTATACATAGTTCTTTTAATGTGTTTATGTTTGTACTAACTTAGCATTACCTTAATGATATTCCTATGATTTAATCAGACCGGTGGCTTTAAACGTCCAAAGTTTTCGGTATTTCTAAAGTACATAAAATACGATTGCCCTTTAAGGCCAAATTTATCCACGATAAGTTATCCAGAAATTGATTCGGCATAATTTTAATAAAAATACTTGAACTAGTTTTAGACAAGTTTTGAAATTTTACTGGTAGAAATTCTTTTCATAAAGCTAATTCCTGTTCCCAAAGTCAAAAAATGCTAAACTGTTTGATATGATATTAAAAGCTTGTTTAATAATATTCTAGTAGTGTAGGTTATTGACATTTGCTCAAAGGTGTTGTATGACCGAGATTTAAAATACTCCCAGATGCTAGAGTGTGTGATCAAAGAAATATTAATCACCACTGTTTTTGATGATGAGTTCAATTTCGATTTTAAATTGTACACACAGGTAGATGGGATGGAAATGTCTTTACCTTTGTGTCCTACAGTAGCCAATTGTTTTGTTTACTACCTAGAAAGTGAGCTAATTTTTAACTTTAACAGTCCTCTTGTGTATCTTCGATACTTAGATGACAAACTTTTCTTGTTTGAAAATAAACAAGAAAGTTTTAGTGCTCTAAATTAGCTAAGCAATTTTCACAAAAGAAGAAAAACACAACAGCTCATTAATCTTTTTGAAAGGCCTACGATCCTATGATCCAAAATCCTACGATCTGTTTATTGGAAACTTTTAACTAAAATCAATCGGAAGTTAAATTAATAGGATTTATATGTTTCGTAGGCATCTTTTGGTCTAGTTAAGCAGAAGTTGGGATTTTATAAGGGTAAGGTAAAACTTTTAACCAGACGTATTTTCCTTGCTATCTTAAAGGCGAGTTGATAGAACTTCAAAGTACTTTCCTGTCCCTTGGTTGTCCAGGTAACTTATTTGAAAAAGTTGTTACAAGAGCAAGAAGTTCAATAGCTTAAAAGATAATTAGCCCTCAAAAGTGTCTAGTGTACTTAAAACTTCCGTACCTTCGCAACACTTTTGAGAAGTTTTCTAAGATAATTTCTGTGGAAGTAATCCAGGTTTTCAGCTCTGTTCATTAAAGAACAATTTTGTATACTGATTGACCTCTATGTTGGTCTTACAGAGGTGTTTCTGTCACCCAAGAATAAAATAATATCGTCTATAAATTTCGTTATCACTGTGTTAGCGACTACGTGGCAGGACATCTCAAAGTTTTTACGTAAGAATCGAACAGCCTGTTCCAAAAATCTTGAAAGACTGGTTTAATGGTCGTTCGGAGAATCATGCAAGAAAATACTTCTCTGCAATTAGACAACATTTATTGGACAAGCATAAGTGTGCAAAAAATTATGAAGAAGAAAACATTTTAGTTTTCATGAGCGTAGAACTCTTTTCAGCTACAGATTATGGAAACCTTGTGCATTAAATATTTAAGGCCTACTTTTTGTAAACAGAAAAAGTTCATATTTCAAACTAAAGTTTTTCAATCTTTACATGAAGTAATTTTGAAGTTATTGGCTCGTCAAATAATTTAAAAAGTTTAATTTTCTTTTTACTGTTAGTTGTTATTTGCTTGTTATTTTAGTTTAATTTAAATCTAAAAATCTATATTAGAACAAAGTTAGTTTATTTTCAAAATTGTTTAGTATTAGCATCTAGTTAATATTTAAGCTTACACTTGATTATTCTATAATTTTATATATTTAAAACTTTAACGTTATAACTATGTTAAAACTGCTTTAAAACTTTATTTCAACTTTAACTTAGTAAATTTTAGTAAAATACAATATTTAACAATGAAAAAAATTATTACTAAAATAATTTTGAGAAAATGAAATTTACTTTATCTTATCTTTAAATAATTATACGTACAACATAAATATAAGTTAGCAGTTTTGATTGTCTTATTTAATAAAAAAATGGTAAAATAATGTCAGATATTCTTTTTTATTTTATAATGTAGTTTCTAAATAACTTTAATTAAGTTTTATGTTTAATTAAGATAAGTTCTTCAATACAAAAGCCTTTAAAAATAAATTAAGGTTTTTAATATTTTGAATTCAAACAAACCTCCACTTTTCAAAACTAGATGTAAAAATAATAACAGAAACCACGTTAAACGGTTCATACTTATAATATAATTTTTAACCTGAAAAAGAAATAAATAAAATAAAATAATTCTAAATCAATTTAAGAAAAAGATTAAACACTTTGTCTAAAATTTAATTTAAGCTGTTTATTAATTACACTAAGTACTATAAAAAGGTGGTAACTGTATGACTACAACTGTTAAACTTAAGATTAAGTTAGTATAAATAAACAAACTTAAACACTTTAACAACTTCAAAAAAATTATACTTCTGTAAAATGTCATACATTTTAAGTAAATTACATACAAAATATATAATAAGACGTTCATTGTATATCATGATCATTTCATAAAAGATTTGTCATTTTGTATAAAGACTGTTCAAAAAGAGATGGTATGCGCACATTAGTGACATTAAGAATGAAAATAACAAGGGAACAGAGCTTTCCAAGTACATTTGGAGACTAAAAAACAATAACACCTGCTACGATTTAAGATGGAGCATAATGCATAAGATCAGAGAAATAAAGAATATAGGTAAAATCTGTAAGACTTGCAATTTAGAAAAAATAGAAATAGCACTTGCTAATAAGAAACGAATTTTAAACAATAGACAAGAGCTCTTCTACACCTGCCCGCACTTTAGGAATTTCTATTTCAAAACTTAGCGTATTAATTCTTTTATCAATTATTTCTATTTTTGTTATTACTTGTACCCTCATTTGTTAAGCGCCATTTGTTTTGTGTTGTTATAAGCTAGATCCAAATCTATATAGAACAAATCAGCTATTGTAAGTATAAATCATATTTAAAATTTAAAAAGTCTTTTTCATTATTATAAAACTTTTAATTTTGTTAATTAATTATCTAGAAATAACATTATACATTTTTTAAAATTTAATTTGAATTCAATTATAATTTTTTGCATTATTGTATTTATTTAAGTTGTCCATCGTCTTATGTTTATTTTATTTTGCAGGTCTAAAGATCCCTTAGGGGAGAAACATTGTTGCCTTTGTAAATAAATAAACTTAAAAATTAACTTTGTCTCCAAAACCAAAAATTGTCGAGACCTGTTGTGCCCAAGGAATAATCCTTGCATATATCATTTTGTATAAATTTAGAATTTAGATGGTTCAGCAGTTTAATTTAATTTTAAGATATTTTAATCTGACAAACTTTAAACCTTACATATCAATTTTTTTTTCTTCTTTCTAAGAAATCCCTAGGTAGGTTTTAAGTTAAAAAAGATATTAATAAAAACAGCCCTCATTTTATTTGCTGTGCGACTTGCAAGCAACTTTTTCTATAACTAACTGCGACTTATAAAATACTGCCAACTCCAGATTAAAATCTCTTTAGCTGTATAAAAATTTTAAATTAAAATGTTAATAGTTGATTTAAATAAAATGTTTTTCTAGTTTCAACAAATATTTAAACCTTGCTAACTCTAACCTGTTTTAAATTCTATAAGTTAACATTTAATATCAGCAAAATAATATGTTATAACATAAAACATACAAACAGTATAAATATCTATGTGTTTTAACATTTTAACATTTTAATAGATATAGATTCATGAACAACTTTCAATCTGCTTGTCAGCAGGGACTTCACAAGCAAAAAAATGTTACAAAAGTACATTATTTTATAGAAAAAAAAAGGATGATGCATGACAATTTAACAGGGGGAAGTGAACAATTAAAACTACCTAAAATGTTGTTGTATTTTCAATTAAAGTAAGCAGTTATAGTAAAATTACAAAAAATAGATTGCTTATCCAGGTATAAGTAATAACAGTATTCATTTTAGTTTACTTTGCATGACACCATCTGTGACTCATAATGCGACATCTTTGTTTTTTTTTTCTTAGGTTTTAACGCCTCGTACCTTGTTGTGCTTGTTACCTTCTCACAAGCAACAAGAGTACCAGTAAACTTAAGTTTTGTTGTTCAAGTAAACACAAGACCTCGCAAATTTATTTCAAAACAAAATAGACAAGCTTAAAACAATATCTTTTCTTAATTTTGTTAATAAGTCACAAAATTATAACTATAACTTTTGTTCAGTGTATACAACGACTAAGTTTTAAAATTCTATTATATAACAAAAATACATGAAATAAATTTATCAAATTATAATTAATATTCAACTTTTAAAGATTACAAATGAAAAGCTTTTTAAGTTTTAACATATCAAGTAAAATTGGTTTTAATAAAGTACAACTATCACACTTGTGAACGACTTTTGCGTTTTAATTTAGTCTGAGAAGGTATAATTTTGAGAGTTTTGCCCGTTCCTTAAAAAGGCTAATGACAATTAATTTATAAGAAGTATAGTAAACAAACCTAAAAAATAATAAATTAACTTTATTTTGGTTTGAAGTGTAAAAATCAAAAGTAGTTTCAAATAGTTTTTATTGCTACTCCATAATAAAAACACTTATTGTTGCTAAAGTAAGTAATTATTAGGTTAAGGTAAACCTTTGTTATCATACTTAGCACTAAAAATTTGATTATAAGAAATATTGTGAGACTAATAATAATTTCTCAATTTATGTAGTTGTTTAACTAGCTATACAATTTTTTTTCAAAAAGTGCCATAATCTTAACTTAAAAAAAAAGTTATTACCACTTTAAAACATATAAAATATCAGAATTAGTTAGCTTACCAAAACTAAGTTTTTTGGATAGAAAAATAGAGCAACAATATTAATTTTAAAAACCCCTACTCCAGATTCTTATGAAAAATCTATGAAAACATGCATTTAATGGTTGTGTAACTAGTTAACGTTAAAAAATATAAGTAGAAAGCCAACATAACAAGCGTAGGAATAGTCAACGAAAACGTAATAGTTAAATTGATATGCAGCATTTTATGTTAATTAAACATAATTGAAGTTTTTTAAGAGCTTCAGTAAATTAAAATACTAATCATGAAACCCTAGTTTTAAATTTTTTGTGAGTCCTTACATAAATGGAACTAGTTTTTCTAAACAGATTTAACACAAGTCGCTACATTTTATTTAATTGATGTTAGTCAAAACATAAAAACAAAATTTTGAGTTTTTTTTAGCAAAACAATTTTTATTGAAGTTTAATTTTGTAGTTTGTTTCATAACTAATTTATTAGGGAAAATATTTTTGAAGAAAAGTTTTAAGTCTTTAAAAATTTCTTATTCTTCACACTACAAATTGAAACATAAATTTACTTTAAAATAATACATTTTTTACAATTGAGAACATAACTCCAACAAATACTCCCAATATTCTCATAAATTTTTTTTTTCTATATTAAGTGAAAATAATATATAATTTTAGTTTGTTCAAAAATAAAAATTACAGCTCAAAGGTCGAATTCATTTTGTAACTTGGAACCAATTTTGTATTAAAAATTGGTCTTATACCACACTATACAGAAAAAAATTTTGACGGACGCAGTTATTTCAAATTAATTGTATTTATTTATAGAAAAATACTGTTTGAATCGAAATTAAATATTAAATATTAGATCATTAGTAAAGAATATTTTTAATTGGAAGTTTAACTTTAAGTTTTTATTACAAGAACTTTTACATTTTATGGTCTTTAAAAAATAAATTTTGCTAAGTACCTCACAGGCCGCCGAATTTGGCTTTAAGGATCGTAGTTTTCGACTCTTATCATAGCTATTTGTTGACATTAACTAGTTTTGTATGAATCTTTGAGTTGTAAAACAGAAATTAGACATACAAATAAACTCACGAAGGTGTTGTTTATAACAGAAATGTGTTGATAACAAAATTAAATTTGTGTGATAAATGTAGCTAACAACCATGCATAAAAACATGTTTTCCATTGTGGCAAAAAGTATGTCGAAAAATTACTCAAACGGGGCATTTAGAAATAAACTCAACTAATGTTTATTAATTTGTAAAAATTATGTAGTAATAGCAAACCTGCCTATCATTGTTCTGGTATTTTTTTTTCTCAAACTAAGCAAAACGTAAAATTATTTTTCACTAGATTAATTTTTATTAACTGTTGCATTCTGTATCTAATAAGAACTATACTTTGGTTATAACAAAAAAACTCTGATCCAGAATAAAATAAACAATTAAGGCCAAATTATACAAAATATTGACAGTTAGTAAAAAAATATAATAGCCGTTTATATACATATTATTTAGAAGGTTAAAAAAAAAATTATTATTAATTTTTTTTTTTTCACTAAAAACAAAAAAATAAAATAAAAAAAAAAAAAAAAAAAAATTCTCTAAGGGGCACCACTCAAAAAAAAAAAACCCCAATCCATAGGAAATTTTTTTAGATTTTAGAAAAAGGACTGTTTTCTAGAATAAAAAAAAAAGTTTTCAATTAGCTATTAAAATAAGGAAAATAATAAGATTCAAAGTTCATACATTTTTTAAAAATTTATTCAAGCTAACTTCACACTCGTTATGAAAATTCATAAACATGCCAACATAGACTTTTGTTTCACAGCATTTAAGTTAAAAGCAGGTAATCGGTAACTATAAAGTCATAGCAAAACATTATTTTTAACTAAATAATTGAACATTTTTTAAGTTACTGAAAAAATAGTTATAAATAGTTACAAATAATTACAGCAGTTTTATTTAATCCGCTTAGTATTTTGAAGCAATAACTAAAATTCTTTTACCTAAGAAGTTTAGTGTTGGCCCATATTTTATTTTAAAGCTATATACCTAACAATTTCAAATGTTACTGCAAATATAATATAAAAGTTCCTGTTAATATTACTGACAACATTTACTTTACGTCAATTAAAGCTCAAGTTAATCCGTACAGTATTTACGATATAACAACACTTAGTTATTAAAAACTAAACTCTTTTTTAGAAGAAGGGGGCTGAGCAATTTTTTTTCGTCGGCGGCCAGATGTAAAAAGTAAAAGTCATTGGCCAAAGAATTTTAATTTCATTTAATTACCATAACTTACAAATTTACATAGTGTAAGTTTCAAATCTCTAGTATATTGGACCTTAGACATTTATTGTTCTTTAATTCAAATCACAGAACATCTAGTAAAAGTTTTAAAATCTGGTTTAGCGGATCACATGTACATATTCAGGGATTCCAGTTTTACCGTCTAGGGACCGAAATAAACTTGAACTTTGAAAGCACTATTGGGCGGGTCATTTTAATTTCGCCACCGAAGCCGGCTTAAAAACTGTGAGTTGCACACTCTTAATCTTCTAACACTCTATGTACCATTTGTAGGAAGTTTAAATAAATATATTTATAAAGTTTAATAAAAAAAATGAACTATACTTAAAAAAAATGTATAGCTAAACAAAGATGCAAACTTTTCTTAAAAGTATAGTATTTACAACTTTCAAGTGTTATGTTTTGTGCTAAAAATTCTAAAAATGTGGGTTTAGGTCTAAACGATCTACTACCAACATAATATTCTTCGTACAACAGTTACAACAGAAATGTAATGAACAGAAGATGCCTTTATTCATCACTTTTGTTGAGCTCATTGAAGCCTCAACTAAGTAAAAAGAGAAAAAATACTGCCTAAAATTTGATGTCCTCCAAATTGATTCAGTGTTGCGACGTCTATTAATACAAGCACAAGAGCAACCATCCAATATGGTGGTAATGTTTCTGATTCATTGAAATCAGAAGTTTGGTAGAGCAAGGCTGTGTATTTGCTTTAACACTTTTTGGAATATTGTTTTAAATGCCTTTAAAGCGCACTTTTAGTTCATCAACTACAAGAGTTTCGAGAACTGATGGTTGCTTTTTAAACCTTGCACGTCTGATAGAATAGCAAATTCTTAGAATATCACAACACGTGACCTTATTTTTACTGATGATACTGCACTAATTGCTTACTCTACTGAAGATCTGCAGACTTTACTGAGTCAGTTTTCATTGTCATGTTTATATTTTAGCTTTATAATAAGTATCAAAAAAGACTCAAATCTTAAGTCAAGGAACAAAATTTCTACTATCAATCAAGATCACTGGCACGGATGTCGAAACCTTGTATACTTTGACTCAAATGTTGCGTCAATTTCATCATTATAGGCCTTAGGCACTTTCACTTGTTTGACTGTAAGATGGGATCATAAAAACCTAAGGACTAGCACAAATACTAACGTTCGTCTTCCTGTGTATGCAGTACTCTGCTATACTGTAGCGAAATATACGTTGTCTAGCGTGCAGGAGAAGAAAAGCAGCAACTTTCATTTACTATGCCTTCGTCGTCATTTACTATGCCATTCTACGAATTACATGGCAACAAATTCTCACCAAAAAGAAATAGTTGAAAAGCATTGGTCTTCTTACCACAATGTAATTTACACTTAGTAATTGCAAACTTCACTAGTTCGGTCATGTTCAACTGGTGGGTGAAGATCGAATCCAAAAGTCTGTGTTGTATGGAGAGTTGGTCGTTGGCAAACGCAACTAAGTCGCCAAAAGTTTTCACTTTAAGGTATTATGTAAGTGCAAACTAATAAGCTTGAATAAAAGAACTGCTGATTGGGAGTTGCTTTGAAATGACCGCGCCAATGGTGGTCTACTAAAACAGATAACCGAAAGAAAGGTAAAAAAAGGTACTTAAAAAACCAAAGTAGACAAACAAATGAGAAGCTAAATGAAAAATACTTGTTCATAACTAATTATATTTGTTGTTTATTATTGTAACAATGTGTTTATAATTAATTACTATTTATTTACTTATTATATTCCTTTATGCACAAATCGCATACCCGATTTCTGAAAGTAGAAGGCCTAAAACACTTTCAATGTGTCTAAAGTGTCATGATTTATGGAAAAAATTTTAAAAAGTGGGAGAAATTGTCAATAACAGGGTTTCCCAAAGTGGGATGTATCCCCCCTTTGTAGCCATTTAAGAAAATAAGTGGCCATAAAGCTCAAAAAAGGTCCAAAGGGGGCTGTGACTAGTAAATGTGTAACAAATTGTCTTTTGTTGTTTTAGAATTTGGCGCTAAAGAGTAATTACGTTTTCTTCTTGATTTGTATTATTAGTTCTTATAAATTTAGTTACTGTATGTTTTGCACTTTTATTTAAATAAACACATTATTGAACAATAATTACTGGAGTATTATGTATATGTGGAAGTAAATACATTTGTATTAAACAAATTAAAAGTAACACTTAAACCAAGGCCAAGGATTACAATTGGTGACCGGACTTAGTCATTGCACTTTCAAGTTAACTAAGGAAGTGTTAGTTTTAGAATCTTCTAACTCAAGTAATATTAATAGTGTCATGATGACAAACCAACAAGGTGTACCAAACTTAAAATTTCAAGGTTAAAATGGTTAGAAAGATTTACCTTTAATATAGAAAATCCAAAACAACAATTTTTATATTTTGAGAAACGTTTGGCTGATTATGGCATTTTTAATGAAGCTGATGGGTAATTCGAGAAACTTGGCCTAAAAAAAAACATGTGGGCCTATATCTTATGTAATGACCGCAAAAATAAAAACTTTACAAGCTTAAAGCCATTCCTTATTGAAAAAGGTGGAGTTTTGCCACAGGTATTACTACCAAAAAAGTAACTCAAATATATGAGTGGCCAGGACCTCAACATTGACGTCAGAAAGTGACTGGCTGATTTCGAAGATAAGGAAATATTGCAAAAATTTTTGTTTACGCAGTTCATGTCAGAACATTGAAAAGGCAAGATATCCAGTAGCCTATAACTAGGTTTTGAAGAATTTAGAAGACAAGTGACTTGAAAATAAGACTTAGACTTGTTTAAAACAAAAATAGGGAAAGACGAGGAAGTAGTATCAAAAAACAAAACCAACAATTGTTTTACTAAAGAAAAAACAAACTTCCGAACAAAAAAGTTACTTATGGACAAAGACATCCTAAAAACTCATTTAGCATAGGTTTCAATAAACAAAACCGACAGTTTTCTTACCAAAGATCAAATAAACTGTAAGACCAACTGGTCAATTATGGGCAAAGATAATCTAGAAATTTCCTTAGTAGGTGTTGTAATAAACAAAGTCAGCAGTTTTCTTACCAAAAAAGAAGCTAACTGCCAGATCAAAAAGTGTTTTATGGACAAGGACATTCTGAAAACTCCTTAGGCAGATTTTCAATAAAGAAAATCGGCAATTCTCACATCTAAGAAGTGGTGAACTTCCAGTTCAACAAGTTGCTTATGGGCAGGGAAAGCCTAAGTCTAAATAAAACTACCATAGGAACAAAAAATTCTCCAGAAAACATAACCAAGTAAGAAGTTATGTTTTTTAACAGCATCAAAGAAGCAAATCAAGATTTACTCAGACTTCCAATAGGTTAAATCAGTTGTCCAATGAGCAAAAACAAAATTTAATAAATTCAATAACCTCTATAAGCATACCCAAAAAGGATGGCTAAAGTCACATTATGCTTACTACTGATGAAAAAGCTGTCAAATCTCGCAAGGTGTCACCCACTTATTTGAATTTTGATTTATATTGTTTATTGAACGACAAAAAACGCTCAAAAAGTTTAGCCTAAGGACCTGGTGCACGAAAAAATCTTTCGGTTATCGATTCGGAAAAGCTTGATTTCACTTAAAAACCCTCCATTCCAAAAACTTCATGTATAAGTTTAAACTCTCCAAAAATTAGTTTACCACCTCCTGATTTTAATCCTAAAATAATGTTTGTTGTGATAAGTTTTTGTATATATAAATGTAAAAATTTGTTTAATATTAAATATATAATTTCAAACTTTAAGTTTATTTTTTATTAAAAAAATCTTCAATGGTTTTCAGTTAAAGGATATGAGAAGGAAATGTAACAAATTGTCCTTTGTTATTTTTGAATTTGGCACTAAAGAGTATTTACGTTTTCTTAGTGATTTTTGTCATTAGTTGTCATATATTTAGTTACTGTATGTTTTGCACTTTTGGTTAAATAAACACATTATTGAACAACAATTACTGGAGTATTATGTATATGTGGAAGTAAATACATTTGTATTAAACAAATTAAAAGTAACCCTTAAACCAAGGCCAATGATTACAAAGGGGTCATAAGACCATAATTTGAAACTTATACTAGATATTTTGGAGTTCATGATAAACAGCAAAAAAAAAAATTTAGGCGTATTCAAGGGGAGTTTTTCAAAATTACACTAGATATTATCGGAAATATATTTTTGAGAGCTCTAAACGTAAGAAGGGCGTTGTTTTTTTTTAAGTAATTTACTAAATTATTCAGTAAATTTTGCAAATGAGTATTAAGTTAAATCATTAACAAATCCTATTAAAAAGTGCATAAAAAATATTATATAAAAAAAAAATTGTCAGATAAAGTTAAGCTAAGAAAATTTAACAACAGCTGGTTAGAATGCAAAAAATGTTTAGAACATATAAATTGAAAATGATAAGTATTTAATAATAACTTTATAAATACAGACTTTTATTTTTACTTTAGTATAAAAATGCTATAACACACAAGAAGACATATTAGTCTAAAACTTATTTTTTTTATGAATTTTTGAAAAGTTACTTTAGAAAATACTCTATCATTAAATCAGTAATATATGAACTAGCCCACTTATAAAAGCTCTAACATACATCTGCCTTACCATTGACATGTAATAGTAGCCTACAATACTGTAGTTAAGAAGTGTAGCCAAAAAACACATAATTACTTAACTACTTTAAGTATTTTATATAATTACTCAAACTATTATATTTTAGCTCCAACTTATATACTTAACTTCTCAAAAAAAAGTTATTTTATGAAAACTTATTTATTTATTTTTATAACTATAAATAAGTTTGTTACTGAGTAAATCTTAAGTTAACTTTGATAATTAACATCATAAAAAAATAATAGCTGCAGTTTGTAAACATTAGTTAACTATAACTAAGTTTGTTTTTATTTTCTACCGTCAAAGACATTATGAAAAATGCCCATTTAAGTTTGATATATGAGTGATGTAAAAGAAACTACTAGTTATTAACTTGAATTAAAACTTTGAACAATAATAATTAGTTAATTTTGAATAACTATGAAGTAACATTATTTTCGATAATTTGTTACTTTTTAAATATATAAAGTTATTTAGTTATAATAACCTAAAACTTATTTAATAATTTTAATTTTTAGCAATACTTGGTGATAACACCAAAGATGCTCCAATTTCTCTAAATGTTTCGGATAAATAAAATAAACGAACTTGAACTAGCGAATGTTGCTCTTTATTTGATAATTTTATAGAATAAAATAATGCTATTAATATATTTAAATATTAGCAGAGATAAATAAACGAGTATTGTAAAAACTTTTTTGGTAAAAATATTTTCACACGATTTTCTTTCCTTATCAAACAATACTATACATTATAATTTAACCATTGAAAATAGATTTTTTTTATTTATTTAATTTCTTTAGCAAAATGTTATAATAAAAAATTCTGTTAGAATCTAACTAATATAACCAAATAAAACGTTTGTTCATAAATTAATATGATCAAAACGTTAAGCTTCTTAAGCGGAAACATAACTTGTCAATTCTACATACATTTTAGTTTAATACTCTTCGATAAATTAATATATAATATTCACTCGTATAAGTATGCTACTTTATTAATCTTTAAAAGTATATCTTCAAACTTGTGAATCACGTAACCGTTGGGCTTCCGAAGAAAACAGAGTTAAATAGTCATCATATCTATTTTATAAACGTTTAATTTATTGAACTTAAAATATCATGCTTCCGTAATTGTATTTTGCAAATTCCTCATAGAACTTTGATAGCAGCTTCTGACTCAATTACTTGAGCATGATGTCTTAATTTAAAACATATTTTATCAGTTTTGAAACTTTGCATATTAGTGCTCAAAAATTTGGAGTCCAAACTTTTAATTTTTTGAATCATGAATTCTATATAATAAAAGACTATGTTAGTTAAATCAAAACTTAAAGGACTTAATATAAACTTATTTAAAAACTTTTTCCTCAGATTTAAACAAACTTTTTTAGAGATCTGAGGGCTTTGAAAATATAAAGTTAATGAATGAGATTAATTTATAACTATAAAAAATTTGCATTGTAAACTGTATTAATCTAAAACATTTTTGGTTTGTTAGAATTTAAAGCCTACATTTAAATGCAGTTTTATTTTAAGTTTAGTATTTTATATTTTTTTCTAAATTACTAAAAATAAAAAGAGTCTGAACGTTCGTTTTAAAACAAGTGGTTATTACTAAAACACTTTATTATTCGTCTTAGTTATTCTAGTTTTATACTTTTTAAAAGAACTAAATCTATACAAATGTATTATTCTAACGACTTTGTATCAGTTTTTTAGTACTTATTTCCAAAAAAAAGTTAAACTATTTTTATAAAGATTTTCCTAAAACTTAACAAACTCAGTTTTTATAAAGTTTTCATACTTTTGTGTTTGATAACATTATTTATAAGTACTTTAGTGCATATAATTAAACAGTTGAATGTTTTCATTTGACTAAAAGTATGCTTTTGTAGGAAAAGTACAAAAAGTTTAACTTTTAGTTTTTTGTTATGCTGCTAAAGATAGTCTGTCAGATTTAATGCACTTGAGTCTACAAATTGTACAGCTTGAGAAAAAAGTGGTTTACTATTTTTTAGTATTTATTTGTCTTTACTACTCATGTGAAAAATGTTTAGTATTTCAAAATCTTATGAAATAGTTTTTTACTTATTATATTTAAAAAAGACCTTCAATAAATATATTTCGAAGTAGAAATATAAACATGTAGTTTTTAACTTTATTTATCACGAAAAGTTAGCGTATATATTTTAAAATCAACATATCAAACTAAAAATTATTTATTATAAAGTTCTATGTTTTTAGTTTATTTAACTTTTTATAAACTAAAAGTTTTAAAATTTATTATTGATTAAGTAGTTAAACAAATTTAGATAAAACGTTTTAAATAATAGCGTACCGTTATAACTCAATAGTTTATTACTTTTTCTAAACTTTTGTATTTAAGAGTAGAATCTAAAAAAAACAGCACTTAGCTCTACTTTTATACAACAAACAATAAAAAAAGGTTTATTAAGTTCAATGAAAAATATTTTTAGTTTTAGTAAATTAAGTTGATTATTGCATCTTTTAACTATGTTAAAGATTTTAACTAAAACCTTCACTCAATTCTTAATGGTTAAAGGTATGAAAACCGCGTACCCCAGTTTCATATTTGAAAGTTTCATGTTTTTGCAACCACACTTCTTCTTCCACGACATAACACAAGAAATATCCATAAAAAGCTTGTTTCCAGTTAAAACAACTTCTGGAGTCAGCTGACTCAAACTCCCTTAAAATTTCGAAACAGACGAACGTAAGAAAGTAAAATTGTTACAACTTGAATCAAATCGCCTGTTATTGTATGCAACCCTCCTACCACGTGAAGCTTGCTCCTTTTTTACGATAAATTTGTGGCGGCATTTTACTTCCATTACACGTTATAATCAAGTCCACGAATTATCCTCGTAGTAGTACGCTTCAACGGTTTTCAGCTTCTCGAGTTCTTCACCGTCTCTTTCAAGTTTTAATTCTTCTGAAACTTTAATTCTCCTTTCAATAAAGACAGAACCAGCCCCAATCTTACCTGACCAATTCGTCGGGCTACTTTACAAGTATTATTTTCTTTGAGCTCAATACATAAGGCTGTGAAATAATTTTTTTTTCTATTCTTCATTGACCCATTCCTCCCATAATGTAAATATTACCCATGGAAGAGGAGGTGCAAAACATTTCCTGGTTGTCTTTAATATTAGCAACCTTTTCCCAAAAGTTACTTTTCAACTGTTTTCATTTTTTGCTGCCGTAACCACCAAACAAGTAACAGTCACTGTCAACGCAAACAACCGCGAACCAAACCGAGAGCCTTACAGCAATATTGTACCTGAAGATCGCAGTTAAAATGTGAAAGCAGTTAAATGTGGTAGTACAAAATAAAAGTCTGGTATTTAACGTCTTTTGTTTTATCAATATTCAAATATGTTAATAATTTTAAGAAATTACATAATACATCGGTTTATCTTAGTAATAAAGTAGTCTAAATACAATTACACGCATTTGCTTTTCCGGAAAATCAATTTTGTGACAATTGCAACGTCATGCAGATTTCAACTCATTATTTATAAGGGAAATCCAATATGTTTTTTATAAGAAGGCATGTCTTTAGCAACTAATTTTGCGCTTGCGTCGCTCAGCGACTCCCAAAGATACTCAGTGAATGTTTTCTTGTAAGAATATTCCTTCACATACGCTTTCAATCCAGTTTGGAAGGCTCCTTCACCAATCCAGTTGTCGAGCAGTATGAAATTGCCTCAAATATTTTATCAACTTTTCGGGATGATTCAGTGGTACTTCTATTAGGTGGCTATTATCTAAAGCATCTTAGTCCAATGCTTTGTTTAACTGGGCAAAATAGTTAAACTAACAAGGAACTTTTTTAATTCTTAAATCAGTGTTTTTGCGCTTTAGGTTGCAAACGCACTATAAAAGCTCAGTCTCATTTCAATATAGACACTCTTTAAAAGAACTTTTTTGGTTAGAATATCGGAATCTGAACTGAATTGAGCATAAGCTGATGTAGAACTTCTTTTCAAGTTCAGAGTTAACTGTTGCCTTATAAATAATGTTCTCCGTACCGCAATCGCCCTCTTTTAAATTATATTTACAGCCACAAGCGCAATTAAATAAATTCTTGTTTAGATTATTTTTTTTAATACTTTTTGATTATGTGACTAAATTAATTTCTCCAAATTAGTCATACATTAAAAACTAACTCGCATTATCCATGTCTGTTAAAGATTTTTGATAATGGATTATTTTGGTTGAAAAGAGTTGTTTTTTCTAAATTAATAAATAATCTGCCGATTTGTACTTTTTTTGATAGTGGAAGAAAACAGACGAGGATAAATCGACACTATCCTGCCGATGCCGTGGGATGATCTGACGGACTGTGAAAAGTAAAACGGATTGGTGAGCAACAGAGCGTGTGAAATTGAGGATTACACATTAAAGGTGAAAGCCGCGTTGATGACATTTCAACCCAATTAAAAGAAGTACTGTTACGAAGGCAAACCGTTCTTATTGTTTTTTGATAAAAGTTTAGCGTTGTTGAAGAAAAGTTATAGTAGCTTTGTAACAAGTATAAATTTAAATAGAATACATTGAATTATAAAATTTTTTGAAAGCTTTTGTTTTTTGCAAGGTAACTATTATAGAACTTATATTGTTTTAAATTAAACTTTTTTTGACATTAAATTTAAGTCTATCCTATTTTTAAAACAAAAATTTTTATAATTAAATCTTTCATGGTGTAAATTTTATATAAATTATGAAAGCTTGTTTTGCAAAAAAAAAGTCACTTTTTTAATAACATGCTAGCATTTTGTTTTCAAATAAACCTTTTAAACATACAGTGATAAAGCGATGGGTCTTTATTATGTCTTAAATGTGAAGTGTAAAAGAATTCTGGTCTATTAAATCCTTGCCACTGTGATTTTCTGAAGCTTAATGAAACAGGTTTCTACTTGTTTTTCCTTCAACTAACATTTAAAAGGTTAATTCTAAGTAGCAGTTGTTGCTTAAGTCACTAAAAAAACTAAAAATCTTTTTATGAATTATACTTTTGCTTTATAACCTGTTATATAAAAAGTAAAAATAAACACTAACTTACAACCTGTTTTAATATTTTATATACTAACTTTCTCATTTTAGAAATTGATTTTTGAAGAAACTTCTTCTAATACACTAAATGATATCTAGGTACAACAAAGTTTATTTAAAGTTTAAGTGCATAAGTAAACGCTTATTGTAAATAGTATACACAAGTTAAAATTTTACTAGCCTCAGTAATCGTTAAACAAAATTGTTTAACAGAAAAACAAAATTCACTGACCGTTTGAAAAGAAACGAGTTCACTCTGAACGGGGTATGGGTGTTGAAATGGGAAGAATGCAAACTATTTTGTTTGTCCGGATACTCAGGAGAAAATTGCAATTAAGTAAATATGACCAGCCTGCTGAGTTACGTGATGAAAAAGTTGTATCCGTAACTTAAATTGAGTAATTTTAATAAATAGTATATTTTATTTGTAGAATAAATTATTTAAAATTAGCTATTTGGTAACCAAGTTTTTTTACTACATTACTTAGGAGACGCATTATGAATTTAAGTTCAGTACCATTAAACTTAGGTAATATATACATGTTACCTAACGTTATATTACTTAAAGTGAAATATGATATACTATATACAATATAATGATTTTAGTTTTGTTTTAGAGTGTTTTAATAAAAGCATATAGGTTGTTTAATATAAAAACATTGAAAAAGTACATCTTAGCTTCTTTTAATGTTGTTAAATTAACAAAGACACTCAAATTTTAATTAATGTAATTTTACTGAAAAAAAGAAAAGCAATTTTGCTTTGAAGCTCTTCTCATTGTATGATGTCATTTTTATTAGACATCGAGTTAAAAATGTTTAAAAAAAAGTGACCAATTTTAGGCACAATCTAAAATTGGTGTTGTTTCAAGCTTTAAGTTTTTATAGTAGAATTTACATAAAAAAAAAAACTGTTGCTTTTTAACATCGCATCATTTTTTATTTGTTTTTACACCTTTGAGATAAAAACTTTAAGCTTGAGTAGAATTTGTAGTTTGAACCTAAAAAACTACTTTTTAAGAAAACACAAAGATTGATTAAAACAGTTACCAAACTATCAAGTACAAAATATTTGTAACCGAAAAATTTGTAAAGTATTAAGTCCTCTTCAGCAGACAAAGTAAACAACTAATTCTTATTTTGAACGGTAAGTAGATTACGATCAGTAAATACGGCATATAATAAAAAGTATTTTAAAATATTGACGTGAGTTATATAACCTTTGATGCCGGTCTAAAAACAATACTCGTTTGATTTTATAAAACACAGGTTTTATTTCAAATATATTGTTTTTAGCAAATTAGTTTTATAATCGTAGTGATTATTATTTCGGTTGCAATTGTTATAATTAAACTAGCAGTCTACAGAATATCCATTTAAGAAATTTACGGACATAATGATATGATTTAAAAGTTACATTAGATATTCTGGAATTCATGGTAATGAACAAAAAAAGGTGTTGGACGTATTTAAGGGTATTTTCGAAACTAACACCAGATATTACAGAAAAATATGAGTCTTATCATAGACAAGGGTTTAACAAAGAGCGCTGTAGAAAGTTATAATCTAACTGGAGATTGTCATAGTTTTTATGATTTAATAATTTTTTTATTTTATGAAAAAAATTTGGGAAGCCCAAGTTTAGATATATTTAAAACTTTGATAGTCCTTATTTTTTATTGTTTTGCACAACTAACTTTAATTTTAAATACATGTATCCAGCTAAGGTTTTCTTCTGTGCGGAGGCTACTAGCCCAAGGGTATTCCAAAATATTAGTTTTTTGATTCTAGTTTCGACCAACCTTGTCGTGTGTTGTGTATATTATACGACCTGTTGGTAAAATTCGACCCGTGATTTTCTTAAATTTTATAAAGATTTGTATTAACACAAAAAAAAAACACGACAACACGTGCATAAAACATACAATTATGGTAAAAAATAACTTGAGAACAATTTAAGGTCGTAATTTAGTTATTCTATCATTAAAACTTTGTTTTAGATAAACTTCAAAATTTTAAGTATAATTTTCAATAACTCAGCGGTTCGTTTTTTCAAATAGATTCTGTCCCTTAAGTACGACAAGCTGCCTCTTCAGGCGTACTGGATAGAGTAATCTTTCAACATTGTTATAAAGTTTTATTTAAAAAGTACAAAAATTTATATGATGTAAAACCTAAAATTACATTTTAATTAAAAACAGTACAAAAATATATACGTTTGTCTTAATAAACAAAATGTACGATAGCTCAAGAAAAATTTTAATTTTTTTATAAAATTTTAATAAGTTATTGACCGTAGCATGGATCAATTTAAAAAAAATTATAAAATATTTTTCTGGAAAATATTGAAGTTTGAATTTTTGTATTCACGAATGGTATAATAAAATATAAAATTAAAGTTTTTTCTAGCTAATATACTAAAAATCTAACCTATGATTTTTCACTACACAGGGCTGGCGTAAAAAAAGGCGGTAAAGTTTTTCGAGGAGACCGGAAGATGAGAGAAGATGTTACATGTTTCACTGCTATTCACCAATCTGGTTGGAATCACACCAAACAACCAATAAGAACACTTTAAATTCGAGCGCTGGAATTGAAACTTTTAAATTGTAACTTTAAACAGCGGTTTTGAGAGTTGCAAATAATTTGCATGTAGTTAAAGTTGAATAAAAACTTGAAATATTATTAAAGTTTATTTTTGAAATATGATTTTTTTTTAAATTCGTGCATTTGAAAAAAATAACTTTTGCATTAAATATAAAAAAATTAAGAAAATTAAGCACTACTATCTTTTATAAAACTATTTAATTTTCAAGAATATATGTTTTTTATTTTGATTTAAAACAAATTCGAATTTTATAAAATCAACTGCTTCATAGAAAACTAGATTTTTTAAATGTAGTGTATTACAAAAAAAAACAAGATATTTTTTACTATTTTAAATAGACTTTCATTTAATTGAAGAATAATATTTTGATCGAACTTTATTACAAATTGTATAAGTAAACTAGTAGAAGAGCATTTTCTATGAACTTTTTTGTAAAAAAACTAGATCTTATTATATTAACTTTGATTTTTTTTTGAAAAAATGTTGATTTTGGAGCTTTTAACGTTTAATTACCATTTCAAAGTAAATGTAAAACTCTTTATTTGTATAATTAAAGATTACTGGATCTAATTCAAACAAACAATAATGGAAAATAAAGGATTGTTTTTTCAACTTCAGCAGTTATTTTTTATTTCATTGCTTAACGAGATTTTGCAAAAATAAATTTAAAATTTTTTAACGGTAATAAAACAAAACAAATCTAGCCTTATATAGCTCAATACTATTTTTTTTATGCTTCCAGGCTTAACTTGAACCTTAAAATTATAGTAGAACTTAAAACTTGTTGTTTTGATTTTTTTTTAATAAAGCATTAATATTTTATTAAACTTTGAGACTAATAGATTGTAAACTAGTTTTGTCGAGTAAATTTGTTTCAAATGAACTGTAAACAATACTTTATCGTTAAAAATTATTATTTTATCAATGAAATCATAAATATTTTTCTTTCTTTACATTTTCTTTAGTCTTTTGTGCGAGAAAAATATTGGAAGTTCTTTATTAGAACTTTGTTTTAAATAAAAACAAAAAGTTTAATACATTTTTAAGTACATTTAAACTTAGTTTTTAAGAACGTACCTGTTATTTAATTTCATTTTTGTTAGATAAGCGTGATGACACTAATTTAGAATCCTAAAATTTACAGTCTAGACGCGCGTAAATTAATTTCAAAATACAAACATATAAGTAACTGCTTACAATAATTTAACACATAGCCGATTAGCCGAGCTGTGCTTGAATTCTTGAAACCCTTATAGCTTTTCCAATATTAAAAGTAGTTTACTTTTAAATGTAAACGACTCAAGTTCCTTATTCAATTTGATTAAATAAGTTGTTTTAATCAGCAATTTGAACTTATACTTTATTTTTTTTAAGGGTTTGAGCTGCTGAATAGGATGTCTCTATATTTTGAATTAGAAATTATGCATTTGTGTTATTTCAAATACAGATTAATATAACAAAGAATTTTAATTGAAAATACATTAAAACTAGTATAGGTTTCTATCTGTTTCAAATATCAATTTTTTATTTGAAAGGTAAAATGTCAAATTTTCATTTAATTAAGTTTCAGTTATTTAATACTTTAAAACTACTAAAACCAATTTTTTATTAAAGTTGTCTTGTATTTGGTTCGTTTTTCAAATTATTAAATAAGTAATTAACATCTCTTAAACTTATTTTTATTTATCCAATGTTGTCGTCGTTGAAATATAAATTTTTTCAGAATTCGTTAAAACGCTGCAATTTATAATTAAAAGCTTTGAACAAATTGTACTTTTTGATCATAGTAACTTTACTTATTTTAATGATTAACAACTTGTGTATACATTTTTTTAACATAACATAGAACAAGTAAACTTTTAATGCATGCTTTAATTACACGCATTAAGCTAAGTAACTATCAAGATAAAAATATTTACAAATTTTTAGAATTTGTTCTGCTCACACAAGTTTAAAGAAAAAACAATTTAAAAAATAGATTATAAACATCTAAACATATATATACACACAAAATGTAAACATGAAATTAGAATTAAATTTTTTTAGTAGTGGTGTTCAAAGTTTTCTATAGTTGAACTTCTACTATACTTGAACCGTGGTAGATTAGTCTGTTCCAAAATACTCTTATCCAACGCAGACGAGTACGAAAGAAATGCAGCCAACCAGCAAAGATAGCAGATAAGTGTACTCGGAACCTTTATGTATTAAAAAAAGCTTTACTTGTAATACTTTTAAATATTGGCAAAATAAATATGCATAGTAGTTATAAGACATATTTAAACCAAAATAAGTGTGACTGCTCTATAAAAAAAAGTTAATAATCAAAGTTTAAATAAACTTGTTGTAAATAATTATAAGAACAGTTCTGACTTTGAAATTATTTAAGTGGTTGTAAACGTAATAAATAAAACTATAATAAGTTTAAAACACCTTTAGAACATAAGTACGAAATTATACATTTAACTACTTTAAAACTTATACAATTTTAAGAAAATTTGAAACTATTAAAGTAAATTGCAGTCATTGTTACATAGCACTAAAATCTATATGAAGTAGTGTTTGAAGATAAATTATGCATACTATAATTGTTCCAAATACATTTTACGCATAAATATTAATATCTAATTGTCGTATTTGATTTCTTTTTAGCATTTAAATTTTTTGTGTGAATCAGCATACAATTTGTTGAGGGCATACAAAACCTATAAGTTATTAAGTTGTGTGTATTAGCACAAACGACTATCTATCCGTCTATTTTAAACTTCACGTACCTGAATTAAGTGGCTTGATGACGTCATAAAAATTCGAATTGTTGGTGGGGGTCGTAGTAGGTGGTGGGTCGTCCATGCACCAGTACCATGAATGAATGGAGGCGTTGAAACGGTGCAACGTGTTGTTAGCGCACCTGAAGCCCCACTCGCACTGAAATTCACAGTATTCCTTTTCTGTTTTATTTTTTAGGTTTAAAGCAAATAGTTCTAATTGAAATTTGTCTTTTATTAAATAAAGTAATAGGGAATGTGTTACCAAAGTTTCGTTTTAATTCTAAACGTTTGTCATTAATTTAAGTTTTTAAATACCTTTAATAATCAGTATAATTTTTAATTTTTTATATTTAAAAGGCGATAACTTTACATATTCAACAACAGCTTAAGTATACTAGTACCAAAAGAATAATCCAGAAACTGTCAATAAAGAAGTTTGAAAGTTAAATTTCTCTAAAGCCATTAAAAAACATCTAACCTACTTTAATTATATTGTTTATTAATATCTGATAATTATTATTTAAGAATTTTTGTTGGTTATTTATACGATTTTAGATATGTTGACAACCATTTAATTTAACTAACCTGGTAATGTCAACCCAGTCGTGTAGTTCAATGCTACGTGTTGGTGGACATGTTTGTACACCAGTTTTGCGCAGATCATCGTCTTCTGCCATCCCTTACACAACGTTTCTGTTTAATAAACAAGTTTTATGTGTACTCACGGTTTTTTTTATACTAAATTTGTATCAAATAAGAATTTCTAAGCGTCAACAGCAGTGTTTAAATATTGAAAGTAAAGAGATAGAAAAAGCCTTTAAAATAAGAACGCTATTTTTTAAATATGCTTTAAATTACTTTCATATCTAAATATTTAATTTTATTGTTTAAGTATAATTTGAAAAGCTCGATATTTATTATTTACATAAAAATTAAAAATGGTTAGAAAATAAAAAAAAATCTTTACATATGTTTCAGATTTTGCGCTCGTGCATCAAATAAAATTAATATGTAGTGCTTTATTTCCGCGAAGTAATATAAATACATTAACTTGAGAGTAATATTACGAAACAAGTCTGCACCATAGC
This sequence comes from Thalia democratica, assembly GCF_965202585.1. Lineage (NCBI taxonomy): Eukaryota > Metazoa > Chordata > Thaliacea > Salpida > Salpidae > Thalia > Thalia democratica. The sequence goes on from NC_139169.1 coordinate 19,117,263, forward strand.
CGAGTTTGAAAAAAAGAACAAATGAATACTGGCAACAAAAGATAAGCTGCAGAACTAATTAAAAATATTTTAAGCATGTATATGTATATTTATTTTTGTTTGACGTTGTTTTTGTTTTGCTTGATACTTTATAAAAAACAGAGGGAGTTCAGCACATTTTTAAAATAAAAGAGATAAAATAGATATACTAAGCTTACAATGATTTATGCACCAAATCTTTCTCATAAATAGCATTTATTGGTGCGAAATTAGTATGTATACAAATATAAAGTGTGTTATGACGTGATAATTTTATATGTCGAATTCGAAAATTCATTGAACATTTCAATTTTTTTGGTCTTTTTGATAAAATATTATAGAAATATTTAATTTAAAAACCACCTGTGTAGTTAAAGCCAACAAAAGTTGGTCAAAAGTTAACAGTATATATCAAAACTCAAAAAAAACTTTAACTTAACTCAATAACCTGCTTTAAACTATGCACACATGATGAAATAAGAATACAAACTTTTGAAAAACCCAAAGCGTTAAAAAATATGAAAATTAAAAGTTTATGCATCTATTACCAAAAACGATTTTTTTTAGAAAAATCTAAATAAACTAGTCCAGGGGCTACTTTGACTAGTTTTCTGTTTTCTATGTACCCTTATAAAACAAGTTTTATAAAAAAGCGGTTAAATTTGGTTTTCTTATAAAACATTTAACTAATAATTCATGTCAAAATAGTTTATTTTTGAACTAAACTAAAATTTTATTCAAATTTTTTTTTAAATACAAATGACTTAGTTTTAGAAGATTTTAGTCAAAATTGCACAATTTAAAAAATGAAAATTTAAATTAAAGGTTAGCCTATCAAAAGTGTTTAAGAATTTATTTTTGAATGATTATACAAGGGTGCATCTTAAAATTTGGTAGTAAAGCTTAGTCTAACTTTTCTACGTTGCAAATCACATGAATAAACTTTAAAAAAAAATTAGCTTTTTAGCTTTTACCACCGTAAAGCTATTTACATTTTTCTGAAAACAACCCCTATGTGAATTGTATGGGATATAAAATTTCGACCTTTGAGTTTTTGACTGAATTTTTTTTCTACATGTAGCAATCATCACAAAAACACATTCTACGCGTTTTCAGTCAATTTGAAGAAAGTTTCTTGTAGGAATTTCTTGTTTTTTTTAAACTTCATATTACAAAAAGTTATAAAATATACAGAATATCTAAAAACACCTCTATGAAACGTTCTTTAAATGGCCTGAAAACGCGTAGATTGTGTTAATGTAATGATTCCTATATGTAGAAAATTTTCAGCCAAAAGCTCGAAGTTCGAAATTTTAAGGTCCCATACAATTAGGGGTTGTTTCCAGAAAAATTTAAATAGCGTGATGATGGTAAAAGCTAGGAAACTTTTTTTTTTGCTGTTAATTTATTTGAATTCCCAATTACAAAAAATGGACTAACCAAAAATCCTATGTCGGGGCAACAGATGCATGATTATACAACTCAAAGGGTTTTATGTTTAACTTTGGAAAATTTTGACGAAATCACATGATGTTTTCATATTTGGAACAATGAAAAAACCGTAGTTTTATAATTTTTATTTTAATAAGTTGTAAAATAATGGTTCACGTCTGTTATTGGTTTTTTTTTTAATAAATTGAGTTTTTAGGTAAATTATTTAACTGGAAATGTTTAACTAAGTATTTTATTCCAGATCATTGAATACCGTTTTCTATTATTAAGACAATTTTACTAATAATTTTGATTAGTACTTTTTTGTTTTTGTTTACTAAAAATTAAAGAACTGGATTAAGAACATATTAAGATTTTGCATTATGTTTATAGATATTTTCTAATTATTTAAATTTTAAGTATTTTTATGTACTTGAGAAATTTCAGACAGTTACCTAGCAATGAGCTTTACTATATTCTAATGCGTGTTATTAAAAGTCTTTACACAAAATACTCTATTATTGATCAAAAAAATTCTTCAATCTTACTGAAAAACGTCTAGACACGCCCTGAACTCAAAATTAAACGCAAACTAAATTCAATCTCTAGGTTAAAGCAGTTTGTTCCTACATTTTTATACAACATCTATGCATAAAGTATAAAGTCTGAAAACTAATTTAGATTAGTGTTTGATTTATACTACAATTTTTTTATACTTACTTGTGTTTGTGATATTATAATTCATATTGTTTTGTTATAGTACTGTTATAAAAAAATCTCTTAGAAGTTTAAATATAAGACTAATGTTAACAAGTAAAAAGTAACATAGAAAATAAATGCTGCATATTTTGAAAAAAGTCAAGTTTAAAACTTTTTAGTAAATTTGAATAAATTTAAGAGATTAAAAAATATAAATATTTACGACAAAACTGTTTTTAATTAAATTACTTACATTTTTTATAAAAAAAAGGTTTAGTTCTACTTGTATATTTATTTACGTTATGTTTATTACTGTTTAAGCAACATCAAACAAGTATTCATGGTAAACTAACTATCTCTAACAAGGCGGATGTAGACGCAATCAAGCTTGTCCGTGTAACGAAAGTTAAACTGGTGCAACATGCAAGCTGTAAAATCTGTCGCACAAAACAATGATTCTTACTAAAAAATTAAAATATTTGTACAAATTCACTTGTTCTAAGACTTTTGTTTATTTTGTTTGCTGTTAGCTAAAAACTTTAACTTTAAATAATGTTTCTGTTGAAACAACAAACAGTTTTAATGTTTTCATTACTTAATTTATAAAGTAAATATACTTATATACAGTCATATTTATGTTTTAGTAAAACAATCATTCACAGCTAAATCTAATCGCTAAGTACAAATAAACAAAGAAAAAAAAATTTAATATAAACAAAATACTTATATTTTGAAAACTAAAAATTTAATTAATAGTACGTTAAAACATTGTTGTTTTAGAAAAACCTTGACTGAACTTTATTATTGTAATTATTGCTTACTTAAAATAAAAAGTTTTTAATTTTGTTCTGTTAATTTAGTCACTAAACTTCAAACAAATTAAACCTGTAAATATGATTTTTATTCAAACATTTTACAACAATATTAAAACCAAACATTAAACATATAACTTATTTTATATAAGACATAATAAAAAATATCTTTTAAAAAGGAAGTTCAAAAGTATAAAATCAATAAAAGACTAAACTTACATTTTTGTTACAAGATAAAAGCTAATTCTAATAAACTAAAACAATTGCTACAAACAAGGTCAATTACAGTATAAGTTTTAAAAAGTATTATTTCAAACAAAAAAACTTGTTTTATTATATGTGCATGTAAGAAAACTTCATTTTAATAATAAAATAACTTACGAGTTCGTCCTGCTATAAATATTTCTCCTTGTGCACTGCCGAATTTTGTATCTATAAATAAAATAATCAGTTAATTAACATGAAACAAAATAAAAAAGGTATTTTTCTCAGAATAACAAACACTTTTAAAAGTAACTTTTTACATATTTAATTGGTTTAACTTGGTTTTAATGTTTTAAAATATCGTTTAAAGTTTAAGTCTAATGTTAATGAAAATGTACTTTTAAATTACTAAAACTTATAAAAAAATGTTTTCTTAAATGTGAAATGATATGAAATTAGTATGATGTTCTGTTAATTTTATTTTATTTGTTTTAATGTTATTTGTCTTTTTTGTAAATTTTTATTCTAGTTGATTTAACTATCCACGTTTATGACGTGGTTTTCGAGGAGCTGGGTTGTGGTGAGCTGGTATCTGAATGTTTCCTATCTAAATTAAAGTAATTATTTATGGTATTTATTACATTGTAGAAGTAAGCCATTAAACTTACTAAAAGAAAAAACTTAAATTTAAACAGTTACTTATTATGAGTAGTTTGAAATATTAAAACAAAAACAAAATTTACCAGCTATAAAAACAATTTTTTTTCTTTAAAGGTATAATAAAAAGTTTAAGTTTTGAAAAGTTTAACAAAACAATAAAGAAAATTAAAACATTTTTTTTAAGTGTTACAAATGTAAGTAGTCTAAGGTTAAGTTTTTTGGTCTAGTTTAACTTTTAGATTTAATAAATACTGACTTAGTATTGAAATATAGTACATACCAGAGTTGTTAAAATGCTAACAATTACTATGGTAATTCAGCAATGAAGCGTATAAACTTTGGTTTGTTTTAAGTTAGTAATTTCACGCTCGAGTAAACAAAGCAGAGCTTTTTAACATGTCTGATACATACTATGACAAACTAAAACTGTAAATAAAAAATATATATCTCCATGTTAGTAAGTTATTCGGTGAGAACTAATCAACAAATTGAGTAAACAAATCAAAGTTTGAATTTTCATATTCTGTTGATTTTTTTAAAATGTGTTTTATTAATATATACATAATCTTAAGTGTTTACCTATTGGCAACACACTATTTAAAAAGCTTTTTATTTCATATGAACTTTTAACAAACTTTTTTATATCACGAGTTTCTTGTTGTGAGAAAATGCTTAATTTTGAATAAATATTAATTTAATGAGCCTTAAAATTATATGTTTTTATATCAAATACTTCAATTAAAGAATAAAACACAACAATAGTATAAATGACATTAAAAGAATATAACAATAGAAATTTTTATATACAATCAAGCCTTTTGAATATTAGTATAATAGTTGAAAAATACAGTTAATCAGTTTTTTTATATTATAATTAAAACGAAACACTTAATTATAGTTGAAAATCTGATTTTTTTCTAAAAATATACAACTCATGCAGTCGTTAAATAGTTTTGTATCAAACACATTTTAAAAATCCAGTGACAGTACGTTCAGTTATTGTTTATATTTAAGGAGAAACATAACTTACAGTATGCACCTTCTTCAAAACATTGCTTCTAAAATGCCTCGTTAAATTTATGTCTTTTAGCGTATTTTCCTCAATTTTTGAATGTGATGCAGAACTCTGTGTTTTAATACGTAATACTAATGTCAAAGTAAAGAAAAAAACAATATAGTCTAATCACATTACTCTTTATTTATAAGTCTAACATTATTAAAAATAATTTGAACATTTTTAAGCGTTAAGTAATTATAAGTCTGTATAAAATATAATTTTGACTCTTTTATCAAAATAGTTTGCTTTTTCTAATGTTTAAACTTTTTAAGTATGTTTGATAATTTGTTTACATATTTTCAATAAAAGACGTTAAAAGTAAAAATAAAACTTTAAAACTTTTTTGTTGATTAAAAAGAAGCTTAATCAAACCGTCATTAAATTAACTTAAGTCTTTTAATCATGTTTAATTATTATGCAATCAAAATGTTTATAAGATATAATTTACAAAATGTTTTGAAATTTATGTATATAAGTTAAATATTTAGTTTTTCGGTTCTGTAAATTAATAAAGTACTTTGGACCATTCAATTGATTTAAAGATAAATCAAATATACATTTTAAGTATATATTTACAAATAAAGTGTTTTTTTAATTTTGAATTAGTTTGAATAAAAGTTTGCCAGTTTGTAATATTAATATTTGATAGTAAATAATTAAAAAAATATCGAAGTATATTTGACATAAAAAAAAGTATATAGTTTTTAGATCAAATATTTTTCAATGACATAAATTAAATATAGGGCTTACCAGAAGAAAAACTAAAACTGCAATCGCTGTATAAGTTTTTATTTTCATGGTTATTTTGAAAAGTATCTGAATAAAAAAAAAACTTATTGATTGTAAAAAAGAATTGCAAACTTTGTAACTTACGAAAATAAATAAAGTAGCTTTTACATTTTTACCAAAGCTAAAATCAAATAATTTTTTGCTTTAATTAAAATTTTACAGAATTAGACTGAAGCTTTACTCGTTTATTTTAAAAATATTCTCCAATAACATAATCTTAATTAAGGTAGTAAGTTTTAAAATGTATTGAAAACATAAAAAAGAACAAAAGCAAAAAAATTATAATTGTGTAAAAGTTACAGTGTTATCACTTATTTTAAACCATTTATAATCATGTAAAAATTATTAAAGTTTGTTTAAAAACCTTAAAAATATAGTAAAAATACACAAAAATTATCAAAACCTACAAAAAATCTTAATTTAAATTAATATACTACAAAGAATTTTAGTCACAAAATGTTTTGAACAAAAAAAATGTTTGTATTAAACACTCTACTCTGAAGTAAGTATAACTTTGAACAGCAACACACAAACAATTAAAATCTCATTTGCTCGTAAAGTTATCTGTATACTTTCTCTCAACTGTATAGTTGCATTTTTTCTAATATATTGTAGCATCACGTGTTTTAACTTCAATTATGTTTTTACAACTTGTTTGTAAACAAACACATACATTTTAACTAACTTTATGAAACATGGTTATATTTTCTAAAACTTAAATATCAAACTCATTTATATTTGATATGTAAATAAAAATCTTCACTACTTCGATTGTAATAAATAAAGTACAACTTAATGTGTGAACTTTACGACTGAAACTAATACTTTAAGACAATGAAAAGAAGGCTTTAGTTCGAATTTATTTTACCAAATTTATTTGCTTTCTTACCAAATTTATATTAAGAGTTTAGTAACAATTTAAAGAAAATATTTTTAAGTTGTACAAAAAAAATTATTTAAAGTAGAATTAAAAATCCATAACAAAGCAAAGAAATGTCAGTGAAATTTGACAATACTTAGAAAATACTAAATAAAACATATACTTTGTTTTCATGTAAACAGTACTTCTTAATTGCATCTTAGCATAATTTTAGTGAAGAATTAACGTTAAGTGTCGTGAATCGATAGCTGAAAAGTTAGCTTTACAATTTGATTAAGTTAAAAACGAAAAAATAGCTTAAAGTAGAGAAAAAAATTTGGTCCATCATAGCTCAAAATTCGAAATGCTAATTGAAATACTTTCGGTGAAAAAACTCGCATAATTCAAAAGTGAATAAATTTTATTAGTAAGATTTTTAAGTGCACTTTTAGAGCATATATAATAATTGTAAAAACAGGTAGATTGAAAATCACGTTTATTAATATTTTTAATTTTTATAAGTGTTTTTTTAATTAGAACGAAATGCTTTGAAAGTTGTAAGCATGGTTTCAATAAAAACAACAACCCTTGACAACACAGCAAAGTAAAAATATTAAAAATAAAAACTGTTTTGGTAAAATATTCGTTAGAATTAAAATTCCAAAAAATCATTTTTTTTCATTGGCCCTATTCAAAAATTGAAACCTCAATCCAATATTTTTCTTTTAAATTCTAGGCAAATGAGCGTTCTCTAGTATAAAAAAATCTTAGCTAGCTTTAAAGATAAGGAAAATAATTGGATCTAAAGTTTGGAAATTTTTGTAAAATTTTGCATTATTTATAAAATGCTAATCGAGCTAAGTTAACGCTCATAATAATTTTGTTGAAAAAACTTATATGTCTTTTATCAATTTAAATTTACAGACTAAGTAGACAGTCGAAATTCCACAAGTTTTAAAACTTAAATATAAAGTTTAAGATACAAACAAAAATAACTAAACAAGTATTCATCAAACTACTAGAAATTTTGTGAAAAAATATATTGATTGGATTTTACAGATGTTTAATTTTCATAAAACTGTTTTACATAATTTTACAGTAAATAGTTTTGAACAATTTTGTTTATAATTGTCCTCAAACTTCAAACTTTTTCTTTTTAGTCACATGAAAAGTCATGCTTATTACTTTTAAAAGTTTAAAAAACCAGCTGCAGAAAAGGTTTAAAAGTTTACACTTATGACAAAAACTGAAGTAGTTCAAAGAAACTGTAATACAAATCACGTGCAAATTAAACCTTTAAGCATTTATTCATTCTCTTCCCCTTTTCTTTCGAAGTTGGTTATGAGTACCTATAAAAAAGTAGAGTTTCAAATATTTTAAGTAAGTCGTTTTTAAATTAAAATAAATATTTTATACACAATATTGACATTAATGAAATTCTCTAGCAATTAAATAAAACAAACATTTTTTTTGTTAATAATGAAGTTTATTATTTAATTTTCGCTGGTGAAATATTAACTTTCATTGGTTTTAACATTGCAAAAAACCTTTAGAAAAATTTTCATTTTATATTTCAGTCTTTTAAAACAAGCATACAAAGCTAAAAACGGTAAATTTAGAATTATTTGTTTTCAAGAAGACTTTTTAGTTTTTGAGATAAACAAATAAACATATTTTAGAAGTTCAAAGCATTAATTTATGCTTACTTTTAGCCTTTATATTGCCTATATTCTTCACTATGTATTTTACGATGTTGACACGTTTAATTTCTAATACGGTAGAGTCAGCTGATTAATATAATAACCATTGAATTATAACAGTTCTTTACGTCATTTAATATTTTCATGTAAATTTACAAAAGTTGAATATGCATAAATATTGGAATCAAAAAGTCTTGAAAGCTTTCGTTTTCTAAAGTCAAGTATGCGAAACTTTTAAAAACTTCACTTTAGATCTACAGTTTTTATGTTATTTTTTTAGTTTATAAATAAAAATTTTTTCACCAGCTAAAAAAATGATAATTTTGTTCTAAACTATATACTACTACAGCAAATTTTTCATAAAAAAACTGAAGTTATTTTGAAATCTTAATGTAAGTTTTTGGAGAAAACTTACTTATAAAGCCAAACGTAAAAAAATTTTAAACTTAATAGAATTTTTTTATTGGAACTAAAAATCCTAATGTATACAAAAAAAAATTAATGCAGTAGTTACAACACTTCTTAAGTTGCTTGAAAACTTAAACTTATGGGTATTAGTACATACAAGTTAATTTTTTTTTTCAAAAATATTTAAACACGTATAAGACTTTTCAGTGTTTTAGCTAGTTAATGTGTATTGCTATATTAGACTATAAATTTATGATATATATTTTAGTAAAATATAAAATTTTCATTAAAGACAACCATATTGTTTGACCATCAATTCAAATAATAGAACTAGAATGTGAAATTTTTTAATTAAGATTAAACCTAAACTTTTACAAAATTATTTCTCAAGATATTTTTGATATTGTTGTAAAAAGTTAATATCTAGTTCTTGTTTTGATTTTATATCGATAATGAATTCTAATGATGGTAGATACTATAGTAAATAAAGTAGTATAACGAAGGAAACATAAATAATAGCTTATTTTAAAATATTTAAACTACTCAAACACAGAAATATAAACTAAAAACTTGTGCATTCAGAATTCAGCTAGTAATTCGGCTTTATTAATAAAAATTCTTTAAATAAGTTGTTATTAGAAGTTTTTTAAATGATCATTTTTTTAAGTTAAGCTGTACTGCACGACACGTAACAGTATAGTCGTATAGTTTGGCTGTAATTTAAGTTTACACTAAAGTTTCTAAAATTATGATTAAGCAAGCTTTATAATTTTAAACAACGTTCAACATAGTAAAGCGTATGATAAACTCATATAATTTATTGACATTTTTTTTCTATAAAAGCTTAAATTTAAAAATTTTGTTAAAATTGAAGGCTAGATAGTACAAAGATGATATAGCTACTACTTTCAATGAATTTTAAATATTATATATCTTTTTATTCCTAAAAAAAGCTTTTACAGTTGAAAAACACAACGAATTAACCGAAAAACAAGTTATCAAACATTTCAGCTATTTTCATTTGATAATTTTTGAATAAAGTAACTAATTATATTAAAATCCTATGACTAACTATTTCTATTTAATTATGTTTTTTTTTTCATAATTTTAAGAAATGTTAAGTATATTGAGTTTAATTTAAAAAGATGATTAGGGATACAGCCATAGTTGCCAGAATTTTTCGGCTATTTTCGCCCTCATTCAACTTCTATAGGAAAATTGACATATATAAATTTTTAACCGTTAAGTATCGCCCAAGAGCTAAGTTTAGCTTTCTTTGAATTTCAGTAAATGAATTAGTCTACAAATAAAACACTATACTATAGTGCTATTGTTATTAACTTTCAGTTTACTGAAACTAACTTTTTAATACTAAAATACTAAAAGAATAATTCTTGCAAACTAAAAGTACAAATTACGGTATCATTTTTTAGCTGATTTAAAAGTTGCTTGCAGTTTTTTGTTTATACTTAAAATTTCAAATGCAGAAGTCTGTCAGTTAGGTTCGCGTTTTTTGAGTTCGCACAGTCGGTTAAATTTTCAAATATTGAGTTCGCACTGTAGTTTAAGTTTGGATTTAAAATAAAAAAGAATTGCTTAGTATGTAACTTTTTTAATTTTAAGCTAAGTAAAATTAAGTTTAATATTTGAATATGAGTATTTTTTTTCTAATTTATTTAAATAAATATATAAAAACATTAGAAAACTAAAGAAAAACGAAACGTAAAACTTTTAAATGTACTAAATGTTCTAATCAAAGAAATCATTTCTTAATTGAGAACTTTAATTTTATATTTCTGTAAATTCAGTCTCAAAATAGCAGCAATAAACACTTTTTTTGAAAAAAGTAAATTATATGATTGTTTATCAATTTTTATTAAAAGGCGATTCTTTTAAAAATCTGTAAATTAAATTGTACTTAATGTTTAGAATATGATTTTTTTTTATAATTTACAGTAACTTCAAAATATGTAACCTATTTGTAATAAATGTTGGTTTAAATTTTAATGATAATATTGGATAAAAGCTTTTTTTTATTATTAATAGAATTTAAAAAATTTATTAATTTAGTATTGAACTGTAATATTTATATAGTTTTAGACTTTTATTTTGAATACAAAGTGAAGTTTAGTAAGTGTATTTAATGAAAAAGTTATTTATCAGTTTTATAATAAATTTTATAAACAAAAAACTCTTTAGTTTACTTAGTTTGTACATATTCCTACAGTGAACAGAATTTTTGGATAAACTTAAAAAAAAAGATATCTTTTCTAATAATTGGACGTATACAAATTCAGTACATTTACCTTTAGGATACAGAAAATTTTTAAATGTAAAAAATTCATTAGCTCAAAATTAAAATTTTTGTGGCTAATTTAAGTATTTTTTCCAATACTTAAAATATTTTAAGTAATTTGTTGAAAAAATTTCCTATAAACTATCTAAAAAGAGTATATTAAAAACTAAAGCTTTATCATAGTCAACATATAAAAAATACAAATAATAAAAACAAATCAAAGTAATTGCAGAAATTGTAATAGTTCACTGTCTAAAATCCTGCAAAATTATTTACATAACTAAAAAAAACATCTTATAAACAGTAAAACTTATTTTACAATATAAAACACCTAGAAGAATTTATTTTAAATTTTAAGCTGGTCTTTTAATCTGTTTTGTTCATCATAATAATGAAAAAAGAATGGATTAAAGCTATTAGAATTAAATTGCTTCTATTGGTACTTCTTAAAACTAAACCATAAAAATAATAGGTAATACTATTTAAGCTTCATAACTAAATGTTTTATGTCATTATTTTAGGTATTAATTTGAAAAATTAATAAGAAAAAGGTCAAAAAACATTAAATAATATACTGTGAAATTAAATAAACTAATCAAATAGATTTTAAATAATACTACACTTTCTAAAAGGTAGTTTTCACATAAAAGTTAGAGTAATACATTTGTAGTTTCAAAATTTTATTTCTATAAAAGCTTTTGTGATAAAAAAAACATTAATAACTTTAAATTAAGTATGAAGAAAACAGATATAAAGATACAGCTTAAAGTGCATTTTAAGATCAAAAATACTAATTATCAAAATGTTCTATTAAAAACAAAACTTCCAAGGTACGAGGTAAAAATTTAACTTAGTTTTAAGCATTTAATTATTTTTAAACATCTGAACAAGAATATAGGTTTAATAAAAATACAATATGAATTTAAAAATATTTTAAAATGTTACATAAGCTTGGTTTATACAACTGATTTGTTTAAGCATTTATGAAAAACTAGTAAATCAGAAATCAACAAGACAAATAAGTTTTAACAAAACAAAAAATTCATAAGTTAAAACACTGAATAAAAAACTGTTTACTATTTCTAAAATTAAAAAAAAAAGTTTGTATACTAAGTTAGTTTAAAAAAATAGTTAAATAGACTAAAACTAAATAAACTCTTAACTAATAATAAGTAGAAAAAACATTAGAAATAACATTGTAGATTGTAAAGTTGGCTTAAAACATAAAGAAACTCCAAAGCAATTAAAACAAATTGCTTTAAACAGTAACTGATTTTTTATTTTTAAGCCACTTTATTAATTTTTCTGTCTAAAAAATAACACCAAAATGTAAAAAAAACCATACAAGGAGGAATTTTTTATTGAAACTATTAATCTTTTAACATACATCACTTTAAAATTATCTGCAACAGTATATAATTTTTAAAATGTTTGATCTTTTAATAAACATGACTATAAATAATAACCAGAAATTTATTTTTTTGTTCAAAACTAAATAAATTTAAAAGATCTAATAAAACAAAAAATATTTTTTTGAACATACTTTAATTAAAAAAGAAGTAGTTTATACAATTACTTGAATTGTTTTATAAAACAGTTAGTGATAAAACTATAGTTCTAAAACTTCAAAAAACACAAGAACAACATTTTAAGTGCAAAATTTACATAAAACTGTTAGTAATAAAATAATAAATATGTACTGAACTAATTAAAAACTAAAAAGGTTAAAGTTTATCTGAAAAAACATTTAGAACAAATTACTTCAAGTTACCCTAGCAGTGAAGTATGATATTTTAATTTATTATAATTAAAATTGCAAACAATTAGGAAATGAAATACTTTGTATATAACAAAGTTTCATTTATTTATAATTACAAAACATATATAGAACCAATTTAAATTTTTTTCTTCTAGTTCAAATATTTATCTAAATCATTTTATTGTCTATCATTGTAAGTTAAAAATTTGTTGAATATTTAAAAAGTTAAATGTGCTCTCAACTTTAAACAGCTATATTTCAAAATTTGTTAAATAATTTAAATAAACAACATATAATTTAGTTAAAAATCTACAAAGTAAGATCAAGCTATACATTTTTTCAAAATTCTTTAGCATCTATTAAACTTCAATTCAACCGATACAGTATTTATGAAGTAATACTAAAGTTAACTAAAAAGAAAAATTACAGTTCTTTTGATCAGAAAGTTGTATTACATGCCACAAAGCAAGAGCAAATTATAACAGAAAATAGAGTATTTTAAGTATTTTCAATCTCTAATGTTTACTTAAACTTGGATTAGCAATCTAATAAAAATCTTTATATAAAAATTTTAAAATTTTTTGACTTTCTTTTGCATTTTAGTAAAAATATATCTAAGTTTAATTGATATATATATATTATGTTTTTTTCTAATTCAAGGTTCTTTGCTTAAGAACATAAGACAAGTTGTGTAATTAGTTAAAACTTTTAAAATATTACCACAAAAGCTTTGTTTTACATATGTTTGTATTTGAAACTTTTACAGAAAACGTTTAATTTCAAAAACTTGTTTATCACTCAAAAATATTTTTTATAATATTTGAAAATCCATTGTGGTTAAATATAATATTATTAAACATTTTAAAACGAAGAGTTAGAAAAACAATATAAATATTATGAAGTGAAAAAATTAGAATCGTACTTTTATTAAGTTGTAAAACAAAAAAAAAGTTTTGAAAGGTAAGAAACTTTTTATTTTAACTAACTTAAAAACCAAAGTATCTATTTATTTAGGAAATATGGTCTAAAAATAAATAAATAGATAACTTACAAACATTGCTGAGTTACTTAGAATAACTGAAATATTAAAACAAAAACTAACTAGAAGAGATGAGTGCTCCTGGGACAATAAAATATTATTTGTTTTGCAACTTTGACAAGCACTACCAAATTGGAACATTATCTCGAAATCTTAACTAACTTTTTGCGGTTGGCTTAACTGAAATCAGCGCTTTGATATGAATTCCTGTTAATTCAAAAAGGTTTTTAAAATAGATTAAGGTGAACTAGAATAAACACATTTTATACTAAACAAAAAGTATCATTAAAAGTAGAAAGCTATTAAATCTATTCAAGTATAAAACTTTAAAAATTGATTATTTTGTACAAATACTTCAATTAAAAAGTTAAACAAAAAAAAAAAAAAAAACAACTTTAATACAAATAGAAAATACATTTTATCAAACTTAAAAATTTACTAGAAATAATTGTGTATTCACTGATAATACTGTTTATAAAATTCGTTAACAAATATGGAAAAAGGACCATTTCCAATGTCCTTTTTTAACAAATCCTTACACATTGGTCCAAGGACATTTTTTACAATTGCTGTACACTTGGTACGCCCCAAACTTGCTGATTCAACCTCGTCATTACTTATGCTTGCCTTCAAGCTCTTGAGCAAGCAGGTACTTGAGGACATTGTACGATGCATAGCTAATTGCATGGCCAGTTTTGCTTCAATTAGCTTAGCCTGGGTTGAGTTACTTGTTGTAGCCGTTGTAGAAGATGAAGGAACCTGGTGATTATAAGCCTTCAATACAAGTAACTAATTGTAAATCAATAAGAACTCTATTTCAAAAATCTTCTTATATATTGATTTCTATTAGAATGACAAAAATTTATACTACAATAAATTTTGTGAAAAAGCATTTGTGGTCAAAATTATTTAAAAAATGAAAACAATTGACTACTTTTTAGGGATTTAAAAAAGTTAATCTTTTCTGTTTTCATTGTTTACTTACAAGTTAATTTATTTAAACTTAGATAATTAATTTTAATTAAGTTTTACATTTAATTTTTCTTAAATATATATTTATTTCTTTAATTTAAACTTTTCTGGTTATGCCAATCTTATTAGAAAAAATAAACTCTTTTTATTTATGTTTATTTTATGTTGTAAAATCATTACAATTTTAATACTATTTTTAGAATTATAAAGAAAATCAGCACATGGGCTGGCAAATGGCTATTGAACATTTTAGTAACTTTAAAATTAAACCCAGAGATTTAGTTAGTTATTTATAGCTAGGCTTCCTTTTTTTAAATTGGCTTTGATTCTATTCTGCTTGAAGTTTAATAAAAGTTTTGTAAGCTTAAATGAAGCAAATTTCTAATTTTTTAAAATAGAAAAATAAGTTAAAAAAACCTCAAATTTATGTCAAAATAAGGCCAACAGCAACTAGTAAAAAATACCTTAGAAGCTTTTATATAGAAGCTTTTTTTTAGATTTTTTGTTTTCTTCAGTTTAGTGTTAAAAATTGTCTGAATTCTTTGAAAACTTGAAAAAAAAGGTATATTTTCTCATTAAAAAAATTGATATTCTTTTGAAAATTTCATTGATGTATTTATGGTAATATACTACAAAGTATTTTTAAAAGAGATTTTTTCAACTGCTTGGTGCTGAAATATCTTCATTATTTTATGTTTTAGCATATATGATAAGAATTCTATATGCAATTTTACAAAATAAAACAATCATTGAAAAGTTGACTAATTTCAGGTTTATACAAGCAACATCCTGATGCCTACTTGCACTTTTTTTTTAAATATCAAATAAAAAAATTAAGTTAAAAATTTTAAGTTTTTAAATAACTTATTGTCTTTACCAATACCATTTCAACAAAGTTTAAGAAAAATGCTATAAAAGTTTCTCTAAATTAGTCTTACAGAAATTTTTCTCTAACATCCTGCAAGAAAATTTTGTCAAAACTATGAAGAATTTGGAGTAGTTTTCAAACTGTTTAGGCAAAAACTAGTTGGATTTAAACTTACATAATTTCTTAAATACTTAAAGCAGAAAAACAACAAAACCAATTTTAAAACAAAGAAATCAAACTTTGTTAAACTATGGTTAACTCTTTGTATAATTTTTTTTTCAGCAAGATTATTTTATCATACTTAATGGACGCTTTAACCGGTTTTCAGCTTACTGTGTTCAGGTAAAGTTTATACAAAATGATAATATTTTAGAAAACAAGCATGCTTAATTAGGCCCATTTATGAAAAAAATTAATGAATTAACCTGTTACTGAAGTTTTAATCATGAAAATCTATAAAAACTACATGCAAATAGTACAGCAGTATGAAAATAAACTTAGTTATTTTTAAAATCAAAAAATGCTAACAAATTTTAATAAAAGTATCAAGGGCATAAGGAGGTTAATCACTTTTTTCACATTTTGATCTTATTTTATTGAGTTTTTAAGCTACAAGATGGCTTTTACGGATTTTAATAATAAGAAACAATTTTTGAGATATATCAGGTCAAAGTGGGAGTCAACAATAGGTTCCTTTCGGGAGGGGAAAACTTAAACAGCAAAAAAGACTACTTCACTAAATATCTATATTCTCCTACGTTTTTTGAGATAAATACCTCAAACTTTCAGGATATGTTGTTTAAAGTACTTTAAAACTTTGTCAGAAAGAATGTTTTTAAAATTAAACAAATAAAACTATAAAAAAATAAACAGAAAACAAACTGTTTTTTTTTTAGTTTTTTTGTCACAAATTATTTATTTTTATTTGTTTAAAATCTCTTCCAACACAACTTTTTAAAAATTGAAAGGAGCATATTCTGAAAGTTTGTGGCATTTATCTCCAAAACGTAGAAGAAGATAGATTTTTAGTGAAGTAGTCTTTTTTTGCTGTTTTAGTTTGCCCCTCCCAAAAGGAACCTATTGTTGCCATCAAATTTGACCTGTTATATCTCAAAAAGTAATTTGATTTTTTAAATTTGTAAAAAGCAACTTGTAGCTTAGTTAAAACTCAATATTATAAGACTAAATTGTAAAAATGGTGATCTACATCCTTATGCCCTTAACATGTTTTTAATTGTTATTCAAAATTTTTGGTAGGATGATTAGTTAAAACTAACTTTTTTCAAAATTTGGCTAATATTAGTATGGTATTTAAGACTTGAGCATTTCGCTTTTAATCTCTTCTTACAATATCTACACCTTACGTGGTATGAACTAGAAACATCAGGCATAATCCAGTCTATTTGTAATATCATATTCTGTATTTAATAGATAAGTCTTATTTTTGTAAAGCAATAATCAACTACTTTACCTTTAAACTCAGGAACAGATTTCCATTTAGAAGTGTATTTTTGTTTATTCTTCCTAGTAGGTGCTTCAATTTCGACAATTATAATTTTTAACCAGGCGTGACAAATAAATGTTTTAGTGCTTTATATTAAATAGGCTGTTATAAAGTTAACTATCATAAAATAACAAATAATATTTTTTAGTATTTTGGATTAAATGAATCTTGGGAATCATAATTGTACATATTTTTTTACTAATAATGTTACTTTTTTTAAATTAATCAATTTAAAGTTTTTGACTTAAATACCTATTTCAGTATTTTGTTTTTAAATTTATTTTACTTCCATTTATTTGTTCAAATTTTTTTTTCAGACTTGTTAAAACAACTGAGAATCTCCTATATGCAAATATAGGAGTAAAACATTGTTTTGTTAGTAATAAGCTATTAAAATAAATATTAAATATTTTTTTACTTAATACTTAATAAAAATTCATTAGTTAGTTAGATAGATGTTTTTCCTACTTTTTAAACAACTTACAAATGTATACTTTGCTTTTAACTATTCTAACTACTAAGTTGAAGTAATTATAATTTACCTGAGTTAATAACAATCAGAATTGCCACTCTTTGAGGCAAAATAGTCAGCCTGGGTTACCTCAGACTAGTTAGAGTTTATAGTAAATTATAAACAAAACATTTTGTTAGCAAATTTTTGAATAAAAATAATACTAATTAAGTTTAAATACAAAAAGATACCTAAATAATTACAGAAGGATTTTAAAAGTCAATATTTGTAAGAAATAAGAAATAATTAAGGCATAAAAACTGGTATGAGATACTTAAAAGATATCAACACTAGCATGAGATTTCATAAAAAGTTCATACTAGCCTAAGAGTGCCACACACAGTATGTATCTGAAACTTTTTTTAATATAGATATATCTTAAAAGTTAATTGAAACTGGTTTTGGTTGTATAAAAAATCTTAGTATAGACTTTATGGATGATACTATAAAAAAACTAATCTACTGATGTGAAATTTCTACATGATACAAACAAATTTTAAAACTGAAACATTAATTCTTAGCACAATCATTTTATCTAAAGTCCACCACAAAAAATAATGTACATTTTCATTGACTATTTGAATGCTTTAAAAGCCATAATTTTAATTTTTGCTTATATATTGTAGGATATGGTAAATGTATGCTGAAAACTTTTCTAATGAAGCAAACCCATCAAATTTTTTTAATGAATATTTTATTGAAACTGTTCTTAATGATTCTTTTTTATAACAATTAGATGATTAAGAACAATTATTTAACTTTTATTTTAATATAAATATTATACTTATTTCACAAAACTTATTTTTAAAATGTTTAGAATTGTTTTACATAATACTTTGTTATTTATTTTTTAGTGAATAAATAACATTGTTTAGATTTGATTCAAACACAGCTGTTTTTTGAAAAACTTGTACACTTCTAAACTTAAGCTATAAAATCATAACTTCTAGAATTCTTGAAAAACATGATTTATCAAAACCAAAATTGAAACAAAAATATTTATCAAATAACAGAAGAACTTATATAAAAAATCAAAAAAGAGCTAAATAGAGTAAATAAAGTTTTAAATATTAAAAAGAAAAAATTATATAACTGTAAGTTGTAAAATAATAGGTATAATGTTTTTTACTAGTCTAAAGCCATTTAGCTAATTCTTGAATAATTAATAAGTATACAGTTAAAATGTTTAGTTGTTACAAAAGGAGAGTTTTTAAAGATATTTTTAATAAGAGTTAGCTTATAAAACTGACTAATTTAATAACACAGGTTAACCAATTTTATTATTTTTATGGTTAACACAATTATGCACATTTGTAGACTACTTTGTATATAGCTACTACACAAACAGTCCTAGACTTTAATAATGCAAGACAAAATTAAATTAAATTTTGCAGATATGTTGTTTTTTTTTTTTTTTAAAGGTAGAAAAACATCAGAAAATACTCACTCTCCCCTCTGCAACGATAAACGTTTTCTGAAGGTCAAGCAAGTGAGTTTGAGCTCATCACATGTTATTCCACCTGCCCTATCTTTAAATTTACTAAGAAAAAAAAATTACCTTTTAACTAAAAATAAAAATGTCTATGTAATAATAAAATAAAAAAAAATTAACTAACTGAAATAAAAACTAATCCTAACCCTTTATTGAAAAAACCTTTGGTGACACGTCATTTAGCAAACACTCACAAGGTTAAAATCTCAACACTAAAAACCACAAAGTGTGGGAAAATCATGAAGCTCAAATCCCAAAGTAAGTATTTGCCGACGCTACAACAAAAAACACACCAACAATCCAATCATGTGATCACTGCCACCAGTGTGAACTCACAATCAGCTGTTGCAAACTCAAATAAACAAATATTTAATTAAAAGTATTTAGTTCTAAAAACATAAAAAACTAACTAGAATAAAGAAATACTGTAGTATGACAAAAAAAAATACTACTTGTATGGATAATAATATATACATATATATCAACAATAAAGTCAATAAATAATAGAGTTTTTAAAATTTGTAAGCATTAAGTTTGTACAAAACTCAAAAAATAATAACAAAAATAAAATATTAAATAAAATTAAAAAAAAAAACTAAAATTAAAAAAAAAAAAAAAAAAAAAAAATTAAAAAAATAAACAAAAAATTTTGTATCAAATTTATACTTATACATCTAATTTCTAATAAAAACATAAAAAATTATCTTAAATCTAACACAATAACAAAATAAACTCAACTAGTAAAATAACTCAACAATAAACAATTTTTCATTACCAGGACAATTATAAAGTAAAGACCTACACATCACAATCTGATGCCCAAATAACATAAATCAAATTTCAACTCAAACAAAACATACATGTAAAAGCACTCTAGATCTACTCTAGATCTACTCTAGATCTATACTACTCTTTTATTCAACAAAAAGTTTTTATATCTAAATTTAAAAGGATCTTTCTTTAAGTTTTTAAAAGTTTCAGGGACACTAGACCAAAACTTGGGACCCAAATACCTAAAGCAGTTTAGGCCAAGTCTCGTTCTAGGTCTTTTAGTTACAAAATTCATTTTCTTTGAAAATCTTGTGTTGTGTGTGTGAACAGAGCTAGCAAGTGTAAATCTATTGTGTTCTACATCAAACCCATTTATAGTATTACGCATCAACTTACAAATTTGCAATTTATACACATCCTTTAATTTTAGCACACCAGTTTTTTTAAACAAAGGGTTTGTTGTTGTCAAGGCAGGCACACGACAAACATACCTGATCACTCTTTTTTGCAGTTAACTTTTAAGTAACAGTCAGCTCAGCACTCAGCAGCACTACCCCAAACAGATATACAATATTGGATATGCGAATAAAACAAACTATAATATACCATTTTAAGTGTAAATGTGTCCAAATAATATCTCAATTTTGACAAAACATAACAACTCCTAGACAATTTCGATTTCAGAGAACTCAAATGTTTCTTCCAATTCAGCTTATCATCCAAAACCACACCCAAGTATTTTATACTATCACTCTGCTCAATAAGAAAACCATTAATCTTGACACTAAATTCACAATTTTTTGAAGTTTTATTAAAAAGCAAAAATTTAGTTTTTTAATAATTTATAAAAAGTTTATTAGCATGCAACCATTTATCAACTTTAACCAGCTCCTTATTTATAATTTCATTTAAATACTCAGGACAGGATCACTATGTTGGTAGCTCAAGCAGGCATCATCCGCAAACAATCTCATATTTATCTCAGTAGAGGAAAAAATATCATTAATATACACAAGAAACAACAAAGAACCCAAACAAGAACCTTGTGGTATTCCAACATTCACAATTTCACGCTCAGACACAACATTATTTATGACCGTTGATTGACTTCTATCTTTTAAATAATCTTTATTTCAAGAAATCTTATTTACCCATTTCATTAAGACTCAATCTGTTGTTTTTTTGAGTAAAGAGTGACCAGCAAAAATGTGCAAAAATTAAGTCAACGAAAAATTTCTAAAAACTAAAAAAAATTTAAACCTTATTTTTGTTTTTGAAACAATGATAAACGGGTGGCTTCGCGTTTAGCCACCAAATCCTTCGCTCTACTAACCACGAAAAATAGCTTTTTTAAAGAAAGTATTCAACGTTTAAAAAAAGCTAATTGTCATCTAATATGAAAGTTTATTATCGTAAATAGTTAAATATCGATGAAACTAATGCGAGTTGGGTAAATTAAATTTTATATCAGTTTTAAACATGCATAATTTTAAGTGTTTTACTGTATTCTTACACTATACTTTATCTAACTTTCACTATTTATACAAATTAGTTGTGTTGTTTTTTAGGTTAAATTATCTAAATAAATTTTATATTATTTCAAAATTACATGTAAAAATCAACGTTATCCATTAAAAAATTAATTTAGGTATAAATAAAATATTAAGATAAAAAGATTGTTGTTAAAAAAAACTTATAATAATAATTAGAAGTTTTAAATAAGAAAATTTTATAATTTTTGTACATTTAACGTAAAATAAAATTACACGATTTTAAAATATATTTTAATAAAAGCATGAATTAAAGTATTATATTTAAAAATATATATACTTAAACAAACGGATATTTTCAACATAAATTTATTGTATCTAATCTAAATATAAACTAAAAAAAGTAGCAATCACTTACTTATAGTATAATAATAAATTCTATATAGAAAATAGTTAAGACTTTTAGATATAAATTTTATTAATACTGGTAAAGGAATATACTTTTTCTCCTAAAACTAAAAATAAACTGTTGAAACGTAAAAAACAAATTATAGATTAATAGGTTTAAATTTGATCAGTTTTAACTAGACAATGACATTAATAAAGTTTATAAAAAAAATGTTTAAACGTAATAACTAGAACTCATTTTTAGAAGATATAAGTAATAATTTTAAAGTTTCAATTAAATGTTTTCAATTAAAATAAGCACGAAAAACCGTTTAAACGTCCTTAGTAGAACACTTTTGTACATAATTAACATTATTAATTTGTCAAGCATGGCTTTAAAGGCAACTTAAATAGAGAGTATGAGAATAAATGTACTTTTAAGGTTTAATAGACACGAAAACAAAGTTGTAGCATCCAAAACTCTAAAATATTGTTTTTTTTTACATAAATTAGACAGACAGTTTTAACATAAAAATTAATAATCTTACTTTTTCGTAACAAAAAACATAAAAACGCTTATAAAACCTCTTATGTAGAGGCTATTAGCACAAAATTTACATAAATAATAAAAATGTTGTTTAAACACGTATAGTACATAAATTTACAATAAATAAACTTTTTAACAGAAACAAAAACACAATTAAAGCCTCTTTAAAGTTATTTTAAATAAAATTTTATAAAAAAAAATCAATTGCTATATTTAATAAAGAAAATAACTTTTTATAAAAACTTCTATCTACAATCCTTATTGACAACATGTATAACAATTCAGATAGTTTCATAATTCGTACGGCAATCAAACTTCGTAACAGTTTTTATAAGTAATACAGTTTCCTATGACAATAAACAGTTTAAAATGGTTTGGTAAGCAGTTATAAAAAACATAATCTTACAAAGTACAAACTTTTTGGTAAAAACAAGTACAAAAAAACTTTTAAAACGTTATAAGTGGAGGTTTTTATCACATAAATTAGAAAAAAAGTTAAAAACTGTTTATTGAGCATGTTTAAGAAAAAAATATAATAAATGAACTATAAAGCTTAAACAATCACAAAAGAACCTTTAAAACGACTTTAAAGTTGTTGTAAATAAATTATTTTAAAAATAAATAAGTCTGTATCTTATGTTTGTTTTATGAAATCATTTTATTTTGTTTTATGTTTTTAATGTTAGAAAAAAGATATATAATTAATTATTTTATCAAAAATTTCTTGAACTTAAACTTAAGAATATAATTGCAGTGCAGAAATTTTTAAAAATTTCTTAAGTTATGAAAAATATAAAAGCTAAATGTGAAAATATTAGCAAGACCCAATGGCCGAGCGATTGAGGCGCCAGGCTTGTAATCATCACATCCTCAAATATCTGGGATCATAACCCATCATGATCAAACTCTTCATCATTAATTGGTGATATGCTGGGTCCACCTTTTAGGATCCGACCCGATTCGGATCGTTTTTTAATTTAAGATCTGGCCGGAACCGGATCCAGATTTTATTTGTTAATTGAGATCCGACCGGATCCGGATCCTAAACATATTATGTATTATATAATTTTAATAGAAAAAAATTGTAAAAACTAATTATAATAATTCTTTTATATGAATACTATCCTACAGTATTTAATCTAACTTTCAAAGAAGAGTCAATGTCTTATTTTGTAAAAAAAAATCCAAATTCTATGTTAAGTCAAAAGCTTTTAAATTTTTTTTCGGACTGTTGAAATATGAATTTTTCTACTAATGCATAAATCACTTCCTTAGAATATGAGGATAATTTAAAAAAAAAAAGAAGAAGACAGAATTTTTGTAATTTATATTTTAAGTTAAAGGAAATCACCAATAAAAATTTGTTCTTCTTTATTTCATGAAACTTTCTATACAAAAGACTTTATCACTAAAATTAGTTAGCAATTTTCTGTTCTGTGAAAATTATCTTATGGTATACAATTTTAGCTTTCATAAATATACTTAAATCTAGTTAATAAAAAATGTATAAAGGGTTTAAAAAGAATAAAAGTGGTTCCGGATTCATAAAAAAACTTAGTAATCACCTTTTGACTCAAAAAGTTTTGTGTCAAATTTTTTGTTTCTTTAAAAGTTGATTTAAAAAAAAGTTAGTTGAGGAATCACACTAGCTCTGCTGATATGAAACAGGGCTAATAGAAATTACCTTACTGAAATTTTAAGATACTAATTATAATGTTTAAATTCTTCCACTCTTCCCAATAAATGTTTTTTTTTATTCTTGTTATAAGTCAGAATGTAAGCGTTTACAACAGTGTTTTAAAAGAAATCAGAAATATAAAAACTACAATCCTGAGTTTCCATAAACTAAAAAGATCATAAATAAAAAACATAAATACATCTTTGTGCTTTATTAATAAAAGAAACTTTTTACTTAAATTTTATTTATTTTAAGTAAAAAGGGGAGAGGGTTAGTTAAAAACATTTTTCTGAATTTTTAAAATTCACTAGAAATCGATATACTCTATCTTTTTTAAAGCAATATACTTCAAATGGTTTTATAAAGGCAAATTTAAATTGTATGAGCAAAGAAACAAACAAACTGTCACTAAGGTTATTATAGGGAGAGATGAGAATCAATTTTATAAAGAAAATTTAACACTAGGTGTTAAATGAAAACCTAAGTGTTAACTACAAGTCTGTTGGAATAAGTACAAAAATTTAAAAATTTGGCAGAACAGAGTTCATATAAAACTATTTAACTAATCACTATCAATAACTTAAGTTTTTTACAATAAAAATTTTTTTTATGGTATATACCTTAAGCTTTTAAAATGTCTTAAATATTAAATTAATACCTTTTATAAATAATGAGAACATCAACTAAACAAATAGACTTAAAATACTATAATATTCATATTATTATCACATTCTTAGATTAGGCAACAATCAATTTCATCTATCTATGTGGTGTTAACTGTGTCACCATTACTACTGTTTATAACTTCAATTTTTATAAATTTTTTTTGTTTCACTCAATAAATTTTATGTTGAGGTTTACTGTTTAGCTGTTAGCATCAATTTATACGATTGAATGATTTTGCTTCGTTATAAAAAGCTATCTTTCGTGCTCAGTAGAGCGAAGGATTTGGTGGCTAAACGCGAAGCCACCCATGATAAACTTATGTTTGAATATAGTAATGTCTTGGTTATAAATTATATTACTTGAATGAAATAATAAAATTTGAAATTTAATCAAGTCATTTAAAAATTCATTATAACATTCAACTATATAAAATAGAATACAAAAATTAAACTAGAAAGAAAACTTTTTGATAAAAATCTTTAAGTATTTTAAGACTTTAATCACAATTCATTATTTTATTTCTAGGATATTTTAATTTTTTATGGTAGACTACCATCAGATTTACTCCACCCTCTGCTTTGCATTTAACATTGAGTTGAGCAGTTTGTAAATTAAGAAAATTGTGTTTTTAGTGTAATTAAGGATTTGGCAATGTTTCATAAACAACTTATTAAGCTTAATGTTTTGCTGAAAGTCTTATTTCAGCTTATTTTCTTTCAACAATATAAAAAAGTTTAAATAAGTTTAAGTTAACATTTACATACATTATTTAATTTTCTACCTGAAAAAATGAAAAATATATATAACTAATTGAAATTTTAAAACATACTAAAAATTGGCTTTTTAATACTGTCGATTTTTTTAATAAAAGTTATAAGCACTTTTTTAATATTTCCAAATTTAATTTATTTGAAGAGCAGTGTTCCTTTACAACCTTATATAATGTTTTAACTTGTCACAGTTTAAATTTATTATTTTAAACCTTACAACTTGTAGTTACGTTACAAGCATTGTTACTACAGTTTATAAACGTTGATAAATTATTTTTCAAAACTTTTTGTACAACGGGATTCCCCTCTACGTTTACGTGACTCCCCTTTGGGCTGTTATGCTGTAAATATCAAAATTTGGGTTAAAAGAGGTTTATGCTTAGCTAACAGCTATTTTTTAACAAAGTGCCAAAATTTTCGAATTTACACTGCTATATTAAACACGTATGGCTTTTAGCTAATTAAATATGACAAAAATGTTTCCAAGAGCTCATAACTAATTTAAAAGTTGTGACTAAAAGCAACGAAATACCTTTAAAATTAATATAAACTAAATCTTTTGAAGTATTTTTTTACTATACATTTTCGACCATTATTTTTTAGGCCAATCGAACAAACGTTTATTCAGTATGCAGAATCGGTATTTCTAGTGTTCTGGAAACCCTGCTCTTTAGTGATCGTCGATTTTTTTGGACTTTAGGATGCAAGCATCTTTTAAAGCTCAAAATAGTATTATACTACTTTAAAGCATAAAATAAATACTTAAATTAAAAGCAAAATAAATAGGTATGTAATGTAGAGTTAACTATCTTATTTGAGTAAAGTAGTTTAACGTTTGATTACATGAATCGATAAACAAAAATTATGTTTTTGTTAGGTTAGACTTAGTTAACTAAAATCTGATATAAACTGCTAATTTATAAAAGGTTAATTTATTTTTGCATTAAAATATAAGTATAAAAAAAAAGATCGTACTTTTAATGACTAAATTGGATTAGATGACTGTACTTGGAAAAAAATCGCAAAAGTTATTGTATTAGAATAAAATAGTTTTTATAAAAGTAAGATTTTAAAAGTTCGCAGTTTTATCTTGGCTTGTTTGCTAATTGATTATAATACTAATTATTTGAAAACAGACAAGTAGTAGCTAATTTAAGGTTGTTTGTTTTATTTTTTTAATATATAACTACCAGAGTATATTTGTGATTATTATTAAAATATGTTATAGTCAATGCCAGTTGTCGTCAAGGTGTACACTGGTGCACACTAGTGTGCACGAAATTTATTTTGGGGTGAACGAAACTTATTAGGGTACACAAAACTCATTTAGGGGTGCACAAAATTTTTAGACTACAAAAAAAATCCAGTTTTTATTAAAATATTTATCTAGTTTAAAAGACACAAAAATATTAAACAAAACATGTTAAGGGTACTTTACTGGGAATTTTGTAGTGATTGCGGAGATGTGTTCAATTAATAAGTATGTAAGACAAAGCCACAAAAATAAGATATCATTGTGCAAACAATGTAAACCAAATAGAAAGGCTCATAAAAAACAGAATTAAAGGATAAATTCTAATTTTAGTTGTTAAAAGGTTTGCAAGTAAATATAAACTAAGTTATTACTTTAAAGGAGAAGTGCATTAGTAAAAATATTTACGTAGTGACACCACTAAAGGCACTTATTGAAATTAGATATTGGGGTGCACCAATTTTATTTTTTACATATTGCTGTACACAAATTTTGATTAGTTTTACGACCACTGGTCTAAACTAAAACATCTTTTGTGGATTGTGATAACAACATAATTTAAAAATTAAAAAAAAAAATTTAAAGCTAAAGTGTGTACATGATAATTAAGCTCAATTAGTTTCCTCGATCGAAATAAAACATATTTACTATAATATTATGTTTATCATATATAAAAAAGTTTTTCTTTTATAAAGTCCCTACTGTTCTCGTACAACAAACTTAAATGGGTATTTTATACATTGTCTTTTAATACTATGAAGTAAAAGCTAACCAAGTATTGTTTGACTATAATTATTATAACATAGATATATATTATAGATTTAAATAGTATTACCTCATTTAGAATATAATGGTCATCTAGTGTATTTATTTGTGTAAAATAATTATCTATAACTTGTATGTATATATATATATATATTTATATATAGGTTAATCAAAGTTTTTAAATAAAATAACAAGTTTATGTGTAGTTTTAATTCAAAAGTTTAACTTATTGTACAAACATTTTTAGTAAACTAGTATTGATTTCTTTTTGGAATATATTTTTAGAAGCTACAGTTATGCACTTTAGCAACATTGTCCTGAAGTAAACAGAAAATAAAGTGAGTGTCAACTAATGTATATAACATTTAGAAATAATTAAAGTATGTTTTAATAAAATTATTGTTAACTAACTATCTATATCTATTTAGCTATTCTTAGGGTTGCCAAACTTTTAGGGAATTCAGGGAGCTAAGGGAAACTCAGAGAATCTTTAAATTGTAGAAAATCTCAAAGAAACTCAGGAAATTTTGGTGTTTCAAAGTTATGGAAACTCAGAGCAGTTTTGATTTTTTCTAAAAATTTCAGGGAAACTTTAAGATTTTTTAAAAAATATCAGGGAAAGTAATTTTTTTCTAAATCTAGAATATTATTTATTTAATCCAGTTTTAATATTTAGTAAACAAAATATTTGTTTATTTTTAAGGGCTTATATAGAAAATTTTCAGCTTAATGGCTAGTTTTTCAAATTCTTAGAATTAACATGGTAGTTTGTTTTTAAATTTTGAATTTATATTTATCATGACTAAGATTAATCAAAAACAGACAAATTACATATATGAAAGCTGTGTTTGACTATGCATTGAACAATTCTAATAAACTTTTTGTCATTAAGCCATGCAAGTGTTGAACGAGGCTTTAGCTTTAATAAGGAATAAATATCAACTAATATGGGAGAGATAACAATAAGGCCCCGAAGAATGAAAGATCATCTATATGCAAACAGTCTAAAACCAAGCACAGTGGAACTAAGTTATACCTTGTTAAAATTTGTAAAATCTTCTTTGGCCCATAATTTCGCATATCTTGAGTAACAGCACTTTGTAAAAGTTGCTCCAAAAAAAAAATCATCAGCTGTAGAATATATAGTGTAAATTTCAAATTATATGGCCTTGTGCCTTCCGTTTTTACAACTTATGGACCACTAAATTTATAACACTTTCCCATAATATCTAGTATAAGTTTCAAAACTACCCCTAAATACATCTAATACCTTTTTGATATGTTGCTCTTCATGATAAAATCTAGATTATCTATTGTAAGTTTCAAATTATGGCCTTAAGACCCCTCTTTGGCCCTTTTGCTGATTATGGCACCCTAAATTGCTCAAATGTACATCAAGAGAAAAATTTGGCTCACTTAAGGGTACCCTCATCTAAACACACCCCTTACTATTTATAAAATAAAACAAAACAATATAAATTTGTTAATATTAAACAATGAACAGTATGCCTACAAATATTAGTTGTTTATTCAAAAAATTGTCTTTTTATCTGAAATAAATTATATTAAACGATAAAATTGTTGCTCACAAAGACTGTAGCAAGATTTAAAAAAGCTAAAAAAGTACAAATTAGTATGTACTCTGTGACGCGTTATTAGACATAGAGGGTGCGGAGCAACATTAATTATCTTGAATACTGTAATCAATCGTATTTTAGCCTAAAATTGTTTCTGTAATTTTAAAATAACTTGAAATAATATATCAATAATATTCGTAGTAGGTTAAATTTCTTTGTACCTTCTATGGTGTTATCACACGTCGTTTTGGTTTGTTATTGGTTGTTCATATTTTTCCACTATTTTAATTACAAATTTATAAAGCACTTAAAAGCATATTTCATTTTGTAAGCATTTGCTTGACGATCTATGTTTTGCAGTTGACTACCCTATTTATATTTTTCATAAGAATTTTTTTAAATAAGCTAAAATGTATTTTTAAATATCTTTATCATTCTTGTATCTAAATAAAGATTATTTTTATTAATAATTGCTTAATAATTGTACAGTAAAATATATATCTAAATCGAGAATTTTTAAATCTGATGTTATAACATACTACTTGACTGATTTTAGATATAATATAACTTAAACAAAACACAAATAATTTTTATAAAGGTTTTAAGGCTTTATAAGCTCCGGTCAAACAGTTCAAGTAAGTCAAATATTAGAGCAAGTGACTTATCAATAAACTTAAAAACATCAGGCGTAACTATGTATATAAATTTTCAAACAAAAAATAATTTAAAATACTTTTGCTGTTCAAATATTTTTTCTGTAAGTCTTTTTCAAAACAACTAATAAGTCTTTTTTTATTATATTAAAAGTAATAGTTTTAATTACTTATAATTGTATTGTTATAAATTTTATTTTATAAATTTTCTTTTCGGTAGTATTCGTTATTCTTAACAAATACGACCTACAAGTTTATTTTTTAAAGAACTCATGATAAAAGTTATCTACAGAACTTCAAGACCATTACTGTAAAAATTTTTCGTCTTTTGAGTTTTAAACTTGTACAGTTCACTTCGCTCTTTCTTTATCGTTGGTTACTGTAAAATTAGAAAGTTACGTTTGGTTTTCTTTGGAGAAAAATATTTAGTGTTGTCTGTGTGTTTTTAGTTGAAGATGTAATAATCTTGATAATCTTTTAAATTTACACTAAAGTGAAAAACGATCTAGACATAAACAAAACGACAAATTGTTAGATCTAATTATCATAATTTTAAATAAGATTCTCGTTCCACACTTTGGATTTGATTTACTACATTAAAATTAAAAACTGTGTTAGATTTTAATTTTTGTTATTATTATTAAATTAAATAATTTTTGTTATACAAAAATCGTTTTTCAAATGATAGTTAATGTGTTAAATTAATTAGTAAACCAAAGATAAGATGCTACCTGTATTTACAAAATTAAGCAAGAGCATTTCTATTTTAATCATTTTTCAGGTAAAATAAGATCCCATTATAACAATGAACTATTTTATGTGGATTTTGTTATTGCTTTCGTATTTAGTTTTAAAATGTGAAGGTTTGTTTAATTTTTTTTCTTTTTTAATTTATTTTATGATTTACAGTTGCTTTATTTGAATTTTTTTTTTATTAAAATAAACGTAATTAAGGCTTATTATGTTATAAACTAAGTTGTATCAGAACAAATGTGCAAATTTTATTTTTAAATCAGCTGATAAAAACTAAAGAACAATGAACAAACTAGAATTAAATACATATATGTACTTATTTAAAGTTATTTGCTTGACAAGTTTTAACGACTATTTGCTTATACTTATAATCATGTGCAAAACAATTCTAGCTCCGTCAATTCAAAATCTAAGAAAAAATCCTTAAAGACCATATCTCAAAAAGTAATTTATATTCGATAAAAAAAGAATGGGTTGCAATTTAATTAATTATCTATAAACAGTTTTTTTATTCTATAAAATATTTACTACCTTTGATATATGACTATAGTTAGTAATTAAATATAGTAGTTTTTGGTATATTTTAAAATTGTTTTTACATAAATACCTTTATAATTTTAATTTACAATCATGGTTTTATTAATTAAACTTACAATCTCTTTTTTTTTTTCAAAAGATGTGTATTACTTAATGAGGTATAATTTTTAAATGTATTTTTAATAATTTCAATTGTCGGAATTTAAACTGTCCGAATTTGAGTTGTCATGTAAACTTATAATCTTACGTTAGTACAATTTATGATTAATATCTTAAACGAAGTTTAGCATATCATTTGTAACATTAGTAAATGATTTGACCAACAGACCGATGTAAACTGTTTTGTTTTCGCAACTTTAAACAACTGTGTTACTTTTAATTTAAATAGTAATGTTGTATCCAATTGATTGATATTTTAATTTAGAATCATATTAAAGTATTTTTGTTGTAGTTTTTAAGCCTTTTATCAGAATATAAAATGAACAGGTCGACACCTAAAAATCAGCAAAATTACAACTGTTTTAGTTAGTCAACAGAAATAAAATTAAACTATTATTTTGGATGTACACAAAAGTGTATAGTAAAAACTACCATTTTTACTAATCAAATCGATCTACCAGCAGTCTCTTTAATCATTCGACCTTCAATAACCGTAATTGTAAATGTATTCTAGATCATAAAATTTGTTAAACAGCGCAGAAGAAATCAGAAAAGTTAAATAATAACGTATCAATAAGTTACACAAAAACTTTACACTAAATTTAATTTGTGAATTTTACGTCTTAACAAGGTGTATTAAAACCTCCAAGAATTGTAAAATACAACTTTGAAACATTTGAAGTACTACTTAAAAATTAGAGTAGCTATAACAATAGCTTTTAGTAAGTTTAGTAGTACAAATGTTTCCTAAATATTAAGCAATCAGACACAGGGTGTTGTGCATCACAAGTAAAGTTAGTTTTTTTTTCTGTAAAACAAAAAGCGGTCAAAGTATAACCCTTTGCAACAATTAACGTTTTATGAGTAAAATAGAAGTGTTTTATAGAAAATATAGCTTTACCTGACCTATTAGTTTTTAATTTATAGTTACCCAGAATCTTAAAATACTGTTTTTTACACAAATTGATAAGTATCCTTTGTGACACGCAAAAAACTTGCATATTAGATAATTCAATAAATTTTAAAACTATTGTATGCAAAGAAAAAAAAAAACAACATCGGGCCAAAACAATAATCCTGAGGTGTTTATACATCCATATTTTAACCTTAAGAATCAGCCTTATTTGCTACAGTAGATTGGCTTACATCCCTTAAATAGTTTTTAAATAAGTAAAACATTGAACCTTTGATTTAAAAAACTTTAAGTTTTGACACTATGATTTTATGATTAACTTTTTACAGACCGAAATCAGGATTTTTTTTTTGAACAATGTTTTTCACCTATTTCGATTAGTTTTTAGATAACCTGATTAACTATTAACTAGTCGTACTACTTTTCAGGGTCTATATTGTTTACTATTTAGTAAACCATTTTCGAAAATAACTACTAGGTTTTTCACACACTGATAACTCAAAAGTTTCTGAAAACGCTGATAAAAGAGAGTTTTACTTTAAATATTGTAGGAATATAAAAAATAAAATGAAACCAGGGTCGACGCTTGAAAAATAGGCTGGAGTAGTTCTTCATTTTTTTTAATATAACAGCTTTATCTCTTAAGCTTCTAAAATCCTTGCTAAAATTGTTTCTTTCAGTTATGTAAATTTTTTATCAGCAAAATTCCGTTATGTGGTACATCAAAACTACTTGTCCTTATGAAAAAAAAATCAATGCACAGTATTTTATTTGAATTAAAAACAAAATGAGCTGCGAGATCTTGCTACTTCTTGGTTCTAAAACTTTTAAGCTTGTATTTTTCAAGAATAGCTTCTTTAAAACGTAATGTGGAACAGTGCGCATTTTTAAAACAGTGTTGTCTCACCAAAAAAAAAGACTAGGTTAAGTTTAACTAAACTTAACTTATAACTTACTTAAATAGAAAACAAAAAAATCTGTTATTATGTAACCCGAGGCCTGTGTAAAGGGAATACTTTTGCTGTTTTAAAACAAACTAATATTTACTACCCGATATACAAAGAAATCTAGTAGTAGTTATGTTCAATAATGTTTATTTAAAAAAGCAATGAACAACACACAGTAACTAAGTTTGAAACAACTGATAACACAAATCAATAAGAAAATATAAATATTATATAGGGCCAAATTTACAATTAGTGTGGTAGAAATTAATATCAAAAATAGCAAAAGACAATTTATTACACTTTCCATCTTCCAATTCTCTAACTGAAGACCTTCAAAGGTGTTTTTATATTTTTTACTAAAAATTAAACTTGAATTAAACTTTTTTTTTACTAATACTTAACAAGTTTTCTAAAACAAAAAGTTATCACAGCAGACATATAAAATCCTTCATTTTAAGGGTTTCTTATTTTAGCATTAACTGCTGCTTCCACTGGCTATATCTCTCTCCCAAGACAATCTCGGTCTCCAAATCCGTTCAAGGTACGTCCTTGACACTTCAATGCGTATACGACATTCAAAGCGGTGATTGTCTTACGCGTGGCATGCTCAGTATAAGTGACTGCATCACCAACATAGTTTTCCAATTTTATTTCAGCACACTACTAATTTCTTCGTAAATCAAGCCTGTAATACGCTTAACACCGCCTCTACGAGCCAACCCGCGTATGGCAAAATTGGTGATACCCTGTACATTGTTACGAAGGACTTTACGATGGCGTTCGACGCCTCCTTTTCCAAAACTTTTTTCTCCTTTACCACGACCAGACATGATGATGAATAAAATGTTCCTGTTCTGAGCGTTGAGAATTTGCTTATCAGTTTCCTTCATTGACGTTATATGATATACTAACCAGCTGTGAGCCATCATTTTCGCTTTACTCTGCTAGTGTCTTTGTTAACTGCTTGTGTACTTTCATGGACGGCGTTTTCAACCAACTAACTGGCAACAACAGACGAAAAGTGGTTCAAATTTGTGACTTGTGATGGTTGTTGTAGTGAGCCAAACATGAAGTATAAGGGGCAATGAAAGAGACAATGATAGTTATGGCACTGTTGAATATTCTAGTTGCGAGTTATATTTGCTTAAGCACTTTTAACTTGAGATAATGAAGCTTTTTTTGCATGTTAAAAAAAATAGAGCATAAAAGTTTTAGAATTCATGTTTAAAAGTGTGAATTGACTTTTGACAGAAGGCATACCAATTGAAATATGCCTTTGAAGGTATTGGAAATCATTTAGCTAACTTGGTTACTTCTTTTGTTAGAAATTTGTAACATGTTTAAAAACTTTATGTAAGGCCAGAACTGCTCAGCTTGCTACAATTCAGTTGATTTGAAAATTCCCAGCTTAAGCAGAAAAAATAACATTTTAGAATTGAAACTAGAGCAGGGTTTCCCAAACTCATTTACTTATTTGCCCCTTTTAAGAAATTTGAAAAAAATCACCCCCATGATTTTATAAACTATTTTTTTCTCTTGAGTACGCACTTTTGAGCCAAAAAAGTTGTACTAGATATGTAATTTAGTCTGGTAATTCTTATGCATGTACTTTTGGGCTGTGTTTAAAGTAATCTACAGGGCTTGAAAAATTAATTTACAGTTTTTTTCTTAAAAGCCCAGTAAAATACTTAAATATAAAAAAGACTTTTGTAATCTGCAATCAATTCTGTTTTAATATGATTTGTTTTGAAACTAATAAAACCTTTAGGTTAGTTGTGGACAAAATTAAAAAACGCGAGCAAAATTTTGATAAATTGATTTACTATTATTGTAATCTAGGAAGTACTATTGTTAACTAAAAAGCAAAATGAGAAGTATTTAAAATATTAATTATTAAAAAACAAAGTTTTGTTTGTTTTACACAAGTAGTTTTCAAGTTACTTAGCATGCCGAAATTTGACTGGTCTGGACCGTATGTCACCCATCTAAAATCTTAACTGAAACCTGACATTATACTAATCTTTTATATAACGGATTTCGGACATTTAAAAGTGAATGCTAAGTAATTAATTTAAGTTTCACAACATTGTTAAATTATTTTATAGATAGGCATATTCTTGAATTACTTTAACCATAGATTTAAAAACTACAAAAGAATGAACAGCTTATTTTACACATTATGAAATAAATATTAAAACATCATTGCTGATCTAGTATAAGGAATTTTGACCGACTGGTTGATTATCTCACATAAAAAGTGGTTTTATCAATAGCTTCTGTTAAAGCAATAAAGTTATGAATATCAATGCTAAAAGATATTATAAGCAAGTTCGTTGTAAAGTTAAAATTTTAATTTTAAACTTTCGAAACTATATGTTTTGTAGTAGAATACCATGAAATAGTATTTGAATTGGAATAACCTTTGAAAAACTAAACCTGCCCATTTTGCTGCAAATTGATTAAGTTGCTTTAAAAATGCCCAGCTTGAGGAGAAAATTCCTTATTTTTAGAAATAAAACTAGAGGGTGGCAAATTATTTTGTGGGGAGTTTAGCTTAGTATGAAGATTTTAAAGGTAAGAGTATTTAGGTGAAATTAAGTTTCTTTAAATCAATATTCAAACTAGTAGGTGACAACTTGCGGGGTCTGACAATTTTTTCTTTAGTAGTAAGCATAATTTTGAGTTGTACTATTCTGTTTTGGTATAATGATTGGGGTTGTTGATTCATTAAAAAAAATGTTTTTGCTTATTTGACCTATTGGAAGTCTGAGTAAAATTTGACATACTGCTTTGCTGCAGTTGCAATGTATTACTTCTTTTTTGGTCGTATTTCCTTTAGATTTTTTTTGTATTTCTAAAAGTTTTGTTTAAACTTAGGCTGTGCCTGCTTATTATTGATTTATTAAACTGGAAGTTAAACCTTTCTTTGGCTTAAAAATTGTTGTTTTTGATACTTAAAACCATTGCAGAAGAAGTTTTTAGTATGTCTTTGTTCATAATTAACCTGTTGAACTGGCAGTTTATTTCTTGCTTGATGTAAAAACCGTTGATTTTATTTATTATTTATTTGAAAAGTCTGTCAAATGATTTTTTAGATTATTCTTGTCAATAAAAACTTTTTGGTCTAGCAGTTCACTTATATTTTGGTAACAGAACTGCTGATTTTGTTTCTGTTTCTTGAAATACCTGTTAGATGAATTTTTAGCAAATACTTGTACATAATTAACTTTTTGGTCTGCTAGTTAATTTCTTTTTTGTTATGAAAATTGTTGAGTTTGTTTATTTAAACATCTACTAAAGAAGTTTCTAATATTTCTTTGACTATCATTGCCTCTTGAAGTGACAGTTTTTTTTATTAGTATAAAAAGTGTAGGTTTTGTTTTCGTTTCTTGAGACAACTGCCATGTCTTATATTTTGTTTTGATCATGTCTAGGTCACATGTCAACATCACATATTTTCTAAATTCTTCAAAACCTATTGACAGACTACTGGATATCTTGTATTTTAAAAGTTTTGGTATGAGGAGCAAAAAAATAAATATCAGTAATATTTCCTTGCCTTCAAAATCAACAAGCCACTTTCTTACTTTAATATTAAGGTCATGGCCAATAACAGACTGTAGTAACATGGTAATAAAATCCTTGGCAACACTCCCCATTTTTCTATTAGGAATTGACGTAAACTATTAAAGTTAATATCTCTACGGTCAGTGCTTAAGGTATAAGTCTTTGTTTGGCCAAAAATCAAGAGTTATACAGTATTTTTAAGTTTCATTAGAAATGCCATAGTCAGCCATACGCTTCTCAGTGATAGTAAATTATTAATAAAAAAAAAAGAAATTAAAAATATAAATATGAAGAAATCGATAATAAAACAAAAATAAGAAAAAAAATACTGACTGAGGATAAGGGTTAGAGATAATGGTGATATAATATAATATAATAAATAAAAATAAATTAAAAAAAAATTAACTCGTATAAAAGTGATTATTCGTGCAAAAGTTTTCTTCGTGAATATTTGTCACCGGCTACAAAAGACACTATATAAGTTTGTTGAACGCAAATGTTACGCTCAAAATATTTGGCCCTAGGACGTGGTGCAAGAAAACTTTTCAGATATCGAGTTGCACACCACGGATATTTTTTAATGGCTTGTCCAGGACATGTGGTCTGGACGGGTACCTGTCAAATTTGCACGAGCGTACAAAACTACACAAAGACGCTTTTGCACGAAGACACTTTTACACAGAAGGTCACTTTTGCACGAGCAGACAATTTTACACGGAGACATTTTGCATGTTTTCAGTTTTTAATAATTTTTTTTTATTATAACTGCTACGCTAACCCTCAGTCGGTAATTTTTTTTTAATTAATTTATAACTTATTTTATTTTATTTTTTAACTTTTACTGTTACCCCTAACCCTTACACTCGGTCGTTAGCTTTTTTATTCTTTTTGTTTTTTTTTACTTACCTTTTTTTTTCTTTTTCTCTCTTATGTATTTTATTTGTTTTTTTTTATTCTTGTTCAAAAATGACCCTCCGTGTACATTGTAACTCGTGCAAAATTGAATCTTGGTGCAAAATTGTTTTTGTGCAATCTTATACCCTCGTTCAATTTTAGCTTCGTGCAGTTTAGTCCCCTCGTGCAATTTAGTAACCTTGCGTAACTTTGTCTTCGTGCAATTTTGACCGTTCCCGGTCTAGACATATAGTTAGATAGTTTACATCATCATAACTGAGTTTTTTACATTTAAAACTAGTATAAAACTGTTTAATTAAAAAAATTGACAAATAAATATTAAATCAAGTCTAGATTATTAGAGTTCTTTCAAGATTTTTACTAATAGTGTAACGGTGTACCACATTTCAATAGATAAACCGTTTCAATTTGAAAGAAAAGTTAAGAGTCTAATATAACAACAAAGCGCATTGTACAGCCAGATATACACTTATCAGTTTGAACAGATATACATCCGAATTAATGTCAGTGTAAACATGTAGTTTCCAGAAGCTACTTTTTTTCCAAAGTTTAATTTGATTAAGATTTTTCAAAATATATTTCTATTCGAAGTAATTATTTTTTTTTCAGCTTACATGTTTCTTAAAATATGTTTATTATAAATTTAACACGTGTGTAAAATTTAAAGGCTATGTGTAAAGGCTTTGACTCAACTAAAAGTTACTTTTAAAGTCTGATCTTCTTTTCATATTATTACTAGATTTGTATATGTTCTTGAATAATAACCAAACCACTCATTTTTAATGTCTAGTTTAAACGTTGCAAGTATAGTATATTTTATTAACATTTAGTTATAAGATTATAATTTTCAATTTATGGTTAATAGCTGTAATATAAAGTTTACAACAACAATTTTAGTTATTAATTAAGTAACCCACAAACTTTGTCTAGTTATAATAGATTACTTTTATTTAAACTAAATTTAAAAAGAAAAAAAAATTATATTGACTCGATATTTAATAAAACAAAGTTAGTTATTAAAAACCTTATAAGATATAATTAACTAATTTAGTATTAACACCAGATTGGATCGCTCAAGTTTTAAATATTATTACATATTATTATAAATTAAATATTTAAAATTATTCAACTCAATTTTTGTTGCCCGCCAGACGTTTTATGAACTTGTCTTAATTAATCTATAATGTTAAACTCTAATCCTGCAATAATTAAGTTTTTAAACGTATAAAAAATTTACTTATGCTGATATTTACTTAATTTAATTTTTGGTTTGAATGTTTATTTTAAATCACGAGTAAAACGAAAACAAAAGTATATTTTTCTAAAAACATTAATATTAATCGATATATAAATATTTACCTCTTTTTAATTCCTTAACATCTATAGCAGCTAGTAGATAACTGTAAAAATTACTATAAGCTTTATCAATAGTTCAAACGATTTTTATTATTTATACTTATATAGTTAGTTTTCAGCAATAAACTTAAAAAGTTATTAGCTAATAAAACTAACCGATATTTATATTTTTAGCTGCTACTTTCCTAGACCCATGCACACCGAATAGTTGTTTTGGTGAAAACTCTGCCTGTGGAACCTCACTTATTGATCCGGATGAAGAACAAGTTTGCTTTGAGTTCTTTCAGTTTTCCAAAGGTTAATTGACATAACTAAAGTTCTTTTGAAACACTTTTTGCTTACAACTTACTTAACCGTAATTAAGAATTTCGTATAAAGTGCTATTCAACTTTAAAACTGTCAATTAAAATTTAAAATAAAATGTGAGTTAATTTTTTAATTTGTATTAAAAAAAAAACTGACTGCTAAATTGTTTAAAAAAACCCACAACGAAATTAATTCAACATTATTTTTTGATTACTTATAGTAATTATATATTTTTAGTATGCTAAAAACTAAAACACTATTAAACTTCATAATAAAATGTTTTAACCAAAAAAAATAGACATTACAATATCAATTAACATTTACCGAAATGATAGGTCTAGTAGGGGTGGAGGTGTTGCTATCCTTTTCAAAAATTCCCTTAAAGTTATTTAAGTTAAAAACGATTCTATCTCTACTAGCAACACAATGTGATTACCTATGTGTAGATGTAATTTTAAAAAAGATAAAACTAAGATTTTGTAGTGTCTACCTTCCTCCACTGTCTGCGAGTTGCGCACTGACTGTTCGAAATGTAATTAAAATGATTAAAATGGTTTTTCCAAAAGAGTGTTCTTTTTATGTTCTTTGTAATTTTAATATGTCAAACATAGATTGGAAAATTCCTAGCACAGATTTCAACAAACCCCATGAGTGTTTACTTAATTTTTGTACAGAAAGTTTTTTAACCCAAGTAATTGAAAGTCCAACCCATAAGAATGATAACATTCTCGATCTCATAATTTGCAATCATTTTGGTCTAGATAGAATCATATAACGCCCAAATAATTTTTCATTAACAAACACTTGTGACCATAACTTGCATTCACTAAAAATTCAAATTCAAAATAAAACAGTACCTTTTACTAAAAAAGTCTCATATGACTACAAAAAAGCAGATTTTGAAAGCATCAATGATTTCCTGTCAAAAAGTAATTGGACTTCTTTATTTAACAATTCAGAAAATCTCCAGCATTTCTATGATCAATTCATTAGCCTATTCCAAATCTCAACTAAACGTTTTGTTCCAATTTATTCTAAAAATAACAAAAGTAAAAAATATCCATCTCATATTAAAAAGATATTAAAAGAAAAAGCGAATCTATACAAAAAAAGTAAGACAAATAAATCACTTTTGCAAAAATACAAAAACAAGTCTAAAGAATATCAATTAGCTGTTAAAAAATACAACTTTGAATATGAAAACAAATTCTACAAAAACCCGAACTTAAAAAAGTTTTATAGCTACGTGAAATCTAAATTTAAGTTAAATAATTCCATACATCTCTTATATGATAATAAAAAAAACAAAACAGTAACATCAGATTTTGAAACAGCCACATTTTTTAATATAAAGTTTCAATAAGTTTTTAAAAAAGATGAGATTTACCAGTTTTTAAGCTACCCCAAAAGAATTGTTGTAAAATGCAAAATTTTTTCATAACCTTTGAAGACATTAAAAGTTCAATTAACCACCTAAAAGATAAAAACAATAGAATGCCAGAAAACATTCCACCCTATTATATCAAGCATGTTATTCAATCAATAATTTTTCCACTGTTATTAATATTTAATTGCTCTCTAGAACTATCTGATGTTCCAAAACAATGGAAAACATCTTTTATTATTCCAGTGTACATGAAAGGTAATATACGCGATGCGTTAAATTACAGACCAATATCTCTAACAAGTGGCTTTTTAAGAATTTATGAACATATTGTATCTGTAAAAATTCTCAATCACTTCATTGATAACAAAATATTTCAAACATTATTAGCTAATTCATATTTAATGCAAAACAAATATATAAAACACTCTCTCAAGTTTTTTCTGTAATAGTATACACGTATTACACTACTTTTCATCAGAACTTAACAACAGAACAAATTTAAAATTATAAAAAGTTTTTAAACAAAAGCACAAAAAGTTAAAACTAACAAAGTAATAAGCACAATAAATAATCAGTGTAAAGTAATATATAATTAAACTCAAATACTACTAACGGATAAAAAAATAGATAATTTAACTTAATAAAGACACTTTGTAATCAAATTCCTTCTGTTTACACAGTTCTGGTTTTTCCAAAAATATAGAGATAGCCTCCAACTTCACGAGATCAAACACACTATTGCAATGATGGATTATTCTAACTCTGGATATGTCATATTTCCTGGCACAATCTCTATTATTTATTAGATGTTTTGCAACTGAATATCTTTTTGCTGCGTTTTTTGTTGCTGTTGTCTTAATTTCAGGTTCTTGTTCAATGAATTTCAATAAATTTTTGGACCGGAGAAGTTCCCAGCAATTTTAAAACTACCTTATATTGGAGGAAAATCACGAGCATTTGAGAGCAAAGTAAAAGACTTAACAAAAACATCTTACAATCAAGTGCTTCCAAGAGTTATATTTCTTTCAAAATCTTTATTAAAAGTGCAGTTGAAGGACCCGATACCAGACCAAGACAAAAGTTGTATAGTGTACAAGTTTAATTTCTCTTGCGAAAAGAGCTATATCGGTCAGACCTCTAGGCACTAAAAACCAGGATAAAAGAACATCTACCTGCTTGTGTATTGAAATTTTATGAACAAGAACCTGGAATTAAGACAACAGCAACAAAAAACGCAGCAAAAAGATATTCAGTTGCAAAACATCTAATAAATAACAGAGATTGTGCCAGGAAATATGACATATCCAGATTTAGAACAATCCATCATTGCAATAGTGTGTTTGATCTCGTGAAGTTGGAGGCTATCTCTATATTTTTGGAAAAACCAGAACTGTGTAAACAGAAGGAATTTGATTACAAAGTGTCTTTATTTAGTTAAATAATTAGTTTTTTTATCCGTTAGTAGTATTTGAGTTGAATTATTTATTACTTTAGAGTGATTATTTATTGTGCTTAACATTTTGTTAGTTTTAACTTTTTGTGTTTTTGTTTAAAAACTTTTCATAATTTTAAATTTGTTCTACTGTTAAGTTCTGATGAAAAGTAGTGCGATACGTATAAACTATCACTGAAAAAAACTTGAGAGAGTATTTATATACTTGATTTGCATTAAACAAAATATTAACTAACAAACAGTTTGGTTTTGTCCAAAACCGCTCATCAACCATTCAACTGTTAACATGCTTACATTATTAGTTAGTTCCTTATTACAAAAATTAATTTACTAAAGTAATTTATACGGATATTCAAAAAGCCTTTGATTCAGTATCACACAAAAGATAATTAAAAATTTTAAAACAGTATGGGCTACATGAAAACTTAATTGATTGGTTTGATAACTTTTTAAATTATAGATCATAAAGAGTACTCATCAATAATACGCTTCCTGACTCTTTAACAATCTACAGTGAAGTACCACAAGGTGGTGTAGTTGGTCCCCTTTTTTTAATTTATATTAATGATATTTGTTTAAACATCGAAATTAAAAGTGAGTTAAGCTTATTTGCAGATGATGCCAAAGTCTTTAGTCAGTCCAAAACTTCATTATAACTATCTTTAGATAATATTTATATATGGTTAAAAACAAGAAAGCTGAATGTAAATCCTAGCAAATGTAAAATTTTAACCATAAACAAAAAAATCTTCTCCAACTGACCTCTTAATCAATAACACCAAGTTACCAGAAGTTAAAGTTTTTAAAGACTTAGGAATTTATATTTCAAAAATTTTAAATGAAATGAACATATCAACTATTTATATAAGATTGCCCAAACTTCATGTTATCAATAATTAAAAAGTTTTAAAACTAATTCTGCTTCAATTCTGACAAAACTATTTAAAACATACGTTCGCCCTAAACTTGAGTTTAATACTCAAGTTTGGTCCTCCCATTTAAAAAAGGACATTAATAAAATTGAATCTGTGCAAAGGAGTTTCACCCGTCATATTTGTAATCGTTGCAACATATCTTACACATGATATAATGATCGAATGATTAAATTTGGCTTGGAATCACTGGAATATAGAAGATGGGAATTTGATCTATTAACTTTTTACAAAATTATCAATAGCAAATATAAAAGTTTTTTTAACCAGTTTTTTTGTTTTTCTGAAAAAATATCAACTAAGAGGAAATAATTTGAAAATAAAATGTAAGCATGATTTTCAAAACAGTCAGTG
The DNA here is from genome assembly GCF_965202585.1 of Thalia democratica. NCBI lineage: Eukaryota > Metazoa > Chordata > Thaliacea > Salpida > Salpidae > Thalia > Thalia democratica. Next base: position 19,160,476 of record NC_139169.1, read on the forward strand.
GCAAGGCGCCTTTTTTTCACAGAGCAACAGCTATGTGGAACAGACTACCTCAGGATATAGTATCTTGTGAGGGGTTTGAACAATTCGTTTAAAGCTTAAAATATTTGATTTAAAGACAATAAATACCAGTAAAATTCACTTATTTTCCACTACAAACAAAAGAAAAAATATTCTTTTCCCTACGCCTCCCTCCTACAAACTATTAGTTTACTTTTATTTATTTTGTATATATGAATTTTGTTTTATAAGCGATGATTTTAGACAAACTTCTTTATTATGTGTACTAAGTAAAATATAAGTTCGAAATTTTTGAATTGAATTTTTTAAATTTAGTTCATTTGTATATCATATTTTGTTTAACTTGTGTTTTCATTTAAATTATGTTTTTGAATATACACAATTTATCTTAAAGTGTTGAATATAGGTTTGTTTTCTTTTTCTCTTTTTATGTGTCCTGATTAAGTGTCTCAGGTTTTGATGCCTGAGTCAAACATTGCACAATAAACAATATAATAATAATAATTAGTCACTCATTTTAAAAAGGTTTGTTAATTAATTTTGTTTAGCTCATCATCAGATTAAACTTGCTAAAATCTAATATTTTTATAGTGTTACTTAGCTAAAAACAATATTTTAAAATACTTAGCTAAAAATTGTTACGTCATAAAGCATACAAGTCTGTTTAAAATGTTTAAATTAGAATTGAATTATACTTATGAATTTGAAGTTGTTTGTAAAACACAACTATTTAAAACAAAAACATATAAGTTAGTAGAAATTTTACCTGAACAAAGTTTTATAAAAAGTACATTACAAAAATACAACAAAAAACGACAACAATAGTACTAAAAACACACTATTTATAAAGTTTTACTGGTCACCGTTCATCATTAAACATAAAAATTTTTAGTTTTTTCGTTACATTCTGCTCTCGCCTGACGTGGAAACGTTGAGATGTTCGACCTACGTAGTCATTTTCGCAATGACATTTAAATATGTATGTTACATTACTTAAATCATGGAAGGGTGTGGTATCTTTCACAATTCCGGTAAGCGGGCAGTTGGTGTTGTACACAACACGTAGCGAAACGCTGTTAAAGGTGGACTTTACAGCTAACGAAGCTTGCTTAGCCAGTCTTATTGAGAATTAAACCATATAAGGAAGGCGGAGGTAGACTGGGCAAGGATATTGGCCGAAATAGGGTAAGCTTTTCATTTAGGACTAAGTTACCTTAATTATTTTCTTGATGACTGTTTCGGGGTAACCTAATGAGAGAAAAGTTTTGTAAATGTTGTCAAGTTCTAGATCCGGTCGGCCGTGCAAATTTTGATAGTAGTGTTGGTTATGCATTGTATGATCTTAAATTTTTGTTTGGTGGAGCAAAACGATTTCAAGGAAATTGGAAGGGGCAAAACGAATTCCTCTTTCGACCCACATCCTTGCCCATTCTACCTCCGCCTTTCTTATATGGGTGAAAATTCAATGAGACTGGCTAAGCAAGCTTCTTTAGCTGTAAAATCTACCTTTTATAGCGTTTCGCTACGTGTTGTGTACAACACCAACCGCCTGCTTAACGGAATTGTGATAAATGCCACAACTATCCATGATTTACGTAATGTAATATACATATAAAAATTTCATAGCGGAAATGACTACGTCGGTCGAACATCTCAACGTTACCACGACAGGCGAGGGCAGCATGTCACGAAAAAGCTAAAAAGGTTTATTTTTAATGATGACGTTAAGCCGAAAGGTGAACAGCCATTATTTAATAGCACCTACTCAACAACTATGTATGTGCTGAGATAGTAGGCTCAAAATTCTATCCAGAGCGAGAAATACTTACCATCTCTCAGTTCTAGAATCTTTGTTTATTAGAACTCGTGAGCCGAAAATTTGCAAACAGAGAGATTTTTAGAATAGAAAACTTTAGAAATAGCGTGTTTTTAGTACTATTCTTGTCGTTTATTTTCGTACTTTTGTAATGTACTTTTTATAAAACTTTGTTTCAAGTAAAACTTCTACAATCTTAAATATTTTGTTTCAAACAGTATTGTTTTACAAATAACTTTTAATTCATAAGTATTATTCAACTCTAATTAAAAAGATTTAAATAGACTTTTATGCTTTATGACGTAACAGTTTTGAGCTTGGTCTTTTAAAATTTTTGTTTTTAGCTAAATATACACCATAATATTATTAGGTTTTAGCAATTTTAATCTGATGATAAGCTAAACGAAATTAATTAACAAACAATTTTAAAATGAGTGACTCATGTTAGAATTTCGTTTAATTGTTGTGTATCTGTTAAAATATAACAAAAATTTGTAGTGCGTAGTTATTTTCAATTAAAAAAATGTTTTACTCTTACAGAAGTTTGTAAAATCAATGAAATGACTTGCGAGGAAGACGAAGATTGTCTCTCGCAAGAAATTCAAGGAACTCTCAAACTTATTTGCACCAAGCCAGAACACAGTACGGTAGCAGGTATTTTATAGTTTTCACATCTTGTGCTGATAAAATGAAGCATTCATTCTTATTATAGAAAACAGAGTAACTTAAACAACTTTAACTATGTGTAACTTTGAAAAACCTCGGTTTACTTTTAGCAACTTTGTTTTTTGATGAAATTTAATATCTTTCGAGCAACTATTTTGATTTATAAACAGTTAGCATTTTTAATTGTACGTAAAAGTTAAGTGAGGTACGTAAATTAGAACCTTCTTACGATTTAATTTAAATTTATTTAAAAAACTTTGAAAATATACTGTTTTCAGGTTAAATTCTACTCATTTTTATACTATTATAGCTTTTACTCCTGGCTTTTAAAATTTAGATACAGTATGACAATTATATAGTATTTATTATGATATTATACAGACTTAGTATCTTTTTATTAAAAATACATTTGGTTTATTTAGAAAAATTAAGAGGTCTCATTTTCGCACACTTTTGTTTTCAAAAAAACATTCAAAGTTTCTAATTTCCAATCAAAAAGATTAAATACAAATTTATACTAATTTAAAACAACGTTTCACTTGATAAATAAATGATAATGATAAGACCCTCAGTTTTAATAGATATCTGAAAAACAAATTTAATGGTTATGGAAACATCACATAAGTTCACAAACTATATTTCAAACATAAAAAAAACCTAATGAAAACAGGTAAAAAAACTTAAGGCTACCATGGATAAAGCTATTAAAGAAATAAACAAAAAACGGGCAAAACTGTTTAAAAAGCGAAAGGATAAATAGTTAAAATTGTTATGGAAGCTTGTTTAAAAGGTCTGGCCGGACCCGGATATCAGACTAAATTGGTAATATCCGGCTGGATCCGGACCCGGATAGTGAGTTTCATAAATAAAAACTAGCCTGAATTTTTTTAAAAATTTTAAAACTAGCCTGGGTTATCATAAAAAACTAAACTAGCCTGAGGCAGCCTAAGATTTTTAAAAATTCCCAAAAATTTTCAAACTAGCAGGTTGCCACTGTTTAAGTCAAAAAAAAAAAAACTAGCTAGAGTTAGTATAAACTAGCCTGAGTCAGAATGAGGCTTTAAAAAACTGAAACAGTTACTTTAATCCAATAATCAGTAGATGGCTAGCCATAAGGTTGCTAAGTTGGTGGTAAAGTTTCTAATTTTACAACATAGATAAAGAGTTGCATTTCTGTAATGTTTTTTTTAATAGTTTAAATGTAAACAAATGTAAATTAGTCACGTGTACAATATGAGCCAATCACGGGACGTGTTTAACTTTAACTGACGAAAATTACTCTTTTTAATTTACACAGGGTTTGTTTTAGAAAACATACTTTTATGTATGCTCTTTTTTACTAACTAGATCTGAATCAGCCGGATCTTTTTTTAAATCGAGATCCGGCCGGAACCAGATCCAAATCTTTTTTTCATATCAAAATCCGGCCGGATCCGAATTTCAGACAAAAATGGCAATATCCGGCCGGATCCGGATCCGGATAGTGAGTCCGGTACATCACTAGTTTACATTTAAACTATGAAATAAACATTTCAGAAATGCAAATCTTTACCTATGTTGTAAAATTAAAAACTTTACTACCAAATTGTCAATCTTAAGGCTAGCTATTCTACTGATTATTGGATTAAAGTAGTTTTATTAGTTTTCAAAAACCTATTTCTGACTCAGGCTAGTATTTACTCACTCTAGCTAGTTTTTTTTGTTGACTTAAACAGTGGCAACCTTGCTAGTTTGAATATTTTCGGGAATTTTTGAATATCTTAGGCTGCCTCAGACTAGTGTAGTTTTTTATAAAACTCAGGCTAGTTTTAAGGTCCGGATCCGGCCGGATCTTGATTTGAAAAAAAGATCCGGATTCGGTTTCGGCCGGATTCTATTTTGAAAAAACTATCCGGACCTGGGTCCAGCCGGATCCTAATTTGAAAAAAAGTCCGGATCCGGTTCTGGCCGGACCCGAAATTGTGGGTCCGGTACATCACTAGTTTAAATATAGTTTGTAAACTGTACTTAAACCTTAATATCAAAATGAATATTTGTTTTGATTTTCAGGTGTTTATTATATATAACTGAGTAGCTCATTTATATTATTTACTAATTGAGTAAAAAGTTGTTTCATAAATATATTTGTGACTCAACAAACTTGGAATTTAATATTTTGATGGTTCAAAAACAGAGTCGTTTTCCTAGTCTGACAGTAACTCAAAAAAAAGTATTATCTAAAACTGGGTTTCCTAAAGTCGTCCATCTTTTCATCTTAGCAAAGGATGGGCAAAGGAAGTGGGAAGTAATGAGTTTAGGGGCAATAAGGGGATAATTAGATACGTTTGACGACAAATTTGAAATTCTTGGATTTACATTTTTAAATCATTAGTAAAATCATAAAATACCCTAGTTTGAAACATTAAGTTACAAATCTTAGAGGTAACTTAAAAAGATATCAAATTTTTTAGTATTCATAGCTCGAATATATTTGTTTAAATAAATCTGAATTAAAGTTTAACAGATTAAATAAGTAAATAAAATATATTATACCTTTGTATATTATGACCCTTTGTTAAAAACTGTAGCTACTTTTTAAAATTATGTCCATATATTATTTATTGAACGACAAAAAAATTCGCTCAAAAAGTTTGGTTCAAGGACCTGGTGTACCTAAAACCTTTTGGTTAACGAATCATACACCAGAACAGTTTAACGTCATGCCTAGGACCAGAACATATAACTTCCTGTACTTAAACAATTATAAGTTTACTAACTTATATTAAGCCTTGACTAACTAGTAGTGAAAAAAAATATGCAAGTAATCAAAACAAAGGAGGTTGTTTAAATCTATTAAAAAATGTTTGTATAAAGAATTTATCAATTTTTAGCAGTAAAAAAAATTAAAGTTTACTGAAAAGTCTACAAATTAATAATAAGCTGGCTTTAAAAACTTGTTTAAGCAGTGCTTTAATATCAATATAAATTTAAAGTCAACTGATACATTGTTCATAAAAAGTATCTAAAGTCTAAAAAACAGGTTTTTTTATCGAATTTATAAAATACTAATTAAAACTAACGCAACAGCAGGTTCCTTTTGTAAGGTGTTTAATATAAAAAAAGACTTAAAAATTATAAATAGTTTTAATAATAAAAGAAGAGATAGGTTTATAATTTTAATATTTTTTGTTTTGATTCTTTCATTAAGAGACTTTGACTGGCCTTACCTAAATGGTTAAATTGAATTTTTTAAGAATTTGTAGGCTAGCTAAAGGTTGATAAAACAAATTGAAAAAAAGTTACTAACCTACTCCCTAATGACCTTAATTAGTAAAAGCTTGTGGATCTAATCTTTTCCTTATTTTTTACACAAAAGTTATCCTACTAAGTGAATGCCAAACTTATTTATATTAAGTATTCTTAATTTTTGAAATGTTTTTTGTTTACACAATTTGTATTATTAATATAGGGCAGTCACATTTAAACCTTGCATGTAACTTGGTAGCTACATATTGCTTAAGTAAATAGTAAAGTCTATCAAAATACTAAATCTATTAATGTTCAAAAATATCCAAGTGTTTTATGTTAATAAAATAGGTAGCCATTATTTTATCTAAATATTTCAAGGTATGCTGAAAAACAAAATTATTATTTGAAAATGATGGTTAATTCTTTATGAATAATTACTAAAATAATTATCAATAAAAAACACACAAAACTATAAAGTTTTGTAATTTTTAACAATATGCATTTCAAGGGCATTTTGTAACAATTGGCTATACTAGTTTTATTTTTGTTGTACATGTGTTAACTACTGAGTTTTTATATTGCAACATTCAACTTAAAGTATAAACTTTGCAATCAATATATTCAGTTTTTTAAAATCATTATATTTTACAATGCATATTTGCATAACTATTTTTTCTATTCTTGCAGTGCTGCAGTTCATTGCAACTCCAAGTTTAAGCTTTTCAACAACTTTTTGTGTAAAAAACTTGTATTTGTATAAAATGCAGCTCACCAGATTGAGCTTGCAGCTGTAATTTTACTAGTTATTGAAGGTCAAATAAAAAAGATTAAAAAATAATCAAACTTATCATTAAATAAATTGAAAAATTACGAAAATTTTGAAATTAATAGAAAATTTCTTTTTTTTTTTACTTTTTTTGATTACGTGGAACAACATCTCCAGTGTGCCACTCCACGCGATGCCCCTGGTACACGATAATAATTATTTTCAAAGTATTAAATGAATTTAATTAAAAGTTATTAGAAAAATGTTTAAGTAATAGCCTGTTTTAAAAAAAAAAGTATAATTTTTAGGGAGAATTCTTTTTCAGCTCATTTCTTTTATTATTTAAAGTATATATATTTAGTTATTTAAAATATATTCAAAGCCATAATTCTGTGTTTCTAAATATAATTTTAGTTATTTTTCAGTTTCCCATTAAATTGAAAACACACTTAAACAGATCTATTTTTTTTATTGTGAGAAATACAACATATTTAGTTTTACATTTTTCTAACATACAGTTTTTTTGAAACCATTTACTTAGACAAGTACTTCATTTTAACAGACTCAATTAAAATCTTTTTTTTCTGCAGGAGACCAAAGTATCGAGCAGTGTAAAAAGTGCAAAGCTGATGAAACATGCGCTAGAGTTGCCTACAAGAACATCAAAGATGGGTCCGGCAAGTCTTTGCTGCCCACGTTTTATTCATGTAAGAACATAACAAAGTCTAAAGAACCAACGGAAGGTGACCAATTTCATTCAGAAGAATATAAAGTTTTTGAAGATGCTGATTTTGCTACAGAACACTTACCTGATGATTCTGGAAAAGGTAGTTTATTTTTGTTATTTTAAATCATTTTTAGTATAATGTAATTACTATCTAGGACGATTGTGTTGAGCATCGTAAGCTACATTCAATCTTTTTGTTTTTTTTATATTTAAATTAATATAGAAATTTGACTTGGAACAAAAATAAAAATCCGATATTAGCTGAAATCGGCTATACGTGGTAGGTCAGAAAAAACATAGTTTGTACATAATACACAACTAATAAAACAAGTACAATTTTAACAGTGTAACAAAGTGATATATAGATTAAATAGATAATTAATAACTAAAAAAGAATTAAATAAACCAATTATTGTTCTAATTTTATCGTCTGCTTGGGTTTTTTAAGGTATCGCTTATCTCTTTTCTACAATTTTTTAGTAAAAGATCTAATATATGTCGTGGTGCATTTGAAACCTCCTTCACTCTTTAAATTTGAAGCTTTTTAGGTCGCACTTGGATGTCCTTAAAGCGTAATGATGGACGCTTGCCGTCGCGTGTGCCAACAACAAACTTTTGGGTTTGCTGTTGTTTCAAATGTGTTCAAAATACTTTAAGATTCGCTCGTCACCCTTTCACTGAACATAACAAAGTTAGGTTGAGGGCAAACTACATCGAGGTTACAGCAGTCTTCTAAAAAATCTTAGGTTTTATTTTCTAGCATTAATTCTGTTGTTGTACAGAGTACATTATACAGGTAGAACGTTGAATTCTAACTTTAAATTGCGACTCTTGAGATATTAATTAGGCAGTTAAGAAAGAACTAACTGCAGTTAAGAAAGAACTAAATGTGCGTAAGCTTTACCAGTAGTTTAAAAATAGAAAGTTCCCTATTTTTGTTGCTTTTCAATCTAGACCCCTATGTTAATTCTATGATCTGAGCTACATGCATATTTTGTGACAACGTCTTTTTTTGCAAAGACTTCAATAAAGTGTCATATAAGTGATTTAATACACATGACTTGCAAATCTTCTATGTTGGCTCTAATTTTTTCTACTCGTTTAGTAACAGCTCTACTTCAATTTCTACAATAAGTTTGTTATCCAGGTCATCGACCGTTGGCTAAGCTATAGAATGTGTTCGAATTAACTTTCAGTACAGTCAGTATTCTCTCTGTAACAAAGATGACAAAAATTATTAACCTACCTATTCAATTTGATATTAGAATTGATGTTAATTTCTTGTAGGCTCAGGTTTTTGTATAGTTAATTTATTAGACGAGTTTTATTTATTTTTAAAATGAATACTTTAAACTGGACATTTCGTAATGCATAAATAAACTATTAACGTGCTACGCATGCAATATCTAAAAGAATAATAACACTAAATAAGCTAAAAATTACTGTAAGATAGTCAGTTTATTCGGCAAAAACACAAAGTAACTAGAATAAGTAAATACTTTCGTCTTTGAAAGATAGTTTTGATTTATTTAATTAAACTTTACTCAACTCTAATTGTAAATCTTGCAAAAAAAGTTGAAAGTTTTTGCTTTTTTGTCTAAAAATTTGTTTTACTAAAAGTTTGTAAAACTTTTGAAACTGTTACTAAGACAATCTAAAATAACAACAAAAGTAAAAATAAATAAATTATGAGTTTGAAACTTCACAACTCTAATTAAAAAGTTACCAATTACACACAAGTCCAAAAATACAGATTTGTTTAATTTTAGTTTCTTACTACTTTCAAATTGTAACAAAATGTTTATACTGAAAAACTAATCACTTATTTTATAATGATTTAGTAAATTTACACTTACATTTTTATGACAATGAACTTTTTAATCAAAAGTTCTTTATAAACCAAACAAAATAATTTCTTAAATTCCATATTTTTAAGTAAGTGGTTCCTTAAATATAAATTTCTATTTTCTTTTTTAATGTTTAAGTAGTTTGTTTAAATAATAAAACTAACTGAAATTTTTTAACCTAAATTTATTAAAGTTTGCTTGCATTTTATTTATTATTTATTAAATTAAAAATATATTACAACAGGTGAAAATAATGAATATATTTACATACGTGAGTTTTATTGTTTTGTTTTTTGAAATATTTAATAAATTTTTTACCTAAAAATTCACAAGTGTTTATAAAATTTTGCTTGGAACTATTTTAAAAAAATTTTAAGATTTTAAAGAAAAAGTTTCGTTTATTTTAACTCATTAACCAAGCTAAACTCGAAAATGAACTTTATAATTAATAAAAAAAAAAGAAAACAAATCACATATTAATTTTTGATTCATTTTACGTATTTAGCTATTAATACTGTTTTTAAAAACTAAACCAAAAATAACTAGTGAGGTTTTTGAAAAATATAATAAATATCACAATAATCATCTTAATTAAACTACTTCTAAACAAGTTATTTTTAAATTGTGTTCATTGTATGTAATGTATATTTGTAAAACTAAGAGCAACTATATTTTTTTTTATGAGGTAGTATACTTGAGATAAACTTTTAACAGTACTTTAAACTCACAAACTTTTCAATTTTATATGTACTTAAGCGTACAGAAAAAAAAACATTAAAATTGTAAAATTTCAGCTTTGAAGAAGAGAAGACTGTTCCCTGTGATACTAGTACTCATCATGCTGAGTGGTTTCTTTTTCTTAGTACTTATGCTTCTAGCGTTTTTACGTTATGGAAATTAAGTGTTCTTCGTTTTTAAGTTTTTTATTATAGGCAAATAAACCAGATAACACACATAGGTTTTTTCTTTTAACCAAGCTTACTTGAGGCATTTATATACTTATATTTTTAATCTAAGTTTACTTTTTATGTAAAGTTTGTATTGCATTATAACTTTTACAGTTAACGAATAAAAAAGGTATTATTACAAGAAATGTGTGAAGTATCGATCTCGTTTATTAACTTGTTATAGTTATTTAATATTTTTGAAATCAAACTTAAAAAGCTTAACAGAAGAAATAATTATAATTTAAAAAGTCTATAATAGTTTGTTTAATTTCAGATTTTATATGTAACTAAATTATAATTGTTAAAAAAAACGGTATCATTATAAGAAGTATCTTGAACACTTAAGTAACATACACGTTTTTTCCCCCTATAAAAGCCTTTTTAATAACCATATTTTATGTAAATAAATTTCGAAATATTTTTATCTGAATCAATAGGAGATATAATAATAAATTTTAAAATTAAGAAATCGAAGCTTTCGGAAAATCAACATAACTGGTTTTGTTTGTATAGTTTATTTGACTAAAATGGTTTTGCTTTCACAAACTTTGAACATATTTAGGGAATCTATAAAATTTTTAAAGTACATAAACAGAAAACTTATCTTTGGAATTTGTAAACTTTCTGAGCTTTATCTAGGAACAACAATAAAATATTGTAACATAAGTTTTTATCTTACAAATCAATATCTAAAAAAGAAGGTTAAGTTCAAGCTAGAACTAAAATTAGGAAAATAATTAAACTAAAGCCGTTAGTTTAATGAGGTATTTGCGTACAAAAATTAGAGTTTTTTTGTTTAAAACATTAAGCTGCAGTTTAACTCGGGAAAATTCTAATTGGTAAACAATTTTTAAAAAGTCAAAATACAGGGTAAAATTATTTGATTTATATTCGGTATTTTATGGAAAATCATAGTCGCATTTTAAGACAAAACTTACGTTAATAAGTTTAACTTGAAAAAATAGTCATACATAAACGTTTTAAACTTAAAAACTTAATTTAAATGAATTAAAATGTTTGATTATTATACTTTTTAAATTAACAGATACTAAAAAAATGAAATAATTAGAAAATAAAACGTTAATTGCGTACATTTATTTAATGTTTCAAAAAACTAAAATCACTTCCTACTTTTTGTAACAGTTTAACATGTTTCCCTGCTTTTCGTCAGAAACATTGTGTAAAATCTAAACATAAAAGTATAAAAAAAAGTTCAAGAAATTGAAAATTTTTTGAAAATAGTTGTATTTGATTCGAAACCTACATTGAAAATTGAAACTTAATGATCCGAAAACTAATAAAAAGTTAAAGCTACACTTTTTTATATAGTTCTGAATATAAACAAGTAGCTATTCTTTTTTACTACTTTATTAACCTAAAACAACGTAAAATAGCTTTTTCAGAATAAAAAAAGCGAAAATTTGATTAAGTAAATATAAAAAAGCTAATATATTTAAAAAATAAAGTAAGTTAATTTTAGCTTATTTAGACAAAACAATTACTGACTAAAAAAAATAGTTTTGATAATCGTTTGATTTTTTGAACTCTTATTTCGAAAAATAAAACTAAGTTGTTACGATTTTCAAAATCGTAATGAGTCTGATTGAAGCTTTTAAACTTGTATATACGTATCTCAATGGTTAGATTTTTATATGTTGGGGATAGTTATAAACTAATTTTTTTTTTAATATTAAATTATCTGTATCAAACTTATAAACTTTAGACATTAATTTTAATCTTTAAGTAGAAACTAAGATACATATAAACTTATATAAACTTTTTATTATATCTTTTTATAAAACTTTGAAAAAACTTCAAACAATTTGTTTTCTTCTCGTTTTTATATCGTTTAAAAAACTTATAAAATGTTAAAGTTAAAAACATCGTTTAACTCTTAACGAAAATAATTAGCACAATATAAAAACAAACAAATATTCCTAAAATTATACTTGAACAGTATTTATTTTTTATATGATTATATTTTTGACTTAAACGTTGTTAATAAAAAAAAAAAGTTAAATAAAAAAAACCCAGTAATGATCACATAACTAAATATTTTTAACAATCTGTTACAAAGTGTAGTTTTTTTTTCCGTAGTATATACTAAAGCTTAAGCTAAAACATCGATTATAAGCTATTATTAGAATTATTAATAATATATTTTTAACGCGTGACTTAGTTTAAAAAGTTAATTACATTTGAATAAAATAACTTAACTAGTATTATTTGTTGAACTTTGTAAAGAGTTCAGACTAAAGAATATTAACGACTTCATAAAGTTTTAACTTACTTTAAGAATTTTACTATTATATTTTTTGGTTTTAAGAGAACAATTAGAGAGATCTCAATTACTGTAGAAAAATTACAAATTTATTCTTTCAAGAATTTATTTAACAAATTAAGTTTCCGTCAAAGTACTCGTCAGTGCTTAAATAAATTTCAAAAGATATGTGACAGTTATGGAAAATAGCATTTAAACAACTAAATTTAAATAAAAACAAATTTTTACTTAAAAACAAAACAAAATAATTTTTCATATTAAGATTGAGTTTAAGGTAAAGTTTAAATTTTAGTTAAGTTTTAAAACAATATAACAACAATGAAAATAATAAAAGCTGTATGTAGCTTTCTTTTATCTTTTAACTTTCAAAGTAAACATTGCCAAAGTAAAAATGTAGTTAACAAAGTGAGCTTAAAGTTGAGCTTAACAATTTTACAATAAACTTAAAAACAAATAAAGTTAACTTTAAACGTTGTAAGTATTAAACTTTGAAACTGACATAAAGTTGTTAAAGTGTTAAATTGTGAAGGAATTATTTGTTTGAAAATACTTAGAAACTAGAAAATCTTTAAAAGTTAGTCGCACCTGTTAAAAAGGCTTTTCAGTTTATTGTATAAACAAGCAAAACAAATAAAACTTTTGTATTTTATGCAAATTGCTATAAATATACATATTAGCGCTATGCAACAGTACAGTAGCACTTGAAGGTAGGTTCCAAAAAAAGTCGCTAGAAAAAAAAAAATTAAGCTTTAAAAAGACTGCAACTATGAACAATTTTAAACTACAAATTTTATAGTGTTCTTTTTGAGAATTTTTATTTTTGTCTGTTTAAGACAATTGTAGGACTTGTAAAAAATTACCTTATATTAGAAAATGTTATTTAATTTATTATAAACAGTATATACAAAATTGTAAATACAACTACATATGATTAAAAATAATCTTTTATATTTTTTAGATTAAATTGGTGTTTTTTAAAGTTAAAAACTTTAAAAGTAAAGTTTCGAATCTGTTAAAGGTCACAAAATTTTATATAATAGCGATTGTAATTAAAAAATAAATTGTTTTTATTGTACCTCTTCAAAAACAATTAAAATTTTACATCAGTATTTATTAATATAGTTTTATACATATATTACTTATTTAGAAAATATTTTTCAAAGCTTACATCTTATTTTTAATGATCATGTTAATTGCGTGAGGCTACATAAAAATGCTTTAAAGTGTGTTTTTTAGGTATACTAGCAAAAAAGTTTTAAATTAATTTTGATAAGATAATAAACATTTTTTGTATATTTACTTGCTTTAGTTTGTGTTGGGTCAACAAAACTTGAGTTTTTCTTAAGTTCTGATTTATCTGAACAGCGGAACCAGCTATTTATGGATTCTTCTTGATAAATTAAAGTAATGTTGCGACAGAAGAATCCGTTTGGACAGGTAGTTCCGCAAAGCTTATCTTAGATTTTTTTAGATTTACTTTTAACTGATTAATAACAGTTTGTCTAATCGAAAAATTAACTGAAAATTTATAATATTAATACTTTTCAACAACTGTAGCAGTTTAAAGGCTTAAGTTGAATTTATATCAATTTTTTTAATAAAACAGTTAAGTTCACAAGCATAACAACAGTTTAAGTATATTAGCATCAAAAACATCCTTAAAGTTCTGTTACAATTATAAATATATACCCTTTGTAACATTTAACTTTAACTTATAAAAATAACAAACTAACATCAATATTTAGTTAACTATACTGGTTAAATAATTTCATTAAAAAACAAGTGTTACAGTATCTTACGGACTATCTATATAATTTTAGACTTTTAACATCTCTTTTTAAATAAGTTCACCTGGCAAAGTCAACTCTTCACATGTGAAATTCATTGCTAAATGTTTGTGTATTTGTCGATACACTAGATAAAGGCAATGCTCTGTTTTCTTTATGTTGTCGCATAATGTTCCTGTTAATTAAACAGATTTAGTTATGTTTTTATTTTTTTTTGATATTGAAATTGTTTTAAATAATTCTAAGCTATAAACATATATTTTAAATATCGAAAATAAAGACTTTTATATATATATATATTTGGAAACCATTTAATTCGTAAAATTCAAACTACTTTCATTTGTGTATATTATGCAATACTTTTTGAATAAGATTAATAAAGTTTTAAACGTAACATATGAAAAAGAAAAAATATTTTGGAATATAAAAGAAGTGATGATACCTTCATATAAGTAAACTCAAACAAAATAAATGAATATTATAATAATTAAGGCTTTAACAAAATGAACAGATTTATTATATTTTAAAACTATGTGACAGCCAACAACAAATACTCAAGTAAGAATTTTACAAAGCTAGGATTCAAAACACATCTATAAGTCAAAAATTAAAACAAAAAAAAAGCTTTATATAGTTTTGAAATTTATACTTAATCTATATCCATTACAAAATTAAAAAAAAAATGTAACTAGTTTACTGCAGTTTCAATGCGTTTAACATATCATCAGAACAACAATGTATTTTATTAGCAAAATTTTAAAAAATAAAAAAAGTACTCATTATGATGTGTCTAATAAAATAAAATGAAAATACGTAGCTCATTTTAAAAACAACTTTGTACAAGCTATTTCAAAATGCATACTTACTTTAAAAAAGCTGTTTTGTTAGTGTTTAAAAGTTAAAAAAAGCAAATCAACGTGCATTTAGCATAAGATATTAGTCTTAAAAATTACATATGATTTGTGCACTAAACTTTTTTCATAAAATAATTTATTGTCGCGAAATTAGTATATAATACGTATATAGTTTTTATTGTGTGTTATAACGTAATAATGTATATTTAGTGCTTGATAATGCATTGTACTTATCAATTTTATGTTGCCTTTTTAATAGTGTATTATATAAATGCTAAATTTAGTTTTTACGTTTATTCATAACATTATTGCCTTATAACATATCGAAAATTGCTATTTTGTAAAAAAAGTGAGAATGCATTTTTGAGTTCGCTCTTTTTGATTTTCTTCAAAGTGAAAATTCAAGCAGAAGTTTACTGTATTTATTGAGTGATATTTACTGTATTTACACTGTGTTTAAAGTTATTGATGGTTATGTTTTGACTTGGCTATCTTTGTAGTTTGTGTTTGTCGTTTTACATTACAGTTAATGTTTTTATAGCATAGTGAATAAAATATTTGTTTAAAAGATATTTATTTGACATTACTGTTACTGTTTAATACATTTTACTAGTTTTTACATATGAGTAAAAAAATATTGTAAACAATTAAAGTTTTTTTTTCAAAAAAGATTTTTGACTTTAAAAGAGTATAGATGTGATGTGCCTATTTAAAATGACTTTAACTATTTTACTAAAAAGATTCTTAAAGTCAGTTTTAAATTCTAACTAGATTTGTTATTGTTAAAAAATCTGTATATTAAGGTATTTTAAACTATTAGTACAGCTGTTTTTTGTTTAATCTTAACTCAAAATATTTTGAAAATTAAAATGTTTTGTTTATTTTAATAGTTCAACCCTTTTTTTACTACTTTCCTCTGTTAAATTATTATAGATTGATAGTTAGAAAACAAACCATTTTTTGAAAAGAATTAAATAAGCCATTGAAAATACTGCTACAGTTACAAAACAAAATTTTAATCTAATAACTTTTTTTATTTAATTGATTACTCTCTGTTCACAAAACTATTGTAAAACCTTTATTTTTATTTTTTTAAGTTTAAATAAAGAAAATAAAATAATGTTAGGGTTAATGTTTAGTTTTAAAAGGTTATTCAAGTCATATACTGTTTCATGGTATTCTACTACGAAACATGTAGCTTAAAAAGTTAAAACTAAATTTTTAACTTTACAACTAACTTGCTTATAATATCTTTTAGTATTGAAACTAATAATTTTTTTCCATTAACAGAAGCTATTGATAAAACCACTTTTCATGTGAGATAATCAACCAGTCGGTCAAACCTCCTAAAACTAGATCAGCAATGATGCTTTAATATTTGTTTCATTATGTGTAAAATAAGCTGTTCATTCTTTTGTAGTTTTTTAATCTATGGTAAAGTAATTTTAGAATATGCCTATTTATAAAATATTTAAGTATATTGTGCGACTTCAATAAGTTACTTAGCATTCACTTCTAAATGTCCGAAATTCGTTTTATAAGAAATTATTATAATGTCAGTTTTCAGTTAAGATTTTATATGGGTAACGTAAGGTCCAGATCCAGTCAAATTTCGGCCCGCTAAGTAACTTGAAAACTACTTGTGTAAAACAAATAAAATTTAGCTTTTTTATACTTAATACTTTGAAATACGCTTTCAATTTGGTTTTCAGTTCAAACTAGTACTTCCTAGATCACAATGATAGTAAATAAATTTATTACAAGTTTGCTCATTTTTTCAAATTTTCTTATATGCTAGTTTTTTAAAATTATGCAACCTGCAAGTACATTTTTTTAACAAGTCGACACTAGAAAGGATTTTTAGTAAAATGACTTGCTGATTACAAAATTTGTCCACAACTAACCTAAAGGTTTCATTAGTTTCAAAACAAATCATATTAAAACAGAATTGATTACAGATTACAAAAGGCTTTTTAATATTTAAGTATTTTACTGGGCTTTTAAGAAAAAAACTGTAAATTAATTTTTCAAGCCCTGTAAATTACTTTGAACACAGCCCAAAAGTACATGCATTAGAAGTACCATTTACTAGTACTGACTAAATTACATTTCGAATGCAACTTTTTTGGCTCAAAAGAGCGAACTCAAGAGGAAAATACAAATTTATAAAATCATGAGGGGCGATTTTTTTTAAAAACTTCTGAAAATGGGGCGATATAGTAAATGATTTTGGGAAACCCTGCACTAAAGTTTTATATTACTTAGTAGATTGTATATAATAATATTGTGTGAAGCTTTTGTGTTTTGTTGATATAAATTAATGTTGTGTTTGTACTTAAACATTTATACTTTTTGTTTATGTGTCAACTAATAGGGTTTAAACCTTTAAAATTTAAATTCAGAGAGTTTTAAATTTCATCTTTAGACCACTACATTACTTAGCAATTTATTCTTTCATCATTTAAATGTATTTTGAAATTTTTATTTGAGTTGTTTAATTTTTTATATCTGTTGGCCACAAAGTTGATTATTGATTTTATGAAATTTTTAACTCTGAGAGGTTTCAAAATCAACATTAGAATTCGTGCACCATCAGGCAAACATCTAATTATATTTTAAAGATATTTTAATTAAACTGTATAAGTCTAAAGATTTTTTGGTAATTACACAGAATGATATCGCACTAATTTCAAGCTGAAATTTTATTATGTTTAGTATTTTTCTAAACCATAATTTTAGACTTGAAATCGATATTTCAAGCCTTATATGATTGATCTAAAATAATACTTCATTTTAAACAAGCTATATAAATATGTATTTAAAATTAGAATACATAATTGTTTTTAATTTACAGTATTGTAATGTATTTAAGTTATTGTATCATTTGCTTTATTTTAAAAATGAAAGCAATTATGTATATAAGTTTTATTGGTTTATAATAAATAAGTTTTATATTTGTATATAAAAGATATAATTTTTAAGCCTATGATTATGGTAAAAAACAACAAAAATTTAATTTAATTTCAGCTTGATTTTAATGCGACATCACCCTAGGTAAAAACACATTTTTTTAGTGAAATTTCAATTTTTATAGATTAAATTACTTGGAAAAATTATTCTATTACAAATATTATTTTTTTCTGGTTCTGGTTATTATTTTTAATATATCTAAATTTTATACAGTATGATAAATAGAAAATTATAATATTTTTCCTTTACTTCTAATATGTTTTTTATTATGTCCAAGCAGAAAATAGAATTTTAAACACAGATATTTTCGGCTAACCATTGCGTACTTAAAAGGCAGTGCATACCTAAGATATGCGTACTTAAGCGGGAAATTATGAATAATAAAAAATTGTGAACCCTCTTTGAAAAAAGTCTTGACACGCTCTGCTATATTCTAATGCGTATTATTAAAAGCTTTTACACAAAATACAGTAACCTCTCGCCAATTTACGCTCATTGTTTCCACAGAAAAAAAGCGTAAAGATACGAGAGGTACCAAATATAGTTACTAAAATGGATGTTTTTTGGTATTGATTCTAGTTAAAAGCAGACTGGGGACTTTCTCACTTTTAACAATTTGTTCACTCTATTTATAAATATGAAAACAAAATATAAAACTATACATACATAAAAAAAGGGTTGAAACTTATATAAAATAATTATACTTGTAAAAGATTTTTACTAATTTTAATAATAAGTAGATTTTATCTTTAAATTTATTTATACGTGGTTTATTTTGATATAAGTTTGATATTTAAGATTTAAATTCTGTTCTACTTGGCAAACTCAATTTATAGTTAAGCATTTGTTTACAATTTAGAATTGGTGTGTTGTCTATATTAAAATTTGTTTGTATGGTCTTTTACAAAAATATTTATTTGGTGCTGTAATGGATTTCTTCATTTGAACAAAAACATATAAAAAATAAGAAAAATATATAATAAAAATTGTCTATGATACTACAACATTTTTTAATTTGACCTTTAATTAAACTTCTGATATACTGAGGTATAACTAAATGTATATCAATTAGTCAAGGAACATAAGTTCACAAAGTTTAAAGATATAGAGAGGTAAGTTAACATTTAAAAACATATTTTAAATTAAAAATATACATTTAACCTAATTTGTACAATATTAAAAAAATCTTATTTCATTTTTTAAATGTTTTAGAATATTAGTATGCGTAACTAAACGAGAGTGCGTAACTAAACGAGTGCGTAAAGATGCAAGAGCTTACTGTACTCTATTATTGATCAAAACAATTCTGGAAACTTACAGAAAAACGTCTAGACATGTCCCTGAACTCAAAATTGAAAGCTAACAAAATTCAAGCTCTAGGTTTAAGCAGTTTATTGTTAAACTTTTACCAAACTTTTTTAAATTTGTATAAAACATCTATGCATAAAGTTGAAGTCTAAAAACTTAATAATATTAGTGTTTGCTTTAAACTACAAAAATATGTATATTTATTTAGGTTTGTCATAATATAATTAATATTGATTTGTTATACTACAGTTATAAAATAACCCTGTTATTAGTTTAATTGTAAGAATCACGTTAACAAGTAAAAAGTATCACAGAAAATAAATGCTGCATTTTCAAAAAATGTGTCAAGTTTAAAACTTTTTAGTAAATTGAATAACTGTAAGAGATTAGAATCTATAAATATTTACGTAAACACTTTTTAAATTTACTTATTTACATTTTTATATAAAAAAGGTTTTATACTACCTGTATAGTTATTTACGATATGTTTATTACTGTTTAAACAACATCAAATTCATTGTAAACTCACTATCTTCAGCAAGGCGAATGTAGACGCAGTCAAGCTTTCCCGTGTACCTAAACTTGAATTGGTGCATCATACAAGCTTTAAGATCTGTCGCACAAAAAATGATTATATTCTTACTAAAAGTCTAATTTTTTTTGTACAAATTCACTTGTTCTAAAACTTTTGTTTAATTTGTTTGCTGTTAGCTAAAACTTTACTTTTAATAATGTTTTTGTTTTAACAAGAAACAGTTTTAATGTTTTTATTACTTAGTTTATAAAGTAAGTATACTAATATTCAGTAATATTTATGTTGCAGTAAAATAATAGTTCACAGCTAAAACCTTATCGCTAAGTACAAATAAAAATAGATCGAAAACATCTAATATGTATAAAGTTCTTACATTTTGTATACTAAAAGTTTAACTAATGATACGTTAAAACTTTGTTATGTAAGAAAAACCTTGAATTAATTTTATTATTGTAATTATTGCTTACTAAATAAGAAAGAATTTCAATTTGTTCTGTTAATACTTTAGTTACTAAACTTCAAAAAACTTAAACCTGTAAATATAGATTTATATTCAAAGTTTTTCAAGAACATTAATACCAAACAAAAAACATATAACTTATTTCAAAAAAGATATATTAAAAAAAATATTTTAAAAGAAAACTCAAAAGTATAAAAACAATAATCTTTTAAAGAATTAACTTACATTTTAATCAAAAAAAACTAGTTCTACATAAAATAGAAAAAAATTTTACAGACGAAGTCAATTACAATAAAAGTTTTAAAAAGTATTAATTTAAACAAAAAAACTTGTTTTTTAAGATGTTCATGAAAGAAAACTTCGTTTTAATAATTAAATAAATTAAAAATTAACTTACGAGTTCGTCCTGCTCCAAATATTTCTCCTTGTACACTGCCGAACTTTATACCTATAAATAAAATAATTAACTTATTAACATAACACAAAAAAAAAATTCTCAGAATAACAAAAACTTTTAAAAGTAACTTTAAACAAATTTAATTGGTTAAACTTAATTTTGATGTTTTAAAATATCGTTATAATTTAAGTTTAATGTTAATAAAAACATACTTTTTAATTACTACAACTTATAATAAATTGTTTTCTAAAATGGGGAATAATATGAAAATAAATATTTTGTTTTTCGTCTTTTTTGCAAATTTTTGTTTTTTAGTTGATTTAACTAACCACGTTTATGACGTGGCTTTTGAGGAGCTGGTATTTGAATGTTTCCTACCTAAATTAAAAAATATTATGGTATTTATTACATTGCAGAAGTAAGCCATTAAAATTACCAAAAAATAATTATATTTAAACTGTTACTTATTATCACTAGTATGAACTATTAAAATAAAAACTTTTTACCTGACATAAATCAAAATTAGTTTCTTTAAAGGTAAAATAAAAAGTTTAATTTTTGAAAAGTTTAACAAAACAAAATAGAAAATTAAAAATAACCTTGAAAAGTGTTACGAAGAGTAAACAAATTAAAGTTTTAAGTTTTCATATTCTTTTGATTTTTTTAAGTTTGTTTCATTAATATTTACATAAACTTAATTGTTAAACTATTAGCAACACACTATCTAAAATGCATTTTACTTCCTATTAACTTTTCACAAGTTGTTTAATATCACGAGTTTCTTTTTGAAAGAAAATACTTAATTTTATATAATATTAATTTAATGAGCCTTAAATTTAGATATTTTTATATCAAATATTTCAATTAAAGAATGGAATAAAACAATAGTATAAGAAATTAAAAGAATATTATAAAAGAAGTTTTTTTAAACAATCAAAGCTTTTAAATATTAATGTAATAAATAACAAATACAATTTTAAGGAAACACTTAACATATAGTTAAACATCTGAAATTTTTCTAAAGATATACAACTTAGGCAGTCACTAAACAGTTTTGTATTGATTGTACGTTTTAAAAATCCAGTTACAGTACGTTAAATTATTGTTCATATATAAAAAGAAACATAACTTACAGTATGCGCGTTCATCTGAACATTGCTTCCAAACTGCCGCGTTAATCCTATTTGTTTCTGCGTATTATCCTCTGTTTCTGAATTCGATAGAGAACTCTGTGTTTTAATACGTAATACTTATGTTAAAGCAAAGAAAAAAAAAACTTTATAGTCTAATTACATTACTCTTTAAATATAAGTGCAATATTTTCAAAAATAAATTAAAAAGTTTTTAATATTAAGACATTACATGTCTCTATATGATATATTTTTTACTCGTATATCAAAGTAGTTGCTTTTAATAATGTTTGAACTTTATTAGGTTTAACTTTATTATCACAACTAACAAAAAATATTAAATTTAAATTAATAGAGAACTAAGATTTTTGTTCATAAAATGTTTTGGACAAACAAAAATGTTTGTTTCAAACATTCTACTCTAAAGTGAGTATAACTTTTAACAGCAACATACAAACAATTAAAATCTCATTTGCTCGTAAAGTTATCTATATACTTTCTCTCAACTGTATAGTTGCATTTTTTCTAATGTATTGTAGCATTACGTGTTTTAACTTTAATTATGTTTTCACAACTTGTTTGTAAACAAACACATACATTTTAATTAATATGATAATGAAACATAGTTATATTTTCTAAAACTTAAATATCAAACTCATTTATAACTATATTACTCCTGATTGTAATAATTAAAGTAAAACTAAGACCTAAACTTTACAACTGGAAACAATTACTTAAAGACAATAAAAAGAATGTTTTTATTTGAATAATGCTTTCTTACAAAATTTATATTAAGTTTTTATTAATACTTAAAGGAAAATGTTATAAGTTTTACACAAATTTTTTAGATGATATAGAACTAAGAATCTGTAAAAAAGCAAAAAAAAATGTTGGTGAAACTTGACAATACTTAGAAAACACTAAATAAAACATATACTTTGTTTTCACGTAAACATTTTTACTTAAATTGAATCTTAGCATAGTTTTAGTGAAGAATTAACGTTAAGTGTAGTGAATCGATAGCTGAAAAGTTAGCTTCACAATTTGATTAAGTTAAAAACGACAAAATAGCTTAAGGTACAGAAAAATATTCGGTCAATAATAGCTCAAAATTCGAAATTCTAATTGAAATTTTTTCAGTAAAAAACTTGCATAATTCCATAGTGAATAAAGTTTATTAGTAAGATTTTTTAATGCACTTTTAGAGCATATATAATAATTTAAAAAAAAAGGTGAATGAAAATCACGTTTATTAATATTTTTAATTTTTATAAGTGTTTTTTTAAATAGAATGAAAAGCTTTAAAAGTTGTGAGCATGGTTTTAATAAAAACAACAACCCTTGACAACACAGCAAAGTGAAAATAGAAAAAAATACTTTGCTAGCTAAAACCATCGTTGGAATAAAAATTAAAAAAAAAAACATTTTTTTTCCATGGCCCCACTCAAAAATTCAAACGCTAATCAAATAGATTCTTTTAAATTAAAGGCAAAGGACCGTTCTCTAGAATAAAAAAAATCTTAGCTAGCTTTAAAGATAAGGAAAATAATTTGATCTCAAAGTTAAACTTTTTTATTAGTTTATAAAATGCTAATCGAGCTAAGTTAACGCTTATAATAATTTCGTTGAAAAAATTATATGTTTTTTTATTATTCTAAATTTACATACTAAGTAGACAGTCGAAATTACGTTTTATAACTTTTTTAAATTCTTTAGACATTTTTAAGGTTTTTTTAGTAATGTTTACATACATTAAGTATTTACTTATTAGCAACACACTATTTAGAAAAATTTTTATTTCATATGAACTTTTAACAATTCGTTTTAAATCTCGAGTTTCTTGTTGTAAGAAAATACTCAATTTTATATGATGTTAATTTAATGAGCCTTAAATCTATATGTTTTAGTATCAAATATTTCAATTAAAGAATAGAGTACGACAACAGTATTTAAGACATTAAAAGAACAAAATAATAGATTTTTTTATAAACAATAAAACCTCATAAATCCTAATGTAATAGTTAACAAATACAGTTAATCAGTTTTTTGTATTACAATTTTAACGAAACACTTCAGTATAC
This sequence comes from Thalia democratica, assembly GCF_965202585.1. Taxonomy (NCBI): domain Eukaryota; kingdom Metazoa; phylum Chordata; class Thaliacea; order Salpida; family Salpidae; genus Thalia; species Thalia democratica. Next base: position 19,184,294 of record NC_139169.1, read on the forward strand.
TTGAACATCCGAATTTTTTCTAAAGATATACAACTTAGGCAGTCATTAAACAGTTTTGTATTGATTGTACGTTTTAAAAATCCAGTTACAGTACGTTGAATTATTGTTCGTATATAAATAGAAACATAACTTACAATATGCGCGTTCATCTGAACATTGCTTCCAAACTGCCGCGTTAATATTATTTGTTTCTGCGTATTATCATCTGGTTTTGAATTCGATAGAGAACTCTGTGTTTTAATACGTAATACTTATGTTAAAATAACGAAAAAAAAACTATATAGTCCAATTACATTACTCTTTAAATATAAATGCAACACTACATAAAAAAAAAATTAAACATTTTTTAAACGTTAAGATATCATAAGTCTGTATATAATATTTTTTTACTCGTTTATCATACTAGTTAGTCTTTTACAATGTTTAAGTTTTTTTAATATGTTTAAAATATATTTACATTTAAAAAAATAAAAAGACTTGAAAAGTAAAAAAAAAACTGTAAAACGTTTTTAATGATAAAAAAGAAGCTTAATTAAATCGTCATTAAATTAACTTAAGTTTTTCAATCAAATATAATATTTATGCAATCAGATTGTTTATAAGATACAGTTTACAAATGTTTTATAGTTTATGGATGTATGTGAAATCTTTAATTTTTCTGTTCTGTAAATTAATTGGATAAAATACTATAGACTATTTCTTTCAATTAAAAATAGACCAAGTATACATTTTAAGTATATACTACACAACAAGTATTTTTTAAATTCAAAATTAGATTCAATTAAAGTTTGGTAGTACATAAAATTGATATTTGACAATTAATATTGAAAAAAATATCTAAATCTATTTAAATATAAAATAAAATAAAAAGTATATAGTTTAAATTACATATTTATCAACGAAATAAATTAAATATAGGGTTATTGTTATTGATTCTTTTTAATTAATTGCAAAAGAGCATTCTCTAGAATAAAAAAATCTTAGCTAGCTTTAAAGATAAGGAAAATAATTGGATCTAAAAACTTGGAAATTTGGTTTTATATATATAAAATGCTAATCGAGCTAAGTTAACGCTCATAATAATTTCGTTGAAAAATTATATGTTTTTTATTATTCTAAATTAACATACTAAGTAGACAGTCGAAATTACGTTTTAAAACTTTTTTAAATTCTTTAGACTTTTTTAAGGATTTTTAGTAATGTTTACATACATTAAGTATTTACTTATTAGCAACACACTATTTAGAAAGATTTTTATTTCATATGAACTTTTAACAATTTGTTTTATATACGAGTTTCTTGTTGTAAGAAAATACTCAATTTTATATGATATTAAATTAATAAGCCTTAAATCTATATGTTTTAGTATCAAATATTTAAATTAAATAATAGAGTATAACAACAGTATAAATGACATTAATTGAACAAAATAATAGAACTTTTTATAATCAATCAAATCTCATTAACCCTAATGTAATAGTTAACAAATACAGTTAATCAGTTTTTTGTATTACAATTGTAACGAAACACTTCAGTATACTTAAACATCCGAAATTTTTCTAAAGATATACAACTTAGGCAGTCATTAAACAGTTTCGTATTGATTGTACGTTTTAAAAATCCAGTTACAGTACGTTAAATTATTGTTCATATATAAAAAGAAACATAACTTACAGTATGCGCGTTCATCTGAACATTGCTTCCAAACTGCCGCGTTAATCCTATTTGTTTCTGCGTATTATCCTCTGTTTCTGAATTCGATAGAGAACTCTGTGTTTTAATACGTAATACTTATGTTAAAGCAAAGAAAAAAAAAACTTTATAGTCTAATTACAGTACTCTTTAAATGTAAATGCAACACTTCATAAAAAAATTAAACTTTTTTAAACTTTAAGATATCGTAAGTCTGTATATAATATTTTTTTACTCGTTTACCATACTAGTTTGTTTTTTACAATGTTTAAGTTTTTTAAATATGTTTGAAAATATATTTCTATTTAAAAAAATAAAAAGACTTGAAAAGTAAAAAAAAAAACTGAAAAACGTTTTTAATGATAAAAAAGAAGCTTAATTAAATCGTCATTAAATTAACTTAAGTTTTTCAATAAATATAATTGTTATGCAGTCAGATTGTTTATAAGTTACAGTTTACAAATGTTTTAAAGTTTATGGTTGTAAGTAAAATATTTAATTTTTCTGTTCTGTAAATTGATTGGATAAAATACTTTAGACTATTTCTTTGATTTAAAAATTGATTAAGTATACATTTTAAGTACATATTTACAAAGCAAGTATTTTTAAAATTCAAAATTAGATTCAATTAAAGTTTGGTAGTACATAAAACTGATATTTGAGAATTAATATTGAAAAAAATATCTAAATCTATTTAAATAAAAAATAAAATAAAAAGTATATAGTTTAAATTACATATTTATGAACGAAATAAATTAAATATAGGGTTATTGTTATTGATTCTTTTGAATTAAAGGCAAAAGAGCATTCTCTAGAATAAAAAAATCTTAGCTAGCTTTAAAGATAAGGAAAATAATTGAATCTAAAAGTTGAACTTTTTTATTAATTTATAAAATGCTAATCGAGCTAAGTTAAAGCTTATAATAATTTCGTTAAAAAAGTTACATGTTTTTTTATTATTCTAAATTTACATACCAAGTAGACAGTCGAAATTACGTTTTAAAACTTTTTTAAATTCTTTAGACTTTTTTAAGGATTTTTAGTAATGTTTACATACATTAAGTATTTACTTATTAGCAACACACTATTTAGAAAGATTTTCATTTTATATGAACTTTTAACAATTTGTTTTGTATCACGAGTTTCTTGTTGTAAGAAAATACTCAATTTTATATGATATTAATTTAATGAGTCTTAAATCTATATGTTTTAGTATCAAATATTTAAATTAAATAATAGAGTACAACAACAGTATAAATGACATTAATTGAACAAAATAATAGAATTTTTTATAATCAATCAAACCTAATGAATCCCAATGTAATAGTTAACAGATACCGTTAATCAGTTTTTTGTATTACAATTTTAACGAAACACTTCAGTATACTTAAACATCCGAATTTTTTCTAAAGATATACAACTTAGGCAGTCATTAAACAGTTTTGTATTGATTGTACGTTTTAAAAATTTAGTTACAGTACGTTGAATTACTGTTTTTTACACAAATAGAAACATAACTTACAATATGCTCGTTCATCTGAACATTGCTTCCAAACTGCCGCGTTAATATTATTTGTTTCTGCGTATTATCCTCTGTTTTTGAATTCGATAGAGAACTCTGTGTTTTAATACGTAATACTTATGTTAAAGCAAAAGAAAAATTTTTTATAGTCTAACTACAATACTCTTTAAATATAAATGCAACACTATATAAAAAAAATTAAACATTTTTTAAACATTAAGATATCACAAGTATGTGTATAATATTTTTTTACTTGTTTATCAAACTCTTTGCTTTTTACAATGTTCAAGCTTTTAAATATGTTTAAAAATATACTTACATTTCTAAAAACAAAAAGACGTAAAAGTAAAAAAAAAACTGAAAAACGTTTTTAATGATAAAAAAGAAGCTTAATTAAATCGCCATTAAATTAACTTAAGTTTTTCAATCAAATATAATATTTATGCAATCAGATTGTTTATAAGATACAGTTTACAAATGTTTTATAGTTTATGGATGTATGTGAAATCTTTAATTTTTCTGTTCTGTAAATTAATTGGATAAAATACTATAGACTATTTCTTTGATTCAAAAATAGACCAAGTATACATTTTAAGTATATACTACACAACAAGTATTTTTTAAATTCAAAATTAGATTCAATTAAAGTTTGGTAGTACATAAATTTGATATTTGACAATTAATATTGAAAAAAATATCTAAATCTATTTAAATATAAAATAAAATAAAAAGTATATAGTTTAAATTACATATTTATGAACGAAATAAATTAAATATAGGGTTATTGTTATTGATTCTTTTGAATTAAAGGCAAAAGAGCATTCTCTAGAATAAAAAAATCTTAGCTAGCTTTAAAGATAAGGAAAATAATTTGATCTAAAAATTTGGAAATTTTGGTTTTATATATATAAAATGCTAATCGAGCTAAGTTAACGCTTATAATAATTTCGTTGAAAAAATTATATGTTTTTTTATTATTCTAAATAAACATACTAAGTAGACAGTCGAAATTACGTTTTAAAACTTTTTTAAATTCTTTAGACTTTTTTAAGGTTTTTTTGGTAATGTTTACATACATTAAGTATTTACTTATTAGCAACACACTATTTAAAAAGATTTTTATTTCATATGAACTTTTAACAATTTGTTTTATATCACAAGTTTCTTGTTGTAAGAAAGTACTCAATTTTATATGATATTAAATTAATAAGCCTTAAATCTATATGTTTTAGTATCAAATATTTAAATTAAATAATAGAGTATAACAACAGTATAAATGACATTAATTGAACAAAATAATAGAACTTTTTATAATCAATCAAACCGCATGAATCCTAATGTAATAGTTAACAAATACAGTTAATCAGTTTTTTGTATTACAATTTTAACGAAACACTTCAGTATACTTAAACATCCGAATTTTTTCTAAAGATATACAACTTAGGCAGTCATTAAACAGTTTCGTATTGATTGTACGTTTTAAAAATCCAGTTACAGTACGTTAAATTATTGTTCATATATAAATAGAAACATAACTTACAGTACGCGCGTTCATCTGAACATTGCTTCCAAACTGCCGCGTTAATCCTATTTGTTTCTGCGTATTATCCTCTGTTTTTGAATTCGATAGAGAACTCTGTGTTTTAATACGTAACACTTATGTTAAAGTAAAGAAAAAAAAAACTTTATAGTCTAATTACATTACTCTTTAAATTTAAATGCAACACTACATAAAAAAATTAAACATTTTTTAAACTTTAAGATATCATAAGTCTGTATATAATATTTTTTTACTCGTTTACCATACAAGTTTGTTTTTTTCAATGTTTAAGTTTTTTAAATATGTTTGAAAATATATTTCTATTTAAAAAAATAAAAAGACTTGAAAAGTAAAAAAAAAAAACTGAAAAACGTTTTTAATGATAAAAAAGAAGCTTAATTAAATCGTCATTAAATTAACTTAAGTTTTTCAATAAATATAATTGTTATGCAGTCAGATTGTTTATAAGTTACAGTTTACAAATGTTTTAAAGTTTATGGTTGTAAGTAAAATATTTAATTTTTCTGTTCTGTAAATTGAGTGGATAAAATACTTTAGACTATTTCTTCGATTTAAAAATTGATTAAGTATACATTTTAAGTACATATTTACAAAGCAAGTATTTTTAAAATTCAAAATTAGATTCAATTAAAGTTTGGTAGTACATAAATTTGATATTTGACAATTAATATTGAAAAAAATATCTAAATCTATTTAAATATAAAATAAAATAAAAAGTATATAGTTTAAATTACATATTTATCAACGAAATAAATTAAATATAGGGTTATTGTTATTGATTCTTTTGAATTAAAGGCAAAAGAGCATTCTCTAGAATAAAAAAATCTTAGCTAGCTTTAAAGATAAGAAAAATAATTGGATCTAAAAGTTGAACTTTTTTATTAATTTATAAAATGCTAATCGAGCTAAGTTAACGCTTATAATAATTTCGTTAAAAAAGTTACATGTTTTTTTATTATTCTAAATTTACATACCAAGTAGACAGTCGAAATTACGTTTTAAAACTTTTTTAAATTCTTGAGACTTTTTTAAGGTTTTTTTGGTAATGTTTACATACATTAAGTATTTACTTATTAGCAACACACTATTTAGAAAGATTTTTATTTTATATGAACTTTTAACAATTTGTTTTGTATCACGAGTTTCTTGTTGTAAGAAAATACTCAATTTATATGATATTAATTTAATGAGTCTTAAATCTATATGTTTTAGTATCAAATATTTAAATTAAATAATAGAGTACAACAACAGTATAAATGACATTAATTGAACAAAATAATAGAATTTTTTATAATCAATCAAACCTAATGAATCCCAATGTAATAGTTAACAAATACCGTTAATCAGTTTTTTGTATTACAATTTTAACGAAACACTTCAGTATACTTAAACATCCGAATTTTTTCTAAAGATATACAACTTAGGCAGTCATTAAACAGTTTTGTATTGATTGTACGTTTTAAAAATTTAGTTACAGTACGTTGAATTATTGTTCGTACACAAATAGAAACATAACTTACAATATGCTCGTTCATCTGAACATTGCTTCCAAACTGCCGCGTTAATATTATTTGTTTCTGCGTATTATCCTCTGTTTTTGAATTCGATAGAGAACTCTGTGTTTTAATACGTAATACTTATGTTAAAGCAAAAGAAAAATTTTTTATAGTCTAACTACATTACTCTTTAAATATAAATGCAACACTATATAAAAAAAATTAAACATTTTTTAAACATTAAGATATCACAAGTATGTGTATAATATTTTTTTACTTGTTTATCAAACTCTTTGCTTTTTACAATGTTCAAGCTTTTAAATATGTTTAAAAATATACTTACATTTCTAAAAACAAAAAGACGTAAAAGTAAAAAAAAAACTGAAAAACGTTTTTAATGATAAAAAAGAAGCTTAATTAAATCGCCATTAAATTAACTTAAGTTTTTCAATCAAATATAATATTTATGCAATCAGATTGTTTATAAGATACAGTTTACAAATGTTTTATAGTTTATGGATGTATGTGAAATCTTTAATTTTTCTGTTCTGTAAATTAATTGGATAAAATACTATAGACTATTTCTTTGATTCAAAAATAGACCAAGTATACATTTTAAGTATATACTACACAACAAGTATTTTTTAAATTCAAAATTAGATTCAATTAAAGTTTGGTAGTACATAAATTTGATATTTGACAATTAATATTGAAAAAAATATCTAAATCTATTTAAATATAAAAAAAAATAAAAAGTATATAGTTTAAATTACATATTTATGAACGAAATAAATTAAATATAGGGTTATTGTTATTGATTCTTTTGAATTAAAGGCAAAAGAGCATTCTCTAGAATAAAAAAATCTTAGCTAGCTTTAAAGATAAGGAAAATAATTTGATCTAAAAATTTGGAAATTTTGGTTTTATATATATAAAATGCTAATCGAGCTAAGTTAACGCTTATAATAATTTCGTTGAAAAAATTATATGTTTTTTTATTATTCTAAATAAACATACTAAGTAGACAGTCGAAATTACGTTTTAAAACTTTTTTAAATTCTTTAGACTTTTTTAAGGTTTTTTTGGTAATGTTTACATACATTAAGTATTTACTTATTAGCAACACACTATTTAAAAAGATTTTTATTTCATATGAACTTTTAACAATTTGTTTTATATCACAAGTTTCTTGTTGTAAGAAAATACTCAATTTTATATGATATTAAATTAATAAGCCTTAAATCTATATGTTTTAGTATCAAATATTTAAATTAAATAATAGAGTATAACAACAGTATAAATGACATTAATTGAACAAAATAATAGAACTTTTTATAATCAATCAAACCGCATGAATCCTAATGTAATAGTTAACAAATACAGTTAATCAGTTTTTTGTATTACAATTTTAACGAAACACTTCAGTATACTTAAACATCCGAATTTTTTCTAAAGATATACAACTTAGGCAGTCATTAAACAGTTTCGTATTGATTGTACGTTTTAAAAATCCAGTTACAGTACGTTAAATTATTGTTCATATATAAATAGAAACATAACTTACAGTACGCGCGTTCATCTGAACATTGCTTCCAAACTGCCGCGTTAATCCTATTTGTTTCTGCGTATTATCCTCTGTTTTTGAATTCGATAGAGAACTCTGTGTTTTAATACGTAACACTTATGTTAAAGTAAAGAAAAAAAAAACTTTATAGTCTAATTACATTACTCTTTAAATGTAAATGCAACACTACATAAAAAAATTAAACATTTTTTAAACTTTAAGATATCATAAGTCTGTATATAATATTTTTTTACTCGTTTACCATACAAGTTTGTTTTTTTCAATGTTTAAGTTTTTTAAATATGTTTGAAAATATATTTCTATTTAAAAAAATAAAAAGACTTGAAAAGTAAAAAAAAAAAACTGAAAAACGTTTTTAATGATAAAAAAGAAGCTTAATTAAATCGTCATTAAATTAACTTAAGTTTTTCAATAAATATAATTGTTATGCAGTCAGATTGTTTATAAGTTACAGTTTACAAATGTTTTAAAGTTTATGGTTGTAAGTAAAATATTTAATTTTTCTGTTCTGTAAATTGAGTGGATAAAATACTTTAGACTATTTCTTCGATTTAAAAATTGATTAAGTATACATTTTAAGTACATATTTACAAAGCAAGTATTTTTAAAATTCAAAATTAGATTCAATTAAAGTTTGGTAGTACATAAATTTGATATTTGACAATTAATATTGAAAAAAATATCTAAATCTTTTTAAATATAAAATAAAATAAAAAGTATATAGTTTAAATTACATATTTATGAACGAAATAAATTAAATATAGGGTTATTGTTATTGATTCTTTTGAATTAAAGGCAAAAGAGCATTCTCTAGAATAAAAAAATCATAGCTAGCTTTAAAGATAAGAAAAATAATTGGATCTAAAAGTTGAACTTTTTTATTAATTTATAAAATGCTAATCGAGCTAAGTTAACGCTTATAATAATTTCGTTAAAAAAGTTACATGTTTTTTTATTATTCTAAATTTACATACCAAGTAGACAGTCGAAATTACGTTTTAAAACTTTTTTAAATTCTTGAGACTTTTTTAAGGTTTTTTTGGTAATGTTTACATACATTAAGTATTTACTTATTAGCAACACACTATTTAGAAAGATTTTTATTTTATATGAACTTTTAACAATTTGTTTTGTATCACGAGTTTCTTGTTGTAAGAAAATACTCAATTTATATGATATTAATTTAATGAGTCTTAAATCTATATGTTTTAGTATCAAATATTTAAATTAAATAATAGAGTACAACAACAGTATAAATGACATTAATTGAACAAAATAATAGAATTTTTTATAATCAATCAAACCTAATGAATCCCAATGTAATAGTTAACAAATACCGTTAATCAGTTTTTTGTATTACAATTTTAACGAAACACTTCAGTATACTTAAACATCCGAATTTTTTCTAAAGATATACAACTTAGGCAGTCATTAAACAGTTTTGTATTGATTGTACGTTTTAAAAATCCAGTTACAGTACGTTGAATTATTGTTCGTACACAAATAGAAACATAACTTACAATATGCTCGTTCATCTGAACATTGCTTCCAAACTGCCGCGTTAATATTATTTGTTTCTGCGTATTATCCTCTGTTTTTGAATTCGATAGAGAACTCTGTGTTTTAATACGTAATACTTATGTTAAAGCAAAAGAAAAATTTTTTATAGTCTAACTACATTACTCTTTAAATATAAATGCAACACTATATAAAAAAAATTAAACATTTTTTAAACATTAAGATATCACAAGTATGTGTATAATATTTTTTTACTTGTTTATCAAACTCTTTGCTTTTTACAATGTTCAAGCTTTTAAATATGTTTAAAAATATACTTACATTTCTAAAAACAAAAAGACGTAAAAGTAAAAAAAAAACTGAAAAACGTTTTTAATGATAAAAAAGAAGCTTAATTAAATCGCCATTAAATTAACTTAAGTTTTTCAATCAAATATAATATTTATGCAATCAGATTGTTTATAAGATACAGTTTACAAATGTTTTATAGTTTATGGATGTATGTGAAATCTTTAATTTTTCTGTTCTGTAAATTAATTGGATAAAATACTATAGACTATTTCTTTGATTCAAAAATAGACCAAGTATACATTTTAAGTATATACTACACAACAAGTATTTTTTAAATTCAAAATTAGATTCAATTAAAGTTTGGTAGTACATAAATTTGATATTTGACAATTAATATTGAAAAAAATATCTAAATCTATTTAAATATAAAATAAAATAAAAAGTATATAGTTTAAATTACATATTTATCAACGAAGTAAATTAAATATAGGGTTATTGTTATTGATTCTTTTGAATTAAAGGCAAAAGAGCATTCTCTAGAATAAAAAAATCTTAGCTAGCTTTAAAGATAAGGAAAATATTTGGATCTAAAAATTTGGAAATTTTGGTTTTATATATATAAAATGCTAATCGAGCTAAGTTAACGCTTATAATAATTTCGTTAAAAAATTATATGTTTTTTTATTATTCTAAATTAACATACTAAGTAGACAGTCGAAATTACGTTTTAAAACTTTATTAAATTCTTTAGACTTTTTTAAGGTTTTTTTGGTAATGTTTACATACATTAAGTATTTACTTATTAGCAACACACTATTTAAAAAGATTTTTATTTCATATGAACTTTTAACAATTTGTTTTATATCACAAGTTTCTTGTTGTAAGAAAATACTAAATTTTATATGATATTAAATTAATAAGCCTTAAATCTATATGTTTTAGTATCAAATATTTAAATTAAATAATAGAGTATAACAACAGTATAAATGACATTAATTGAACAAAATAATAGAACTTTTTATAATCAATCAAACCTCATGAATCCTAATGTAATAGTTAACAAATACAGTTAATCAGTTTTTTGTATTACAATTTTAACGAAACACTTCAGTATACTTAAACATCCGAATTTTTTCTAAAGATATACAACTTAGGCAGTCATTAAACAGTTTCGTATTGATTGTACGTTTTAAAAATCCAGTTACAGTACGTTAAATTATTGTTCATATATAAATAGAAACATAACTTACAGTATGCGCGTTCATCTGAACATTGCTTCCAAACTGCCGCGTTAATCCTATTTGTTTCTGCGTATTATCCTCTGTTTTTGAGTTCGATAGAGAACTCTGTGTTTTAATACGTAACACTTATGTTAAAGTAAAGAAAAAAAAACTTTATAGTCTAATTACATTACTCTTTAAATGTAAATGCAACACTACATAAAAAAATTAAACATTTTTTAAACTTTAAGATATCATAAGTCTGTATATAATATTTTTTTACTCGTTTACCATACTAGTTTGTTTTTTACAATGTATAAGTTTTTTAAATATGTTTGAAAATATATTTCTATTTAAAAAAATAAAAAGACTTGAAAAGTAAAAAAAAAAACTGAAAAACGTTTTTAATGATAAAAAACAAGCTTAATTAAATCGTCATTAAATTAACTTAAGTTTTTCAATAAATATAATTGTTATGCAGTCAGATTGTTTATAAGTTACAGTTTACAAATGTTTTAAAGTTTATGGTTGTAAGTAAAATATTTAATTTTTCTGTTCTGTAAATTGAGTGGATAAAATACTTTAGACTATTTCTTTGATTTAAAAATTGATTAAGTATACATTTTAAGTACATATTTACAAAGCAAGTATTTTTAAAATTCAAAATTAGATTCAATTAAAGTTTGGTAGTACATAAATTTGATATTTGACAATTAATATTGAAAAAAATATCTAAATCTATTTAAATATAAAATAAAATAAAAAGTATATAGTTTAAATTACATATTTATCAACGAAATAAATTAAATATAGGGTTATTGTTATTGATTCTTTTGAATTAAAGGCAAAAGAGCATTCTCTAGAATAAAAAAATCTTAGCTAGCTTTAAAGATAAGAAAAATAATTGGATCTAAAAATTTGGAAATTTTGGTTTTATATATAAAAAATGCTAATCGAGCTAAGTTAAGGTTCATAATAATTTCGTTAAAAAATTTATATGTTTTTTTTTATCAGTATAAAGTTACAGACTAAGTAGACAGTCGAAATTAAATTTTAAAATTTATTTAAATTCTCTCGACTTTTTTACGTTTTTTTTAGTAATGTTTACATACACTTAAGTATTTACTTATTAGCAACACACTATTTAAAAAGATTTTTATTTCATATGAACTTTTAACAAGTTGTTTTATATCACGAGTTTCTTGTTGTAAGAAAATACTCAATTTTATATGATATTAATTCAATGAGCCTTAAAATTATATGTTTTTGTATCAAATATTTCAATTAAAGAAAAGAGTACAACAACAGTATAAATGACATTAAAAGAATATAATAAATTTTTTTTTTTATAATTAATCAAATCTCATTAACCCTAATGTAATAGTTAACAAATACAGTCAACCAGTTTTTTGTATAACAATTTTAAAGAAACACTTAAGTATATTTGAACATCCGAATTTTTTCTAAAGATATGCAACTTAGGCAGTCATTAAACAGTTTTGTATTGATTGTACGTTTTAAAAATCCTGTTACAGTACGTTAAATTATTATTCATATATAAATAGAAACATAACTTACAGTATGCGCGTTCATCTGAACATTGCTTCCAAACTGCCGCGTTAATCCTATTTGTTTATGCGTATTATCCTCTGTTTTTGAATTCGATAGAGAACTCTGTGTTTTAATACGTAACACTTATGTTAAAGCAAAGTAAAAAAAAAACTTTATAGTCTAATTACATTACTATTTAAATATAAATGCAACACTATATAAAAAATTAAACATTTTTTAAAAATTAAGATATCATAAGTCTATATATAATATTTTTTAACTCGTTTATCATACTAGTTTGTTTTTTTCAATGTTTAAGTTTTTAAATATGTTTAAAAATATATTTACATTTCTAAAAATAAAAAGACGTGAAAAGTAAAAAAAAAACTGAAAAACGTTTTTAATGATAAAAAAGAAGCTTAATTAAATCGCCATTAAATTAACTTAAGTTTTTCAATCAAATATAATATTTATGCAATCAGATTGTTTATAAGATACAGTTTACAAATGTTTTAAAGTTTATGGATGTAAGTGAAATATTTTATTTTTCTGTTCTGTAAATTGATTGGATAAAGTACTTTAGACTATGTCTTTGATTTAAAAATAGACCAAATATACATTTTATGTACATATTTACAAATCAAGTCTTTTTTAAATTCAAAATTAGATTCAATTAAAGTTTGGTAGTACATAAAATTGATATTTGACAATAAATATTGAAAAAATATCTAAATAAATTAAATATAAAATAAAATAAAAAGTATATAGTTTTTAAATTACATATTTTTCAACAAAATAAATTAAATATAGGGTTATTGTTATGGATTTTTTTTAGTTAAAGGCAAACGAGCGTTCTCTAGAATAAAAAAATCTTAGCTAGCTTTAAAGATAAGGAAAATAATTAGATCTCAAAACTGGACTTTTTTTTTTTTAATTCATAAAATGCTAATCGAGCTAAGTTAACGCTTATATTAATTTCATTAAAAATTAAAATTTTGTTTTATAATCTAAATTTACATACTAAGTAGACAGTCGAAATTAAATTTTAAAACTTTAATTTTAATAACTTTTATTTTGACTTTTTTAAGTTTTTTTTAATAATGTTTATACACACTTGAGTATTTACTTTTTAACAACACACTATTTAGAAAGCTTTCTATTTTATATGAACTTTTCACAATTTGTTTTATATCACGAGTTTTTTGTTGTTTGAAAATACTCAATTTTATATAATATTAATTTAATGAGCCTTAAAATTCTAGGTTTTTGTATCAAATATTTTAATTAAGGAATATAGTACAACAGTAGCATAAATGACATAAAAGGAACAAAATAATAGATTTTTTTTTATAATCAATCAAATCTCATTAACCCTAATGTAATAGTTAACAAATACAGTCAATCAGTGTTTTGTATTACAATTTTAACGAAAGACTTAAGTGTACTTGAACATCCGAAATTTTTCTAAAGATATACAACTTAGGCAGTCATTAAACAGTTTTGTATTGATTGTACGTTTTAATAATCCAGTTACAGTACGTTAAATTATTGTTCATATATAAAAAGAAACATAACTTACAGTATGCGCGTTCATCTGAACATTGCTTCTAAACTGCCGCGTTAATATTATTTGTTTCTGCGTATTATCCTCTGTTTTTGAATTAGATAGAGAACTCTGTGTTTTAATACGTAATACTTATGTTAAAGCAAAGAAAAAAAAACTTTGTAGTCTAATTACATTACTCTTTAAATATAAGTGCAATATTTTCAAAAATAAATTAAAAAGTTTTTAATATTAAGACATTATATGTCTGTATATGATATATTTTTTACTCGTATATCAAAGTAGTTGCTTTTTATAATGTTTGAACTTTATTAGGTTTAACTTTATTATCACAACTAACAAAAAATATTAAATTTAAATTAATAGAGAACTAAGATTTTTGTTCATAAAATGTTTTGGACAACCAAAAATGTTTGTTTCAAACACTCTACTCTAAAGTGAGTATAACTTTGAACAGCAACATACAAACAATTAAAATCTCATTTACTCGTGAAACTATCTATATACTTTCTCTCAACTATATAGTTGCATTTTTTTCTTATGTTTTGTAGCATCACGTGTTATAACTTCAATTGTGTTTTGACAACTTGTTTGTAAACAAACATTTAAATTTTTAACTAACATTATAATGAAACATAGTTATAATTTCTAGAACTTGAATATTAAACTCATTTATATTTGATAGATAGATAAGAATGTGTAAAATTCTTTTTCCTGTATGAAATAAATAAAGTAAAACTTAATGTGGGAATTTTACGACTGAAACTAATACTTTAAGACAATGAAAAGAAGACTTTAATTCAAATTTCTTTTACCAAACTTATTTGCTTTCTTACAAAACTTATTTTTAGAGTTTAGTAACAGTAAAAAGAAAATCTTTTTGAGTTGTGCAAAAAAAAAAACTTTAAGTACAACTAAAAATTCATAACAAAGCAAAGAAATCCTAGTAAAATTTGACAATACATAAAAAACACTAAATAAAATATATACTTTGTTTTCATGGAAATAGTACTACTTAATTGCATTTTAGCATAATTATAGTGAAGAATTAACGTTGAGTGTCGTGAACCGATAGCTGAAAAGTAAGCTGTAGAATTTGGTTAAGTTAAAAACGACAAAATAGCTTAAAGTACAGAAAAAATTTTGGTCCATCATAGCTCAATAATCGAAATTTTTATTGAATTACTTTCGGAAAAAAATATGATAATTGATAGTGATTAAAGTTTATTAGTAAGATTCTTAAGTGTACTTTTAAAGCATATATGATAATTGTAAAAACAGGTAGTTTGAAAATAACGTTAACTAATGTTTTTTAACTTTTATAAGTGGTTTTTTAATTAGAACGAAATGCTTTGAAAATTCCGAGGCATGCTTTTAATAAAAACAACAAGCCTTGAAAACACAGCTAAGTTAGAATATTAAAATAAATAGAAAATAAATATTATGTTTAGCTAAAAAATTCGTTACAATGTAAGTCAATAAGATATTTTTAATTTTTTATTAAATTATAGAACAAAAATCAACTTATAAATTTACACTTTTACAACATAAGCAATCCTCGTAAAAAAACTTATTTAAACTGTAAGAATTTATTAATGAAAATAGTCGAGGTAAAATTTTAAAAAGTTACAGAAATCTACGATTTTTAACAACCAAGCTTTATAAACTTTGACGTTATATCAGACGAAATCAATTAATTATTTTTGTAATAAAATTTTAATAGAATATTTGAATATAATTTAAACCATTTTAAACTTTTTATAAAGATACACACTTTATGAACTCATTAAATAATTTTTTATTGATTCTGTTTCTATGTTTAAAAATATTTTTATTGAGTTAAGATATTGTTTATGTTTAAAAATAAATATTACTTACTAAATTAGCGTTCCTCAAAACTTCAACTTTATAGTTACCCGTGATAACTATATTTTCACCCGAGTTTACTACTTTCTTTATTGGCAATAGAGACGTCTGTGTGAATATAATTAAAAACTGAATTAAAGGTTTGAAAAAACTAATATAGTCAACTTACATTACCTTACGTTTCATGTTTACAAAAACTTTATCTTTTATTTATTGGAAAAACACTTATGAAAATATTTTTACTACTTATGAATTATAATATAGAAGCAAAAAAAAAATTCACAATATATTTTATATCACGATTTTTTATAAAAGACTTTTAAAACTAATGTCTAAATATTTACACGCAAAGCTACATTATAAAATTTAAAAATGAATTGTTGTTTGAAATTACTTCTTTTTTACATAATACTTATTTAATTAGCCATAAAAGTGCATCTTTTTTTATAAATATTTTAATTAAAGAATTAATTTAACAATAGTTTGATTAAAGCTTAATTTGTGATAAGCTTTTTTTTGTAAAAAGAACCAACAATATACTCGTTAAAAAACGTTGCAATAAAACTATAGATTAGGTTATTAAAAAATAGTTTAAAAATGTTGTTAGCAGACCTAACACGTTTTAGTATTTGAATTTCAAGATTTTTTTTTAATACAAAAGATTACACGTAACGACTGAGAATTTTTTAATAGTTTTTGTTATTTAACAAGGTCAGCTCACGCTGTCCGAAACCTGGTAATTAAACAAAGCAGTACATAAACGTTTGTATTATAATAGTATTTTTTAATTACTTGAATTGAATGAAAAAAATAGATACTTTTTTTAAAAATTTATTATTTGTAATCATTTTTCATTAGCAGACTTTTTACTTTTATCAAGCATTAGATACATATGTAAAACGTAATATTTTTAACAAGCTTTCTATATGTTTTCAATACTAAATTTTTTATATATTATGTTGTATTAAAACAATAATTGTGACAAAAGTTTTATAAATTTTACATTTAAATTAAGTAAAAAAAGTTTTTTGATTTAAGTGTGATATAAAGAAAAAACTTTATAAACTAGTCACAAATAATTTTTTATTTGTTTTTTTTTTTCTTTGATTAGTTGCAAAATATATTTTCAGGTTTTCGTTTATCTATATAAAAATTAACTAACTTTTTAGTTAATAACATTTAACAACTTAAGATATTTAATAACAAAATAGCAAAAGTAATGACATTAAAAAAATAAAATAAAATTTTGACATGTTTTTGTTGAAATGAAAAAATTGTTGTCCTTTATATACTATAGCCTCTAAATTGAGTAAAAATCTAAAATTCTTAATTTAAAGCTTAACACCAACATAAACAACAAAAAAAATCTCATTACCTTTTAAAACGTTATATAAACTTTCTCTTAATTATGAAACTGCTTATTTGCTAATGTTTTGTAGCATCACGTGTTTCAACTTTTATTATGTTTTCACAATTTGTTTTTAAACAACCGTATAAAATTTAAACAAATATGATAAAATGACAAAGTTTTATTTTCTAGAAACTAAATATAAAACTTTTTTATATTTGATAAGTAAAAAAATAAATAATCTACTCCTATCAGTAACAAATAAATCAAAGCTTAATAATTTAATATATAAACTAAAACTAGTACTTAAAGATAATAAAAACATATATTTAATTCGAGCAGTGCTTTAAAAAAAATTTATTTTTAGACTTAGGAAACAATTTATAACACAACCTATTTAAGCTGGATAAACAAATAATTTCATTACTTAAGTTCTAAAAATTCATAGAGAGAATAAAATTCAGAACAATTTCACATTATCAAAACTAACATAAACAGATCATACCTCTTAACTTTTCTTTATGTTATAGAATATTAATAAATTGTTTGGTTTGGAATGTTTCATATATAGTAAATTAAACAGTTTAAAAGTTATTTGTACAGTTTATTAAACTTAAAAACAATAAAATATTTTAGTTAAAAAGCTAACTTGACGCTCAAAAATAACTTAAAGTTTGATATGTTTGTTGAAACATTTTCGTATAATTGTCGTATAAATTCATATGGAGTAAAGTTTAATAGTTTGAAATGTATGTGTTCTTTTAAAGCATAAACAAAATTTATAAACAAATGTTAGCTAAAAGTTACATTTAATTAATGTTTTTTTAAGCTTTACAGCTTGAATAGTAAAGTTTACAGTTATCGTATTATATCACAATTAAGAAAAACTGCTAAGTAGAAGTTTAGCATTTTTTGATAAAAATGAAAACTATAATTATTTAGATTAATAACTATAAAGATTAATGTCCTACTTTTCGTCATCAACTTTGAATGAAGTTAAATGTAAAATTAAAAAAAAAAAGATTTACTCAACTTTCAGGCTTTTTTGATTAATAATAACTGTATATCAGTGGCGTAGCGTTGTATTTTGGTCAGGGGGTGCGCAAATTTTTTTCTCAAAAAATCCTCTAAATTAAAACTTTTGTAATTAGCTATAAAAAAACGTTTTATAAGTAATATAATTGAAATAAATTTATTTAGAAAATTAAGTTCGTTAACTGTTTTAAAGAATATTTATATATTACAAAATTAAACAATTAAATAAAAGTTTAAATTTCGTTAGGATTACTTATACTTGCAAAAATGTAAACTTACTAAATAAAAATTGTTTTTATTACTTATAGTGAACTTAATGTCTTTAAAAATTAATATATTCAATAAAACGAAAGTATCTGTTTTATTTACAAAAAAAAATCAATCTTTTTAATATATAATACAACAGTGATAAAAACAACTCATTGCAAATAATTTTAATAAAGTTATACAGAAGTTAAAATAGACCAATTTATAACTGTTATTACAGTTTATTATAACTTTGTAAAATAGTTAAAAGTATACTTTTCAAATTTAATTCATTTGAATGTATTTGTTTAAAATAAAAATCACAAACAAAGTTTATTTCTCATAGGCCGACACGCTTATCTTGTATGTTTAAAAAAATAAAGTTCAGAAAACTAGCAGTAGTCTCAACAATGTAGCATAAAAA
The DNA here is from genome assembly GCF_965202585.1 of Thalia democratica. Lineage (NCBI taxonomy): Eukaryota > Metazoa > Chordata > Thaliacea > Salpida > Salpidae > Thalia > Thalia democratica. The sequence continues at coordinate 19,203,213 of NC_139169.1, forward strand.
AAAATTGTAAAATTGTTCAATTTTTCTTTAAGCGTGACGTATTTTTGTAAACTTTTTGTAGAAAAATAATCTTCCATAAGGTTATACTAAGGCGGTGCGCTATATTAATTGCGTACTTTTTGAGTCTAAATTTTTATGAAGTTAATTAACTTATAAAACTTTTCCTTATGGAGTTTTTCATCAACATCGGTGCGCATTTGCAATTACGCACCGAATCAGTATATTGAGTAATAACATGTACTTTCCTAACTTGTCACTAACTGGTATTAAAAATTTCGTTTAACTTTTTGAATACTAGATAAACATAGTTGAAAAAAGGCAAATTAAGCAGAAAAATTAACTATAAAGAATAAAGATATTACATTCTTTTTTTTACATTTTTCTTTTTTTGGGTAGCACGCATGCGCCAGTGTCCCTCCCCACGCTACACCCCTGCTGTATATATAATGTTACATACTATTTTCGTTACCTTAACTTGTAAAACAGTAAAGCATCCACATATTATATGTAATATATTTTTAAAGACCAACTTTAAAGAATTGTAATATGTTTTTAATCAAAATATATTATATAACTATACAGATTAAAAATAAAAATTTTCATCCTATTTTTCGACATAAATTTTTAATAAACTTTAATTTAAACAACGAGAACTATCATTGAAAAGTTAATCAAACTTTATTTACTAATGTTAATTAATCTTATTCTTAAGTTTAGTATTTACAGCACTGTTAACATTTTTCAATGAAAAATAATTAACAAAAGGGTAATTTGTTTGTTTTTTTCTTAAATTTGTAAAACTATAGAAAACAATGTTATATTACATGTAAAACGGTGAACTTTGTTTACATGAATACATTACAAAAGACATATTTATTCTAGCAAAATCAAAACAATTTAACTAGTAATACATTTTGTTTAAAAAAAGTTTGTAGTTAAAAAAACTATTAAAATTGATGCTTAAAATTTCAAAATCTGATAAAAAGTTTAAATGAACTAGCATTTACTAATAAAAAACATTGAGTAGCCTTGCATTTGTTTTAAAATGTAAAAAATCAAGAAAAAATAAATACCTTGTGACAAAATCTTTGTATATTGAAAAAAACAATAATTTTATTTATTTAAAAAACTATTTAAAAAAATTTCGATATCAGTATCTTTAAGTCAAAAAATCTAAAACTATTCAGGTATTATTTACAATTGTATTTAAACAAGTAGTTTTTTACAATGTAAAACTACTTTAACTAATCAAAATTGTTTTATAATAAATGAAAAAATATTAGTTATCGTGTTAAATGTGTTTAAATTACTCATACGAATTAAAAGGATTAGTGTTTTCTTTCAGTAAATAGATTATCAAATTTATTGAATTTAAATTTTGTCTATTTTAATATAAAAATAATAAAACAATTTAAAGAAAGACTAAAAAAATACATGTAACATAATTTATGTATAAGTTGTAATTAAGTATATGATAATCAAGTGTTCTTTAGTTTTTGTAGCTATAACACTGCGCAAAAAATATGTTTTTAATATATTTTTTATTGTTCATACGAAAAAAGATTGTGGACAGGTAGATCATTGTAATTTTTTTTTTACTTATTTAAAATCATACGACCTAACTTTAACATAACATTTTTAATTTTGATCAAGCAATTTTTGTAAATAAAAGTATTGGATATTTGTATTTTAGTTAAAGTATTACATATAGAATATATATTTTTAAAAATATTTTTTTCAAAACTTAAGTATAAATTTTAGGATCTAACTATAATTATAACTAAATTAGTTTTTGTCAAACCATTTGAAACTTTGATAACTAGTTTATTGTTTAAATTCTACAGATGTCTTAATTTCTTAAACTGCTTCTCAAGAATTTTACAATACATCGTTTTGACAATGTTCTTAAATGTCATTAAACTTTAAGTTTTAGCTATTTAATCATATGTACAAGTCACACTTAATTGTTTCTAAAGTAAAAACCAGCTGCATAAAAAGGTTAATAAGTTTACACATATGACAAATACTTAAGTAGTTCAAAGAAGTAATAGCAAGTCATGTGCAAATTAAACCTGACTAAATATCAAATATAAATATTAAATAAGTTCATTTGCTTTGATGTATTTATTAATTTATTATCATAACTGAAAATTATATTATTTAAAGCGTGATATAAGTACGTACAACAAAAGTAAAACTTAAAGTGTCTTAACTCAAGAAGTAAGTCTTTGAGTTTGATTCATGTGTTTTATACATAACTTTCAAATCAATAACATTATTTACCAAAAAACAAAAGCTTTTACTTTTTAGTATAAAATTAAACTATTTTTTATTTGCTAAATTAGTAGTAAGTTTTTATTATTATTATTACAGCATTGGTAAAGGCCTTACTAAATTGTTTTGTGTACTAATTTTTAACAAAAATAATTTTACTATGATGTAAACTTTTAATTAAAGTAAACTACACTACACCTAATTAATTCAGAATATTTGTTTTCAAGATTTTGCTTTTAAAAATAAAGTACTAAACAAACAATAAATACTTAAAGCATACATGCTGAGATTTAGTATTGGTATCTTCTAGTTTTATTTATTATAAACAAATTTTTAGGGTAATAAAGCATATGTTTTATTAAAATTACATACTGTGTGAGGAGCTGTTTAATAATATAATTAATTTAGTTGAAATGAATAAAAAAGCTATTAATGTTATTTACCTCTTTTTAAAATGAATTTAGGAAGCTTTTAAGAATAACATTTTTGTAAGAGTTAAAATGTCCACAGAAATATATGTTTATAAAGCTTTTGTTTTAGAAAAAATTACATAAATTATCTAAAATACATCAATTGATGATTTGTTTTTGTTTAAAAATAAACTTAATAAAACATTTCTTGTAAAATTTTTAAAGTTATGTACAATAACAGATTTGTATTCTGTTTATGATATTAAAGATTCTAATAAAACATTGTTGTTATTCTAATCTAAATATACTAAACTGTAAATATTACTAAAGAACTAAAGGTAAATTTAAAATTTTCGATGTAATTAAATAATTTAGTTGTAGATAGTTTATCGCATAATAACAATTATAAAAAAATAAAAAATTAATACTGAAAACAATATAGAGTACTACATTTAGTACAATTTTAATTTCATTTTTTAGAAAGTTTTAAATAGTTTTGCTAATCATTTATGCATAAATTTTTATAACTATTATACATCGCAGAAATTTTTCAGGTATAAACATAGTGTTTTTTTTTTGTTCGTCAAACAATCAAAACTTGAATATGCTTTCATAAAAGTTGCGTTAATATCATTAAGTTTTTATCATTCTTTTGAGATATACAGCTAAGTTTTAAAGATACAATCTAAGTGTGATATTGGTTTAAGTTTCAAGTTCTTATACTAGAACTAATTTAAAAAAAATATAACTTTTGTTTACAATACAACATATTATGTTTTAGTGTTATAAAATTAACACTCAATATTTGTTTATATAACGTAATACTAAAGAACTTTAGAAACACAAGTACATAAACAATTCACCAAAATAAATACAAGCTATAAAAGTACAGAACAAGTTATAACTAAAAACCTCGTTACACATAAAAAATTACAAAGTTAATTGTTTAAAACATAGAGTACGATTAATAAAATTAGTATAAAATGAGTATCGTTACAAAATGTTTTTGTACGATAACCGATGGCGATAAAAATATTTTTATACTTTTGTTTTTACCTATTTGATTTTAATCCCAACGGTTTATCCTTGTGAATCTTAATAAAATTAATTCATGAAATACTAGTTATTATTTAACTCCATTTAAGAAATTTAGTAATCAATAAGCTCGAAAGGGACCAAAGTGGAGGTAAGTAGTAAAGGGGTCATAAGACCATATGTTAAGATTTATATTTAGATATTCAGTGCTTGGTATTAAACAGCGAAAAAAATATCAGCCGTATATAAGTATAGTTTAAAAAAATAACACTGATATTACGAAAAAACTTAAATTTTACTCTGCCAAATTAGAAAGCTAGGGTTTGTTTTATATAGTTTGAAACTTATAATACATATTTTGGAACTCAAGATAAGTAAAGCAAAGTTTTAGGTGTACAAAGACCCAGATTTTCCAAAAATATTTGTAGATGTGGCCATAGCTTTTTTTAAATTATTCAAGGGGGCCTAATAAAAAAAATAATAATCTAGCATAGATAGAATAAAAGCTTAAAAGTCATTTTATAGTACAATTTTAATGAAATATTTTAATATAATTTAAACCATTTTAAATTTTTTATAAAGATACACAGTTTATGAACTCATTAAATAATTTTTTATTGATTCTGTTTCTATGTTTAAAAATATTTATATTGAGTTAAGTTATTGTTTATGTTTAAAAATAAATATTACTTACTAAATTAGCGTTCCTCAAAACGACGGCTCCATAGTCTTTTGTGTTAACACTGTGTTTACCCGATTTTTTATCTTTCTGGTTAAGTAATCTATTATAAGCAATCTGTTTGAAAATAAATATAAACTGAATTAAAGATGTAAAAAAAAACTGTTATAGTCTATTTACATTACTCTACGTTTCATATTTACAAACACTTTATCTTTTGTTTAGTTGACAAACACTTTAAAAGATGTTTTTACTACTTATAAATTATTATATAGTAAGAACAAATTTCACAAGATGTTTTATATCACATATCTTTATAAAAGACTTTAAAAATATGAAAAAGAAATTTCTAAATATTTACACGCAACATGCTTTTTAAAGTTTAAAAAGCAGTTGTTTTCGGAAATTACTTATTTTTTAGATAATACTGATTTAATTAGCCACAAAAGTGTTACTTTTTTATAAAATATTACATTTAAAGACTTAGTTCAATAATAGTTTGATTAAAGCTTAAAATGTAATATTTTTTCATAGTAAAACGAACCAATAGTATACTTGTAAAACCATTAAAAAACGTCGCAATAAAATCTATAAGTTAGGTTATTAAGTTTTTTTTTAAATGTTATTAGCAGGTTTAACACGTTTTATTATAATATTTTAATTTTAAGCTTATTTTTTAATACAAAAGATTACACGTAACGACTGAAAATTTTTTAATAGTTTTTGTTATTTGACAAGGTCAGCTCACGCTCTCCGAAACCTGGTAATTAAACAAGGCAGTACATAAACGTTTGTATTATAATTATATTTTTTAATTACTTGAATTGAAAGTAGAAAAATAAAAGATACTTTTTTTAAAAATTTAACATTTATAAGAACTTTTCTTTTGTAGATATTTTACCTTTATCAAGAATTAAATACATAAGTAAAACGTAATATTTTTAAACAAGCTTTCTATATGTTTCTTATACCAATTTTTTTATGAAACACAATTATGTGGTATTAAAAATAAAATTATGACAAAAGTTATACAAATTTTACATTTATATCCAGTAAAAAAAAAGTGTGTTTGAAGTCTGATGTAAAGAAAAACTTTTATAAAGTAGACACAAATAATTTCTTATTTGAACTTTTTTTTCTTTGATTAATAAAAAATATTTTTTTAGGTTTTCGTTTATCTATATAAAAATTAACTAACTTTTTAGTTCATAACTTTTTTACAACTTAAGATACTTATGAAAAAAACCGCAAATGTAATGACATTAAAAATTACATTAGAATTTTGACATATTTTTTACAATACCATTATAACAATACATTTAAAATTTAAAGTACAAATTTTAATTAATTCTAAATATACACAACTTATGCAGTCGGCAAACAATTTTTTTTTGATTGTATGTTTTGGAAAAGTAGGTATCATACGTCATTATCATTTGTGTTTATATAAAAAAGTAAATATTTTTTACCTTTAGCCCGTTCTTTGAAACTTTGTTGGTTCCATTCTTCTTTGTATTTTTTTTCACATCCAACGTAAGTGCTGAAGAAACCTGTGTGGTAATAGTAATAATTAGTTTATGAGGAAAATATAATGGCCAAGCTATATTACTCAATAAGTATGATTTTAATAAGAATTAAACAACTTTAATCTTTTATTAACACTATGATATCATAAGTCTGTTAATACTCTCATTTTTCAGCTTATTTATCAAAGCTATTTGTCATTTTTAATTTTTAACTAAATTAAGTACGATTAAGAAATTGCTTACAATTAAGTGAGGACGTTAATTAGAAACAAAAGTATAAGAGTAACTTAAAAATTTTTATGATTATCAAAAAAAGTTTAACTAAACCCTTATAAATTTTAATGACTGACCAATGTTAGTTTTTTTAATCAGAATGATTTTAGGATTTGGTATGAAAAATGTGTTAAAGTTGATGTTAATTAGTAAAATAACTATTACTATATTTATCAAATTCATTTAATACATGATTTTTAACGATTTATTAATTTGAAGAATATCCAAGTATATGTTAACGAAGCAAGTATTTTTTGCATTTAATATTACTTTAAATACAACAATAATTGTAGTTTAATAGTTTTAGTTTAATAGAATATATAATGTTTAATAATTTTTAATATTTAATTTAACACTTTATTGAAAAAAAAACATAAAATAAAACATTATATATTCTCTAAATTAGGTATTTCTTCTAACTGTAAAAACAAAGTTAATTTTATACTTACATGGACAATTAGCAAAAGTACTATCGCTAAGCGACGTTTGAATTTCATATTAAAACTATTTAAATATATATCTGAAAATTAAAAAACAATTCTTATCGATTTTAAAAAAGTATTTAAAAGTTTTGTAATCTACATATAATATACAAATGTTTGTAAAATAGCTATTATAAGTTTACTGAAGCTTACTACAAACAACTTTATAAACTTAAATCTTTCAAAACTTAATCGAAGCTTTACTCTTTTGTTATTAAAGTTTTTGAATAGAAACATACTGTGTTTTAAAGTTGTAAGTTTAAAAGTGTTCTTAAAAAAAAGATTAAAAACAAAAAGAAATTTTTGACTCTGTATAAAAAATTTAATATAATCACATTGTTACAAACTGTGTAAATAATATAAAAAAAATTTATTAAACCACGTTTAAAAAACTTGAAATTTTAGATAAAAAAATTGAAAGTAAACTAAATTTAAAAAAAATGTAAAGTTGTACTTTAAAATATAATACACTACATAGAAAATTAAACACAAATCTTAGTCAACAAAAATTGTTGTCCTTCATATACTATATCCTCCAAAATGAGTACAGCTTTTAAATGCTTAAACAAAATCATAAAAATCAAGAAAAACACACAATTAAAATCTCATTACCTTTTAAAACATAATATAAATTTTCTCTCAATTATAAAACTGCTTTTTTTCTAATGTTTTGTAGCATCACGTGTTTCAACCTTTAGTATGTTTTCTCAGTTTGTTTGTAAACAACCGTATAAAATTTAAACAAAAATGAGAATGTGAAAAGTTTTATTTTCTAGAACTTAAATATAAAACTTGTTTATATTTTATAAGTAAATAAAAAACTATACTCCTACTTGTAATAAATAAGTCAAAACTTAATAATTTATTATATAAACTAAAACTAGTACTTAAAAATAAGGAAAAAAAATATTTAACTCAAACAGTGCCTTTTTACATTTTTTTAAGACTTTGGAAATAATTTACAATACAACCTATTTAAGCTGGATAAACATAAAATTTTCTTACTTAAGTTCTAAAAATTCATTAAAAGAATAACATTCAGAATAGTTTAACATTATCAAAACTAACATAAACAGAACATACCTCTTAGGTTTTTTTATGTTAAGGAATCTTAATAAGTTGTTTGGTTAGGAGTATACATATATAGTAAACTAAATAGTTTAAAAGCTATTTGTAGATTTTAAACATAAAAAATTAGTGTATTTTAAATAAAAAAGGTAACTCGACGCTCAAAAATAACTTAATGCTTTATATGTTTGTTGAAACATTTTCGTATAATTGTCATATAACTTCCTATAGAGTAAATTTTAATAGTTTGAAATGTATGTGTACTTTTAAAGCATGAATAAAATTTGTAAAAAAAGTTAGCTGAAAGTTACATTTAATTAATGTTTTTTAAAGCTTAACAGCTTAAATAGTAAAGTTTACAGTTATCGTATTATATCACAATTAAGAAAAATTGCTAAGTAAAAGTTTAGCCATTTTTGATAAAAATGAAAACTATAACTATTTAGATTAAAGCCTATAAAGGTTGATGTCCTACTTTTCGTCATCAATTTTGAATGAAGTTCAATGTAAAATAAAATAAAAAAATATAAAAATTTACTCAACCTTCAGACTTTATTGATTATTAATAAATGTATATATAATGTTACAATACTATTTTCGTTACCTTAACTTGTAAAACAGTAAAATATCCACATATTTTATGTAATATACAACAATTGTATTATGTTTTTAATAAAAATACACTTCATAACTGTTTTGATGTAAAATATAAATCTATACTTCCTATTTTCGACTTATATTTTGAGTTAATTTCAATTATAAAATAAGAATTATCATTGGAAAGTTAATCAAACTTTCTAAATCAATATTAACTAATCTTATTTGAAAGTATTGTATTTGTAGCACTTTCAAATTTTTTAAAAGAAGAATTATTTTTAAATACGGTTAGTTGTTTGTTTTTTCTTAAACTTGTAAAACTATAAAAAACAAGTAACAAAATAAACTCTTTAAACACGAATACATTACAAAAGACATATTTATTCTTACAAAATCCAAACAATATAACTAGTAGTACATTTTTTTAAAAAAAAGTTTGTATTTAAAAAAAAACATTATTAAAGTTGTAAAATGTTATAAAAAGTTATATTGAACTATTATTTACTAACGAAAAATATTGAATAGCCTTGCATTTATTATATGACTTAAAAATCAAGAAAAAAAAAACTTTGTGACAAAATCTTTGTTTATTATAAAAAACAAAAAAACTTATAGTTTGAAATAATGTTTAAAAATATGTCGATATTAATATCTTTAAGTCAAAAACGCTAAAACTACTAAGATATTATTTGCAATAGTATTTAAATAAGTAGTTTTTTACAATTTAAAACTACATCAATTGATCGAATTCGTTTTAAGATAATCTAAAATAAAAAATATATTATTTTTGTGTTTTACTAGCACTTATCGTGTTAATTGAGTTTAAATTAGTCATACACCTTAAAACGATTTTATGTTCTCTTTTAGTAACTAGATTATCAAATTTAATAAATTAAAATGTTGTCTGTTTTTAATATAAAAATAATAAAACAAACTAAAGGATGACTGAAAAATGTTTAATGTAGAAGTTGTATATGATAAAAAAGTGTTCTTTAGTTTTTGTAGCTATAACACTGCGCAAAAAATATGTTTTTAATATATTTTTTATTGTTCATACGAAAAAAGATTGTGGACAGGTAGATAATTGTAATTTTTTTTTACTTATTTAAAATTATCCGACCTAACTTCAACATAACATTTTTAATTTTGATAAAGCAATTTTTGTAAGTAAAACAATTGCATGTTTATTTTTTAATTAAAATAATACATATAAAACATAGAGTTAAAAAATTATATATTTCAAAACTTAAGTATAACGTTTAGGATCAAACTATAATCATAACTAAATAAGTATTTGTCAAACCAATTGAAACTTCGATAACGATTTTTCTGTTTATATTTTACAGATGTCTAATTTTCTTAAACTTCTTCTCCATAATTTTAAAATACATTGTTTTGACAATGTTCTAAAATGTCATTGAACTTTAAGTTTTAGCTATTTAATCATATGTACAAGTCACACTTAATTGTTTCTAAAGTAAAAACCAGCTGCATAAAAAGGTTAATAAGTTTACACATATGACAAATACTTAAGTAGTTCAAAGAAGTAATAGCAAGTCATGTGCAAATTAAACCTGACTAAATATCAAATATACATATTAAATAAGTTCATTTGCTTTGATGTATTTATTAATTTATTATCATAACTGAAAATTATATTATTTAAAGCGTGATATAAGTACGTACAACAAAAGTAAAACTAAAAGTGTCTTAACTCAATAAGTAAGTCTTTAAGTTTGATTCATGTGTTTTATACATAACTTTCAAATCAATAACATTATTTACCAAAAAACAAAAGCTTTTACTTTTTAGTATAAAATTAAACTATTTTTTACTCACTAAATTAGTAGTAAGTTTTTATTATTATTATTACAGCATTGGTAAAAGCCTTACTAAATTGTTTTGTGTACTAATTTTTAACAAAAATCATTTTACTATGATGTAAACTTTTAATTAAAGTAAACTACACTACACCTAATTAATTCAGAATATTTGTTTTCAAGATTTTGCTTTTAAAAATAAAGTACTAAACAAACAATAAATACTTAAAGCATACATGCTGAGATTTAGTATTGGTATCTTCTAGTTTTATTTATTATAAACAAATTTTTAGGGTAATAAAGCATATGTTTTATTAAAATTACATACTGTGTGAGGAGCTATTTAATAATATAATTAATTTAGTTGAAATGAATAAAAAAGCTATTAATCTTATTTACCTGTTTTTAAAATGAATTTAGGAAGCTTTTAAGAATAACATTTTTGTAACAGTTAAAATGTCCACAAAAATAAATGTCTATAAAGCTTTTGTTTTAGAAAGAATTACATAAATTATCTAAAATACATAAACTGATGAATTTTTTTTGTTTAAAAATAAACTTAATAAAACATTTCTTGTAAAATTTTTAAAGTTATGTACAATAACAGATTTGTATTCTGTTTATTATATTAAAGATTCTAATAAAACATTGTTGTTATTCTAATCTAAATATACTAAACTGTAAATATTACTACAGAACTACAGCTAAATTTAAAATTTTCGATGTAATTAAATAATTTAGTTGTATATAGTTTATTGCATAATAACAATTATAAAAGAATAAAAAAATAATACTGAAAACAATATAGAGTACTACATTTACTACAATTCTAATTTCATTTTTTAGAAAGTTTTAAATAGTTTTGCTAATCATTTATGCATAAATTTTTATAACTATTATACATTGCAGAAATTTTTCAGATATAAACATAGTATTTTTTTTGTTCGTCAAACTATCAAAACTTGAATATGCTTCCATAAATGTTGCGTTAATGTCATTAAGTTTTTATCATTCTTTTGAGATATACAGTTAAGTTTTAAAGGTACAACCTAAGTTTGATATTGGTTTAAGTTTCAAGTTCTTATACTAGAACTAATTTTAAAAAAATATAACTTTTGTTTTCAATACAACATATTTTGTTTTAGTGTTATAAAATTAACACTCAATATTTGTTTATATAACGTAATACTTAAGAATTTTAGAAACACAAGTACATAAACAATTCACCAAAATAAATACAAGCTATAAAAGTACAGAACAAGTTATAACTAAAAATCTCGTTAGACATAAAAAACTACAAAGTTAATTGTTTAAAACATAGAGTACGATTAATAAAATTAGTGTACAATGAGTATCGTTACAAAATGTTTTTGTACGATAACCGATGGCGATAAAAATATTTTTATACTTTTGTTTTTACCTATTTGATTTTAATCCAAACGGTTTATCCTTGTGAATCTTAATAAAAATAATTCATGAAATACTAGTTATTATTTAACTCCATTTAAGAAATTTAGTAATCAATAAGCTCGAAAGGGACCAAAGTGGAGGTAACTAGTAAAGGGGTCATAAGACCATATGTTAAGATTTATATTTAGATATTCAGTGCTTGGTATTAAACAGCGAAAAAAATATCAGCCGTATATAAGTATAGTTTAAAAAAATAACACTGATATTACGAAAAAACTTAAATTTTACTCGGCCAAATTAGAAAGCTAGGGTTTGTTTTATATAGTTTGAAACTTATAATACATATTTTGGAACTGAAGATAAGTAAAGCAAAGATTTAGGTGTACAAAGACCAAGATTTTCTAAAAATATTTGTAGATGTGACCATAGCTTTTTTTAAATTATTCAAGGGGGCCTTATAAAAAAAATAATAATCTAGCATAGATAGAATAAAAGCTCAAAAGTCATTTTATAGTACAATTTTAATGAAATATTTGAATATAATTTAACCATTTTAAACTTTTTTTAAAGATACACAGTTTAAGATCTCATTGAATAATTTTTTATTGATTCTGTTTCTATGTTTAAAAATATTTATATTAGGTTAAGTTATTGTTTATGTTTAAAAATAAATATTACTTACTAAATTAGCGTTCCTCAAAACGACGGCTCCATAGTCTTTTGTGTTAACACTGTGTTCACCCGATTTTTTATCTTTTTGGTTAAGTAATCTAATATAAGCAATCTGTTTGAAAATAAATATAAACTGAATTAAAGATGTAAAAAAAAACTGTTATAGTCTATTTACATTACTCTACGTTTCATGTTTACAAACACTTTATCTTTTGTTTAGTTGACAAACACTTTAAAAGATGTTTTTACTACTTATAAATTATTATATAGTAAGAACAAAATTCACAAGATGTTTTATATCACATATCTTTATAAAAGACTTTGAAAATATGAAAAAGAAATGTCTAAATATTTACACGCAACATGCTTTTTAAAGTTTAAAAAGCAGTTGTTTTCGGAAATTACTTATTTTATAAATAATACTGATTTAATTAGCCACAAAAGTGTTACTTTTTTATAAAATATTACATTTAGAGACTTAATTCAATAATAGTTTGATTAAAGCTTAAAATGTAATAATTTTTCATAGTAAAACGAACCAATAGTATACTTGTAAAACCATTATAAAACGTCGCAATAAAATCTATAAGTTAGGTTGTTAAGTTTTTTTTTTTTTTAAATGTTGTTAGCAGGTTTAACACGTTTTAGTATAATATTTTAATTTTAAGCTTATTTTTTAATACAAAAGATTACACGTAACGACTGAAAATTTTTTAATAGTTTTTGTTATTTGACAAGGTCAGCTCACGCTCTCCGAAACCTGGTAATTAAAAAAGGAAGTACATAAACATTTGTATTATAATAATATTTTTTAATTACTTGAATTGAAAGTAGAAAAAAAAAAGATACTTTTTTTAAAAATTTAACATTTATAAGAACTTTTCTTTTGTAGACATTTTTACCTTTATCAAGAATTAGATACATATGTAAAACGTAATGTTTTTAAACAAGCTTTCTATATGTTTCTAATACCAATTTTTTTATACTTTATGTGGTATTAAAAATATAATTATGACAAAAGTTATACAAATTTTACATTTATATCCAGTAAAAAAAAATGTTTGAAGTCTGATGTAAAGAAAAACTTTTATAAAGTAGTCACAAATAATTTCTTATTTGAATTTTTTTTTCTTTGATTAATAAAAAATATTTTTTTAGGTTTTCGTTTATCTATATAAAAATTAACTAACTTTTTAGTTCATAACTTTTTTACAACTTAAGATACTTATGAAAAAAACCGCAAATGTAATGACATTAAAAATTACATTAGAATTTTGACATATTTTTTACAATACCATTATAACAATACATTTAAAATTTAAAGTACAAATTTTAATTAATTCTAAATATACACAACTTATGCAGTCGGCAAACAATTTTTTTTGATTGTATGTTTTGGAAAACTGGGTATCATACGTCATTATCATTTGTATTTATATAAAAAAGTAAACATTGTTTACCTTTAGCCCGTTCTTTGAAACTTTGTTGGTTCCATTCTTCTTTGTATTTTTTTTCACATCCAACGTAAGTGCTGAAGAAACCTGTGTGGTAATAGTAATAATTAAGTTTAGTTGGAAAATATAATGGCCAAGCTATATTACTCAATAAGTATGATTTTAATAAGAATTAAACAACTTTAATCTTTTATTAACACTATGGTATCATAAGTCTGTTAATACTCTCACTTTTCAGCTCATTTATCAAAGCTAATTTTCATTTTTAATTTTTAACTAAATTAAGTACGATTAAAAAATTGCTTACAATTAAGTGAGGACGTTAATTAGAAACAAAAGTATAAAAGTAACTTAAAAATTTTTACGAATATCAAAAAAAGTTTAACTAAACCCTTATAAATTTTAATGACTGACCAATGTTAGTTTTTTTAATCAGAATGATTTTAGGATTTGGTATGAAAAATGTGTTAAAGTTGATGTTAATTAGTAAAATAACTATTACTATATTTATCAAATTCATTTAATACATGATTTTTAACGATTTATTGATTTGAAGAATATCCAAGTATATGTTAACCAAGCAACTATTTTTTGCATTTAATATTACTTTAAATACAACAATAATTGTAGTTTAATAGTTTTATTAATTTTTAATATTTAATTTAACACTTTATTGAAAAAAAAACATAAAATAATCATTATATATTCTCTAAATTAGGTATTTCTTCTAACTGTAAAAACAAAGTTAATTTTATACTTACATGGACAATTAGCAAAAGTACTATCGCTAAGCGACGTTTGAATTTCATATTAAAACTATATAAATATATATCTGAAAATTAAAAAACAATTCTTATCGATTTTAAAAAAGTATTTAAAAGTTTTGTAATCTACATATAATATACAAATGTTTGTAAAATAGCTATTATAAGTTTACTGAAGCTTACTACAAACAACTTTATAAACTTAGATCTTTCAAAACTTAATCGAAGCTTTACTCTTTTGTTTTTAAAGTTATTGTATAGAAACATACTGTGTTTTAAAGTTGTAAGTTTCAAAGTGTTCTTAAAAAAAAGATTAAAAACAAAAAGAAATTTTTGACTCTGTATAAAAATTCAATATAATCACATTGTTACAAACTGTGTAAATAATATAAAAAAAATTTTATTAAACCACGTTTAAAAAACTTGAAATTTTAGAAAAAAAATTGAAAGTAAACTAAATTAAAAAAAAATGTAAAGTTGTACTTTAAAATATAATACACTACATAGAAAATTAAACACAAATCTTAGTCAACAAAAATTGTTGTCCTTCATATACTATATCCTCCAAAATGAGTACAGCTTTTAAATGCTTAAACAAAAGCATAAAAATCAAGAAAAACACACAATTAAAATCTCATTACCTTTTAAAACATAATATAAATTTTCTCTCAATTATAAAACTGCTTTTTTTCTAATGTATTGTAGCATCACGTGTTTCATCTTTTATTATGTTTTCTCAGTTTGTTTGTAAACAACCGTATAAAATTTAAACAAAAATGAGAATGTGAAAAGTTTTATTTTCTAGAACTTAAATATAAAACTTTTTTATATTTTATAAGTAAATTAAAAACTATACTCCTACTTGTAATAAATAAGTAAGAACTTAATAATTTAATATATAAACTAAAATTAGTACTTAAAAATAGTGAAAAATATATTTAACTCGAACAGTGCCTTTTCACATTTTTTTTAAGACTTTGAAAATAATTTACAATACAACCTATTTAAGCTGGATAAACATATAATTTTCTTACTTAAGTTCTAAAAATTCATTGAAAGAATAACATTCAGAATAGTTTGACATTATCAAAACTAACATAAACAGAACATACCTCTTAGGTTTTTTTATGTTAACGAATCTTAATAAGTTGTTTGGTTAGGAGTATACATATATAGTAAACTAAATAGTTTAAAAGCTATTTGTAGATTTTAAACATAAAAAATTAGTGTATTTTAAATAAAAAAGGTAACTCGACGCTCAAAAATAACTTAATGCTTTATATGTTTGTTGAAACATTTTCGTATAATTGTCATATAACTTCCTATGGAGTAACGTTTAATAGTTTGAAATGTATGTGTACTTTTAAAGCATGAATAAAATTTGTAAAAAAGTTAGCTGAAAGTTACACTTTATTAATGTTTTTTTAAGCTTGACAGCTTAAATAGTAAAGTTTACAGTTATCGTATTATATCACAATTTAGAAAAATTGCTGAGTAAAAGTTTAGCCATTTTTGATAAAAATGAAAACTATAACTATTTAGATTAAAGACTATAAAGATTGATGTCCTACTTTTCGTCATCAATTTTGAATGAAGTTCAATGTAAAATAAAATTTTTGTTTTTTTAAATTTACTTAACCTTCAGACTTTATTGATTATTAATAAATGTATATATAATGTTACAATACTATTTTTGTTACCTTAACTTGTAAAACAGTAAAATATCCACATATTTTATGTAATATATAACAATTGTATTATGTTTTTAATAAAAATACACTTCATAACTGTTTTAATGTAAAATATAAATCTATACTTCTTATTTTCGACTTAAATTTTGAGTTAATTTCAATTAAAAAAAAGAATTATCATTGGAAAATTAATCAAACTTTCTTAATCAATATTAACTAATCTTATTTGAAAGTATTGTATTTGTAGCACTTTTAAATTTTTTAAAAGAAGAATTATTTTTAAAAACGGTTAGTTGTTTGTTTTTTCTTAAACTTGTAAAACTATAAAAAACAAGTAACAAAA
Source organism: Thalia democratica (assembly GCF_965202585.1). NCBI lineage: Eukaryota > Metazoa > Chordata > Thaliacea > Salpida > Salpidae > Thalia > Thalia democratica. The sequence continues at coordinate 19,219,711 of NC_139169.1, forward strand.
TAAACTCTTTAAACACGAATACATTACAAAAGACATATTTATTCTTACAAAATCCAAACAATATAACTAGTAGTACATTTTAAAAAAAAAAAGTTTGTATTTAAAAAAAAACATTATTAAAGTTGTAAAATGTTATAAAAAGTTATATTGAACTATTATTTACTAACGAAAAATATTGAGTAGCCTTGCATTTATTATATGACGTAAAAATCAAGAAAAAAAAAACTTTGTGACAAAATCTTTGTTTATTATAAAAAACAATAAAACTTATAGTTTGAAATAATGTTTAAAAGTATGTCGATATTAATATCTTTAAGTCAAAAACGCTAAAACTACTAAGATATTATTTGCAATAGTATTTAAATAAGTAGCTTTTTACAATGTAAAACTACATCAATTGATCGAAATCGTTTTAAGATAATCTAAAATAAAAAAGATATTATTTTTGTGTTTTACTAGCACTTATCGTGTTAATTGAAATTAAATTAGTCATACACCTTAAAACGATTTTATGTTCTCTTTTAGTAACTAGATTATCAAATTTAATAAATTAAAATGTTGTATGTTTTAATATAAAAATAATAAAACAAACTAAAGGATGACTGAAAAATGTTTAATGTAGAAGTTATGTATAATAAAAAACTGTTCTTTAGTTTTTGTAGCTATAACACTGCGCAAAAAATATGTTTTTAATATATTTTTTATTGTTCATACAAAAAAAAAATTGTGGACAGGTAGATCATTGTAATTTTTTTTTACTTATTTAAATCATACGACCTAACTTTAACATAACATTTTTAATTTTGATCAAGCAATTTTTGTAAATAAAATAATTGCATGTTTATTTTTTAATTAAAATAATTCATATATAAAATAGAGTTAAAAAATTATATATTTCAAAACTTAAGTATAACGTTTAGGATCTAACTATAATTATAACTAAATAAGTTTTTTTCAAACCATTTGAAACTTTGATAACGATTTTTTCGTTTATATTTTCCAGATGCCTTAGTTTCTTAAACTTCTTCTCAAATATTTTACAATTTATCGTTTTGACAATGTTCTTAAATGTCATTAAACTTTAAGTTTTAGCTATTTAATCATATGTACAAGTCACACTTAATTGTTTCTAAAGTAAAAACCAGCTGCATAAAAAGGTTTATAAGTTTGCACATATGACAAATACTTAAGTAGTTCAAAGAAGTAGTAGCAAGTCATGTGCAAATTGACCTGACTATATATCAAATATAAATATTAAATAAGTTCATTTGCTTTGATGTATTTATTAATTTATTATCATAACTGAAAATTATATTATTTAAAGCGTGATATAAGTACGTACAACAAAAGTAAAACTTAAAGTGTTTTAAATTTAATTTGTGTGTTTTATACATAACTTTCAAATCAATAACATTATTTACCAAAAAACAAAAGCTTTTACTTTTTAGTATAAAATTAAACTATTTTTTACTCGCTAAATTAGTAGTAAGTTTTTATTATTATTACAGCATTGGTAAAGGCCTTACTAAATTGTTTTGTGTACTAATTTTTAACAAAAATAATTTTACTATGATGTAAACTTTTAATTAAAGTAAACTACACTACACCTAATTAATTCAGAATATTTGATTTCAAGATTTTGCTTTTAAAAATAAAGTACTAAACAAACAATAAATACTTAAAGCATACATGCTGAGATTTAGTATTGGTATCTTCTAGTTTTATTTATTATAAACAAATTTTTAGGGTAATAAAGCATATGTTTTATTAAAATTACATACTGTGTGAGGAGCTGTTTAATAATATAATTAATTTAGTTGAAATGAATAAAAAAGCTATTAATGTTATTTACCTCTTTTTAAAATGAATTTAGGAAGCTTTTAAGAATAACATTTTTGTAACAGTTAAAATGTGCACAAAAATATATGTCTATAAAGCTTTTGTTTTAGAAAAAATTACATAAATTATCTAAAATACATCAATTGATGAATTTTTTTTGTTTAAAAATAAACTTAATAAAACATTTCTTGTAAAATTTTTAAAGTTATGTACAATAACAGATTTGTATTCTGTTTATGATATTAAAGATTCTAAGAAAACATTGTTGTTATTCCAATCTAAATAATACTAAACTGTAAATATTACTAAAGAACTACAGGTAAATTTAAAATTTTCGATGTAATTAAATAATTTAGTTGTAGATAGTTTATTGCATAATAACAATTATAAAAGAATAAAAAATTAATACTGAAAAAATATAGAGTACTACATTTAGTACAATTTTAATTTCATTTTTTAGAAAGTTTTAAATAGTTTTGCTAATCATTTATGAATAAATTTTTATAACTATTATACATCGCAGAAATTTTTTAGATATAAACATAGTATTTTTTTTTGTTCATCAAACAATCAAAACTTGAATATGCTTTTATAAATGTTGCATTAATGTCATTAATTTTTATCATTCTTTTGAGATATACAGCTAAGTTTTAAAGGTACAACCTAAGTTTGATATTGGTTTAAGTTTCAAGTTCTTATACTAGAACTAATTTAAAAATATATAACTTTTGTTTTCAATACAACATAATTTGTTTTAGTGTTATAAAATTAACACTCAATATTTGTTTATATAAGTAATACTTAAGAATTTTAGAAACACAAGTACATAAACATTTCACCAAAATAAATACAAGCTATAAAAGTACAGAACAAGTTATAACTTAAAATCTCGTTACACATAAAAAACTACAAAGTTAATTGTTTAAAACATAGAGTACGATTAATAAAATTAGTATACAATGAGTATCGTTACAAAATATTTTTGTACGATAACCGATGGCGATAAAAATATTTTTATACTTTTGTTTTTACCTATTTGATTTTAATCCCAACGGTTTATCCTTGTGAATCTTAATAAAATTAATTCATGAAATACTAGTTATTATTTAACTCCATTTAAGAAATTTAGTAATCAATAAGCTCGAAAGGGACCAAAGTGGAGGTAAGTAGTAAAGGGGTCATAAGACCATATGTTAAGATTTATATTTAGATATTTAGTGCTTGGTATTAAACAGCGAAAAAAATATCAGCCGTATATAAGTATAGTTTTAAAAAATAACACTGATATTACGAAAAAACTTAAATTTTACTCGGCCAAATTAGAAAGCTAGGGTTTGTTTTATATAGTTTTAAACTTATAATACATATTTTGGAACTGAAGATAAGTAAAGCAAAGTTTTAGGTGTACAAAGATCCAGATTTTCTAAAAATATTTGTAGATGTGGCCATAGCTTTTTTTAAATTATTCAAGGGGGCCTTATAAAAAAAAATAATAATCTAGCATAGATAGAATAAAAGCTTAAAAGTCATTTTATAATACAATTTTAATGAAATATTTGAATATAATTTAAACCATTTTAAACTTTTTATAAAGATACACAGTTTAAGAACTCATTAAATAATTTTTTATTGATTCTGTTTCTATGTTTAAAAATATTTATATTGAGTTAAGATATTGTTTATGTTTAAAAATAAATATTACTTACTAAATTAGCGTTCCTCAAAACGACGGCTCCATAGTCTTTTGTGTTAACACTGTGTTTACCCGATTTTTTATCTTTCTGGTTAAGTAATCTAATATAAGCAATCTGTTTGAAAATAAATATAAACTGAATTAAAGATGTAAAAAAAAACTGTTATAGCCTATTTACATTACTCTACGTTTCATGTTTACAAACACTTTATCTTTTGTTTAGTTGACAAACACTTTAAAAGATGTTTTTACTACTTATAAATTATTATATAATAAGAACAAATTTCACAAGATGTTTTATATCACATATCTTTATAAAAGACTTTAAAAATATGAAAAAGAAATTTCTAAATATTTACACGCAACATGCTTTTTAAAGTTTAAAAAGCAGTTGTTTTCGGAAATTACTTATTTTTTAAATAATACTGATTTAATCAGCCACAAAAGTGTTACTTTTTTATAAAATATTACATTTAAAGACTTAATTCAATACTAGTTTGATTAAAGCTTAAAATGTAATAATTTTTCATAGTAAAACGAACCAATAGTATACTTGTAAAACCATTAAAATCGTCGCAATAAAATCTATAAGTTAGTTTATTAAGTTTTTTTTTAAATGTTGTTAGCAGGTTTAACACGTTTTAGTATAATATTTTAATTTTAAGCTTATTTTTTAATACAAAAGATTACACGTAACGACTGAGAATTTTTTAATAGTTTTTGTTATTTGACAAGGTCAGCTCAAGCTCTCCGAAACCTGGTAATTAAACAAGGCAGTACATAAACGTTTGTATTATAAAAATATTTTTCAATTACTTGAATTGAAAGTAGAAAAAAAAAAAATACTTTTTTTAAAAATTTAACATTTATAAGAACTTTTATTTTGTAGACATTTTTACCTTTATCAAGAATTAGATACATATGTAAAACGTAATATTTTCAAACAAGCTTTCTATATGTTTCTAATACCAATTTTTTTATATTTTATGTGGTATTAAAAATATAATTATGACAAAAGTTATACAAATTTTACATTTATATCCAGTAAAAAAAAGTGTGTTTGAAGTCTGATGTAAAGAAAAACTTTTATAAAGTAGACACAAATAATTTCTTATTTGAATTTTTTTTTCTTTGATTAATAAAAAATATTTTTTTAGGTTTTCGTTTATCTATATAAAAATTAACTAACTTTTTAGTTCATAACTTTTTTACAACTTAAGATACTTATAAAAAAAAAACCGCAAATGTAATGACATTAAAAATTACATTAGAATTTTGACATATTTTTTACAATACCATTATAACAATACATTTAAAATTTAAAGTAAAAATTTTAATTTATTCTAAATATACACAACTTATGCAGTCGGCAAACAATTTTTTTTTGATTGTATGTTTTGGAAAAGTAGGTATCATACGTCATTATCATTTGTATTTATATAAAAAAGTAAATATTTTTTACCTTTAGCCCGTTCTTTGAAACTTTGTTGGTTCCATTCTTCTTTGTATTTTTTTTCACATCCAACGTAAGTGCTGGAGAAACCTGTGTGGTAATAGTAATAATTAAATTTTGTTGGAAAATATAATGGCCAAGCTATATTACTCAATAAGTATGATTTTAATAAGAATTAAACAACTTTAATCTTTTATTAACACTATGATATCATAAGTCTGTTAATACTCTCATTTTTCAGCTTATTTATCAAAGCTATTTGTCATTTTTAATTTTTACCTAAATTAAGTACGATTAAAAAATTGCTCACAATTAAGTGACGACGTTAATTAGAAACAAAAGTATAAAAGTAACTTAAAAATTTTTATGATTATCAAAAAAAAGTTTAACTAAACCCTTATAAATTTTAATGACTGACCAATGTTAGTTTTTTTAATCAGAATGATTTTAGGATTTGGTATGAAAAATGTGTTAAAGTTGATGTTAATTAGTAAAATAACTATTACTATATTTATCAAATTCATTTAATACATGATTTTTAACGATTTATTGATTTGAAGAATATCCAAGTATATGTTAACCAAGCAAGTATTTTTTGCATTTAATATTACTTTAAATACACAATAATTGTAGTTTAATAGTTTTATTAATTTTTAATATTTAATTTAACACTTTATTAAAAAAAAAACATAAAACAATCATTATATATTCTCTAAATTAGGTATTTCTTCTAACTGTAAAAACAAAGTTAATTTTATACTTACAAGGACAATTAGCAAAAGTACTATCGCTAAGCGACGTTTGAATTTCATATTAAAACTATTTAAATATATATCTGAAAATTAAAAAAACAATTCTTATCGATTTTAAAAAAGTATTTAAAAGTTTTGTAATCTACATATAATATACAAATGTTTGTAAAATAGCTATTATAAGTTTACTGAAGCTTACTACAAACAGCTTTATAAACTTAAATCTTTCAAAACTTAATCGAAGCTTTACTCTTTTGTTTTTAAAGTTATTGTATAGAAACATACTGTTTTTTAAAGTTGTAAGTTTAAAAGTGTTCTTAAAAAAAAGATTAAAAACAAAAAGAAATTTTTGACTCTGTATAAAAAATTTAGTATAATCACATTGTTACAAACTGTGTAAACAATATAAAAAAAAATTATTAAACCACGTTTAAAAAACTTAAAATTTTAGAAAAAAAATTGAAAATAAACTAAATTTTAAAAAAATGTAAAGTTGTACTTTAAAATATAATACACTACATAGAAAATTAAACACAAATCTTAGTCAACAAAAATTGTTGTCCTTCATATACTATATCCTCCAAAATGAGTACAGCTTTTAAATGCTTAAACAAAAGCATAAAAATCAAGAAAAACACACAATTAAAATCTCATTACCTTTTAAAACATAATATAAATTTTCTCTCAATTATAAAACTGCTTTTTTTCTAATGTATTGTAGCATCACGTGTTTCAACTTTTATTATGTTTTCTCAGTTTGTTTGTAAACAACCGTATAAAATTTAAACGAAAATGAGAATGTGAAAAGTTTTATTTTCTAGAACTTAAATATAAAACTTGTTTATATTTTATAAGTAAATAAAAAACTATACTCCTACTTGTAATAAATAAGTAAGAACTAAATAATTTAATATATAAACTAAAACTAGTACTTAAAAATAGTGAAAAATATATTTAACTCGAACAGTGCCTTTTCACATTTTTTTTAAGACTTTGGAAATAATTTACAATACAACCTATTTAAGCTGGATAAACTTATAATTTTCTTACTTAAGTTCTAAAAATTCATTGAAAGAATAACATTCAGAATGGTTTGACATTATCAAAACTAACATAAACAGAACATACCTCTTAGGTTTTTTTATGTTAACGAATCTTAATAAGTTGTTTGGTTAGGAGCAGTGGCGTCGCGTGGTATTTTTTTTTAGGTGGTGCAAAATTTAAATAAATATCAATTATTTTAATAAAAATATGTTTTTACTGTCAAGTTTGAAAACAACTGAACTTTTGCTACACCTGAAGATAAGCTTTGCTTTTAAGGGCATAGGGGGGATAAAACAATTTGATCTTATTTTATGTAGTTTTTACTAAGCTACAAGATGCTTTTCACAGACTTTAAAAATTCAGTATATGTTTTTAGATATAGCCGGTCAAAGTCAAAGGCAACAAAAGGTTCATAATGGGAGGCACAAACTAAAACAGTGTTTAAAAAAATGTTTTGACCCCCCCCCCCTTTATGCCCTTAACATATACTTTAGAATTATTTTACTGAAATTACTTTATACAGTTTTAATTTAACTACAAGTCATCTTTTATCAATATAAAAAATTCTTAAAATTTTTGAGATATGGTAATTCACAGTCAGAGGTACAAATGAATCCTTATTTTTATAATATAAACTCAAACAACAAATAAATCAAATCACTAAAATCATATCTTTTTTTATAAGTTGGCCTCAAAATCTTTAGATGTTTCTTTTATAAAATAAAAAAAAATTGCTAAATTAGATATTTAAAACACCAAGAAAAAAAAAGTTATAACAAAAGGTTTTTTTTTGTATATATAAAAATATATATTGATACTTAAAAATTGAAAAATTCTTTTCAACAAAAGTATAAAGTTTTAACAAAAATAGGATGAAAAAGTTTAATTAAAAATTGTTTTAAAAATGATGGAGAATATAGGTTTTCAGTAAAATTGTTTTTTTTGCTGTTTTGGTTTGCTCCTTGTATAATAAACCATTGTACTCTCTGGCTTTGACTGGTTGTAACTAAAATTTTAATTGGAAATTTCAAGTTTATTAAAGAGTAAATATTAGCTTTCTGAAAAAATTAAAATAAGAACAACATGTAAAAAAGTGCCTATACACCCTCCACCCTTACTCCTCACTAATTTGTACATTTTTTTTTACAAACATTAACATTTTTATCAACTTTTTTTCTAATTTTAATGTTTTTTGTTGGAGGTTTAAAATTCAATAGTTTTATAAGAGTATCTTTTCTTTATTTAATATTTATTTGTTTTTCATTTTGATGACAGTATTTTTCTCAGGAGCTCAACTTTTTTAGTTTAGTTTAGTTGTGAGGCTGTTGAACTTTTCAAGAATTTTAAAGATAATTTATAAATATGTAACCATTATAGAAGTAAAAGTTTGGTTAGTTAGTTTTCATGTGGCCATAGGGGTAAAACACTTATTTTTTAATTTTAAATAACCTTGTTTTTTCAGAGATTTAAATTAAAATTGCTTTAGTCAGCCTGAATATTTTTCTAATTTGGTCTGTTTTAATTTATCTTGGGTCATCTTGAGTTTTTAACATTTCTAAGTTATCCTGATTATGAGGCAAGGCAACCATTTTTCAACAATTTTATCTAAAATTTTTGCTTTGTTTATGAAAAAATTAAACCAAAAGTTATATAAAGTAGAGGTAGACTAAATTTTCCTAAAATGTTAAACTACTCTAAGTAATCAAAGTTTCTAAATTAAGGCTATTTACTTTATTTAAGTATGTGATTGTTTCAATAATACTATTTTTTATTTAATATATATCTAAAATATTTTTCTGTAAGAGTGAACTAGAAGTTTATAATAAACTTCTTAATTCTTTTTTCAGAACTTGAATTTTATTATTTATTTTATTAACTTTATGATAACAATAATCAGTTATAGTTAAGTTTACGTATGCAGATTAAAATAAAAAATCAAATTTTTAAGACTTTGGTGATTTAGGGTTTTTATCTTTTTTTTCAAAATATGCAATTTATGACAAATCTTTTAATAGAAGTGATCTGTTAAATTTAAAAAATCATGTGGGTACATAAACTCAAGTTTAATCCTTTGCAGTAGCTTGCTTTGTTTTTATTTTATGTTTACAATAGCTTGTAGATGATACTTAAGCAAGTCCTGTTTTAGGGAATTTTCAACTTAGCTTACTTACCGCAAGATATTGATTTTGCGGTAATTCTTGAAGAAATTTTGCTTTTTTGAGTTCATTTGCGGCAGTCAGCTAAGAGTTTGCGGTAGTGAAGTGGGCAAAATGGTCGTTTTCAAAATTGAAGTTATAAAAGAGATTTCGTTCAAAAAAATAACGAAAACGTTATAGATACTTATATTTTTTCTTAGAAAATTTCAAGGTGGTGCAGTTGCGGCAGTGCAACACCCCACGCGACGCCCCTGGTTAGGAGTATACATATATAGTAAACTAAAAAGTTTAAAAGCTATTTGTAGATTTTAAACATCAAAAATTAGTGTATTTTAAATAAAAAAGGTAACTTGACGCTCAAAAATAACTTAATGCTTTATATGTTTGTTGAAACATTTTCGTATAATTGTCATATAACTTCCTATGGAGTAACGTTTAATAGTTTGAAATGTATGTGTACTTTTAAAGCATGAATAGAATTTGTAAAAAAGTTAGCTGAAAGTTACATTTTATTAATGTTTTTTTAAGCTTGACAGCTTAAATAGTAAAGTTTACAGTTATCGTATTATATCACAATTTAGAAAAATTGCTGAGTAAAAGTTTAGCCATTTTTGATAAAAATAAAAACTATAACTATTTAGATTAAAGACTATAAAGATTGATGTCTTACTTTTCGTCATCAATTTTGAATGAAGTTCAATGTAAAATAAAATTTTTGTTTTTTTAAATTCACTTAACCTTCAGACTTTATTGATTATTAATAAATGTATATATAATGTTACAATACTATTTTCGTTACCTTAACTTGTAAAACAGTAAAATATCCACATATTTTATGTAATATATAACAATTGTGTTATGTTTTTAATAAAAATACACTTCATAACTGTTTTGATGTAAAATATAAATCTATACTTCTTATTTTCGACTCAAATTTTGAGTTAATTTCAATTAAAAAAAAGAATTATCATTGGAAAGTTAATCAAACTTTCTTAATCAATATTAACTAATCTTATTTGAAAGTATTGTATTTGTAGCACTTTTAAATTTTTTAAAAGAAGAATTATTTTTAAGTACGGTTAGTAATTTGTTTTTTCTTAAACTTGTAAAACTATAAAAAACAAGTAACAAAATAAACTCTTTAAACACGAATACATTACAGAAGACATATTTATTCTAACAAAATCCAAACAATATAACTAGTAGTACATTTTGTTTAAAAAAAGTTTGTATTTAAAAAAAAACATTATTAAAGTTGTAAAATGTTATAAAAAGTTATATTGAACTATTATTTACTAACGAAAAATATTGAGTAGTCTTGCATTTATTATATGGCGTAAAAATCAAGAAAAAAAAAACTTTGTGACAAAATCTTTGTTTATTATAAAAAACAATAAAACTTATAGTTTGAAATAACGTTTAAAAATATGTCGATATTAATATCTTTAAGTCAAAAACGCTAAAACCACTAAGATATTATTTGCAATAGTATTTAAATAAGTAGTTTTTTACAATGTAAAACTACATCAATTGATCGAAATCGTTTTAAGATAATCTAAAATAAAAAAGATATTATTTTTGTGTTTTACTAGCACTTATCGTGTTAATTGAGTTTAAATTAGTCATACACCTTAAAACGATTATATGTTCTCTTTTAGTAACTAGATTATCAAGTTTAATAAATTAAAATGTTGTCTGTTTTAATAAAAAAATAATAAAACAAACTAAAAGATGACTGAAAAATGTTTAATGTAGAAGTTGTATATGATAAAAAAGTGTTCTTTAGTTTTTGTAGCTATAACACTGCGCAAAAAATAAGTTTTTAATATATTTTTTATTGTTCATACAAAAAAAAAATTGTGGACAGGTAGATCATTGTAATTTTTTTTTTTACTTAAATAAATTCATACGACCTAACTTTAACATAACATTTTTAATTTTGATCAAGCAATTTTTGTAATTAAAATAATTGCATGTTTATTTTTTAATTAAAATAATTCATATATAAAATAGAGTTAAAAAATTATATATTTCAAAACTTAAGTATAACGTTTAGGATCTAACTATAATTATAACTAAATAAGTTTTTGTCAAACCATTTGAAACTTTGATAACGATTTTTTCGTTTATATTTTACAGATGCCTTAGTTTCTTAAACTTCTTCTCAAATATTTTACAATTTATCGTTTTGACAATGTTCTTAAATGTCATTAAACTTTGAGTTTTAGCTATTTAATCATATGTACAAGTCACACTTAATTGTTTCTAAAGTAAAAACCAGCTGCATAAAAAGGTTAATAAGTTTACACATATGACAAATACTTAAGTAGTTCAAAGAAGTAGTAGCAAGTCATGTGCAAATTGACCTGACTAAATATCAAATATAAATATTAAATAAGTTCATTTGCTTTGATGTATTTATTAATTTATTATCATAACTGAAAATTATATTATTTAAAGCGTGATATAAGTACGTACAACAAAAGTAAAACTTAAAGTGTTTTAAGTTTAATTTGTGTGTTTTATACATAACTTTCAAATCAATAACATTATTTACCAAAAAACAAAAGCTTTTACTTTTTAGTATAAAATTAAACTATTTTTTACTCGCTAAATTAGTATTAAGTTTTTATTATTATTACAGCATTGGTAAAGGCCTTACTAAATTGTTTTGTGTACTAATTTTTAACAAAAATAATTTTACTATGATGTAAACTTTTAATTAAAGTAAACTACACTACACCTAGTTAATTCAGAATATTTGTTTTCAAGATTTTGCTTTTAAAAATAAAGTACTAAACAAACAATAAATACTTAAAGCATACATGCTGAGATTTAGTATTGGTATCTTCTAGTTTTATTTATTATAAACAAATTTTTAGGGTAATAAAGCATATGTTTTATTAAAATTACATACTGTGTGAGGAGCTGTTTAATAATATAATTAATTTAGTTGAAATGAATAAAAAAGCTATTAATCTTATTTACCTCTTTTTAAAATGAATTTAGGAAGCTTTTAAGAATAACATTTTTGTAACAGTTAAAATGTGCACAAAAATATATGTCTATAAAGCTTTTGTTTTAGAAAAAATTACATAAATTATCTAAAATACATCAATTGATGAATTTTTTTTGTTTAAAAATAAACTTAATAAAACATTTCTTGTAAAATTTTTAAAGTTATGTACAATAACAGATTTGTATTCTGTTTATGATATTAAAGATTCTAAGAAAACATTGTTGTTATTCTAATCTAAATAATACTAAACTGTAAATATTACTAAAGAACTACAGGTAAATTTAAAATTTTCGATGTAATTAAATAATTTAGTTGTAGATAGTTTATTGCATAATAACAATTATAAAAGAATAAAAAATTAATACTGAAAACAATATAGAGTACTACATTTACTACAATTTTAATTTCATTTTTTACAAAGTTTTAAATAGTTTTGCTAATCATTTATGAATAAATTTTTATAACTATTATACATCGCGGAAATTTTTCAGATATAAACATAGTATTTTTTTTGTTCATCAAACAATCAAAACTTGAATATGCTTTTATAAAAATTGCGTTAATGTCATTAAGTTTTTATCATTCTTTTGAGATATACAGCTAAGTTTTAAAGGTACAACCTAAGTTTGATAATGGTTTAAGTTTCAAGTTCTTATACTAGAACTAATTTTAAAAAAATATAACTTTTGTTTTCAATACAACATATTTTGTTTTAGTGTTATAAAATTAACACTCAATATTTGTTTATATAACGTAATACTTAAGAATTTTAGAAACACAAGTACATAAACAATCCACCAAAATAAATACAAGCTATAAAAGTACAAAACAAGTTATAACTAAAAATCTCGTTAGACATAAAAAACTACAAGGTTAATTGTTTAAAACATAGAGTACGATTAATAAAATTAGTATACAATGAGTATCGTTACAAAATGTTTTTGTACGATAACCGATGGCGATAAAAATATTTTTATACTTTTGTTTTTACCTATTTGATTTTAATCCCAACGGTTTATCCTTGTGAATCTTAATAAAAATAATTCATGAAATACTAGTTATTATTTAACTCCATTTAAGAAATTTAGTAATCAATAAGCTCGAAAGGGACCAAAGTGGAGGTAAGTAGTAAAGGGGTCATAAGACCATATGTTAAGATTTATATTTAGATATTCAGTGCTTGGTATTAAACAGCAAAAAAAATATCAGCCGTATATAAGTATAGTTTAAAAAAATAACACTGATTTTACGAAAAAACTTAAATTTTACTCGGCCAAATTAGAAAGCTAGGATTTGTTTTATATAGTTTGAAACTTATAATACATATTTTGGAACTGAAGATAAGTAAAGCAAAGTTTTAGGTGTACAAAGACCCAGATTTTCTAAAAATATTTGTAGATGTGGCCATAGATTTTTTTTAAACTATTCAAGGGGGCCTTATAAAAAAAATAATAATCTAGCATATATAGAATAAAAGCTTAAAAGTCATTTTATAGTACAATTTTAATGAAATATTTGAATATAATTTAAACCATTTTAAACTTTTTATAAAGATACACAGTTTAAGAACTCATTAAATAATTTTTTATTGATTCTGTTTCTATGTTTAAAAATATTTATATTGAGTTAAGATATTGTTTATGTTTAAAAATAAATATTACTTACTAAATTAGCGTTCCTCAAAACGACGGCTCCATAGTCTTTTGTGTTAACACTGTGTTTACCCGATTTTTTATCTTTCTGGTTAAGTAATCTAATATAAGCAATCTGTTTGAAAATAAATATAAACTGATTTAAAGATGTAAAAAAAACTGTTATAGTCTATTTACATTACTCTACGTTTCATGTTTACAAACACTTTATCTTTTATTTAGTTGACAAACACTTTAAAAGATGTTTTTACTACTTATAAATTATTATATAGTAAGAACAAATTTCACAAGATGTTTTATATCACATATCTTTATAAAAGACTTTAAAAATATGAAAAAGAAATGTCTAAATATTTACAAGCAACATGCTTTTTAAAGTTTAAAAAGCAGTTGTTATTGAAAATTACTTATTTTTAAAATAATAATGATTTAATTAGCCACAAAAGTGTTACTTTTTAATAAAATATTACATTTAAAGACTTAATTCAATAATAGTTTATTTAAAGCTTAAAATGTAATAATTTTTCATAGTAAAACGAACCAATAGTATACTTGTAAAACAATTAAAAAACGTCGCAATAAAATCTATAAGTTAGGTTATTAAAATTTTTTTTAAATGTTATTAGCAAGTTTAACACGTTTTATTATAATATTTTAATTTTAAGCTTATTTTTTAATACAAAAGATTACACGTAACGACTGAAAATTTTTTAATAGTTTTTGTTATTTGACAAGGTCAGCTCACGCTCTCCGAAACCTGGTAATTAAACAAGGCAGTACATAAACGTATGTATTATAATAATATTTTTTAATTACTTGAATTGAAAGTAAAAAAAAATAGATACTTTTTTGAAAAATTTAACATTTATAAGAACTTTTATTTTGTAGACATTTTTACCTTTATCAAGAATCAGATACATATGTAAAACGTAATATTTTTAAACAAGCTTTCTATATGTTTCTTATACCAATTTTTTTATGAAACACAATTATGTGGTATTAAAAATATAATTATGACAAAAGTTATACAAATTTTACATTTATATCCAGTAAAAAAAACGTGTGTTCGAAGTCTGATGTAAAGAAAAACTTTTATAAAGTAGACACAAATAATTTCTTATTTGAACTTTTTTTTCTTTGATTAATAAAAAATATTTTTTTAGGTTTTCGTTTATCTATATAAAAATTAACTAACTTTTTAGTTCATAACTTTTTTACAACTTAAGATACTTATGAAAAAACCGCAAATGTAATGACATTAAAAATTACATTAGAATTTGGACATATTTTTTACAATACCATTATAACAATACATTAAAAATTTAAAGTAAAAATTTTGATTTATTCTAAATATACACAACTTATGCAGTCGGCAAACAATTTTTTTTTGATTGTATGTTTTGGAAAAGTAGGTATCATACGTCATTATCATTTGTGTTTATATAAAAAAGTAAATATTTTTTACCTTTAGCCCGTTCTTTGAAACTTTGTTGGTTCCATTCTTATTTGTATTTTTTTCACATCCAACGTAAGTGCTAAAGAAACCTGTGTAGTAATAGTAATAATCAGTTTATGAGGAAAATATAATGGCCAAGCTATATTACTCAATAAGTATGATTTTAATAAGAATTAAACAACTTTAATCTTTTATTAACTCTATGATATCATAAGTCTGTTAATACTCTCATTTTTCAGCTTATTTATCAAAGCTATTTGTCATTTTTAAATTTTAACTAAATTAAGTACGATTAAGAAATTGCTTACAATTAAGTGAGGACGTTAATTAGAAACAAAAGTATAAAAGTAACTTAAAAATTTTTATGATTATCAAAAAAAGTTTAACTAAACCCTTATAAATTTTAATGACTGACCAATGTTAGTTTTTTTAATCAGAATGATTTTAGGATTTGGTATGAAAAATGTGTTAAAGTTGATGTTAATTAGTAAAATAACTATTACTATATTTATCAAATTCATTTAATACATGATTTTTAACGATTTATTGATTTGAAGAATATCCAAGTATATGTTAACCAAGCAAGTATTTTTTGCATTTAATATTACTTTAAATACAACAATAATTGTAGTTTAACAGTTTTAGTTTAATAGAATATATAATGTTTAATAATTTTTAATATTTAATTTAACACTTTATTGAAAAAAAAAACATAAAATAAAACATTTCATATTCTCTAAATTAGGTATTTCTTCTAACTGTAAAAACAAAGTTAATTTTATACTTACAAGGACAAATAGCAAATGTACTATCGCTAAGCGACGTTTGAATTTCATATTAAAACTATTTAAATATATATCTGAAAATTTAAAAACAATTCTTATCGATTTTAAAAAAGTATTTAAAAGTTTTGTAATCTACATATAATATACAAATGTTTTTAAAATAGCTATTATAAGTTTACTGAAGCTTACTACAAACAACTTTATAAACTTAAATCTTTCAAAACTTAATCGAAGCTTTACTCTTTTGTTTTTAAAGTTATTGGACAGAAACATACTGTGTTTTAAAGTTGTAAGTTTAAAAGTGTTCTTAAAAAAAAGATTAAAAACAAAAAGAAATTTTTGACTCTGTATAAAAAATTTTATATAATCACATTGTTACAAACTGTGTAAATAATATAAAAAAAATTTATTAAACCACGTTTAAAAAACTTGAAATTTTAGAAAAAAATTTTAAAGTAAACTAAATTAAAAAAAAATGTAAAGTTGTACTTTAAAATATAATACACTACATAGAAAATTAAACACAAATTTTAGTCAACAAAAATTGTTGTCCTTCATATACTATATCCTCCAAAATGAGTACAGCTTTTAAATGCTTAAACAAAAGCATAAAAATCAAGAAAAACACACAATTAAAATCTCATTACCTTTTAAAACATAATATAAATTTTCTCTCAATTATAAAACTGCTTTTTTTCTAATGTTTTGTAGCATCACGTGTTTCAACTTTTATTATGTTTTCTCAGTTTGTTTGTAAACAACCGTATAAAATTTAAACGAAAATGAGAATGTGAAAAGTTTTATTTTCTAGAACTTAAATATAAAACTTGTTTATATTTTATAAGTAAATAAAAAACTATACTCCTACTTGTAATAAATAAGTAAGAACTTAATAATTTAATATCAATACAATTTAATACAATGAGTATCGTTACAAAATGTTTTTGTACGATAACCGATGGCGATAAAAATATTTTTATACTTTCGTTTTTACCTATTTGATTTTAATCCCAACGGTTTATCCTTGTGAATCTTAATAAAATTAATTCATGAAATACTAGTTATTATTTAACTCCATTTAAGAAATTTAGTAATCAATAAGCTCGAAAGGGACCAAAGTGGAGGTAAGTAGTAAAGGGGTCATAAGACCATATGTTAAGATTTATATTTAGATATTCAGTGCTTGGTATTAAACAGCAAAAAAAATATCAGCCGTATATAAGTATAGTTTAAAAAAATAACACTGATATTACGAAAAAACTTAAATTTTACTCGGCCAAATTAGAAAGCTAGGGTTTGTTTTATATAGTTTGAAACTTATAATACATATTTTGGAACTCAAGATAAGTAAAGCAAAGTTTTAGGTGTACAAAGCCCCAGATTTTCTAAAAATATTTGTAGATGTGGCCATAGCTTTTTTTAAATTATTCAAGGGGGCCTTATAAAAAAAATAATAATCTAGCATAGATAGAATAAAAGCTCATAAGTCATTTTATAGTACAATTTTAATGAAATATTTGAATATAATTTAAACCATTTTAAACTTTTTAGAAAGATACACAGTTTATGAACTCATTAAATAATTTTTATTGATTCTGTTTCTATGTTTAAAAATATTTATATTGAGTTAAGGTATTGTTTATGTTTAAAAATAAATATTACTTACTAAATTAGCGTTCCTCAAAACGACGGCTCCATAGTCTTTTGTGTTAACACTGTGTTTACCCGATTTTTTATCTTTCTGGTTAAGTAATCTAATATAAGCAATCTGTTTGAAAATAAATATAAACTGAATTAAAGATGTAAAAAAAAACTGTTATAGTCTATTTACATTACTCTACGTTTCATGTTTACAAACACTTTATCTTTTATTTAGTTGACAAACACTTTAAAAGATGTTTTACTACTTATAAATTATTATATAGTAAGAACAAATTTCACAACATATTTTATATCACATATATTTATAAAAGACTTTAAAAATATGAAAAAGAAATGTCTAAATATTTACACGCAACATGCTTTTTAAAGTTTAAAAAGCAGTTGTTTTCGGAAATTACTTATTTTTTAAATAATACTGATTTAATTAGCCACAAAAGTGTTACTTATTTATAAAATATTACATTTAGAGACTTAATTCAATAATAGTTTGATTAAAGCTTAAAATGTAATAATTTTTCATAGTAAAACGAACCAATAGTATACTTGTAAAACCATTAAAAAACGTCGCAATAAAATCTATTAGTTAGGTTATTAAGTTTTTTTTTAAATGTTATTAGCAGGTTTAACACGTTTTAGTATAATATTTTAATTTTAAGCTTATTTTTTAATACAAAAGATTACACGTAACGACTGAGAATTTTTTAATAGTTTTTTTTATTTGACAAGGTCAGCTCACGCTCTCCGAAACCTGGTAATTAAACAAGGCAGTACATAAACGTATGTATTATAATAATATTTTTTAATTACTTGAATTGAAAGTAAAAAAAAATAGATACTTTTTTGAAAAATTTAACATTCATAAGAACTTTCATTTTGTAGACATTTTTACCTTTATCAAGAATTAGATATATATGTAAAACGTAATATTTTTAAACAAGCTTTCTATATGTTTCTAATACCAATTTTTTTATACTTTATGTGGTATTAAAAATATAATTATGACAAAAGTTATACAAATTTTACATTTATATCCAGTAAAAAAAAAGTCTGTTTGAAGTCTGATGTAAAGAAAAACTTTTATAAAGTAGTCACAAATAATTTGTTATTTGAATTTTTTTTTCTTTGATTAATAAAAAATATTTTTTTAGGTTTTCGTTTATCTATATAAAAATTAACTAACTTTTTAGTTCATAACTTTTTTACAACTTAAGATACTTATGAAAAAAACCGCAAATGTAATGACATTAAAAATTACATTAGAATTTTAACATATTTTTTACAATACCATTATAACAATACATTTAAAATTTAAAGTAAAAATTTTAATTTATTCTAAATATACACAACTTATGCAGTCGGCAAACAATTTTTATTGATAGTATGTTTTGGAAAACTAGGTATAATACGTCATTATCATTTGTATTTATATAAAAAAGTAAACATTTTTTACCTTTAGCCCGTTCTTTGAAACTTTGTTGGTTCCATTCTTCTTTGTATTTTTTTTCACATCCAACGTAAGTGCTGGAGAAACCTGTGTGGTAATAGTAATAATTAAGTTTAGTTGGAAAATATAATGGCCAAGCTATATTACTTTTAAGTATGATTTTAATAAGAATAAAACAACTTTAATTTTTTATTAACACTATGGTATCATAAGTCTGTTAATACTCTCATTTTTCAGCTCATTTATCAAAGCTATTTTTCATTTTTAATTTTTAACTAAATTAAGTACGATTAAGAAATTGCTTACAATTAAGTGAGGACGTTAATTAGAAACAAAAGTATAAAAGTAACTTAAAAATTTTTATGATTATCAAAAAAAGTTTAACTAAACCCTTATAAATTTTAATGACTGACCAATGTTAGTTTTTTTAATCAGAATGATTTTAGGATTTGGTATGAAAAATGTTTTAAAGTTGATGTTTATTAGTAAAATAACTATTACTATGTTTATCAAATTCATTTAATACATGATTTTTAACGATTTAATTGATTTGAAGAATATCCAAGTATATGTTAACAAAGCAAGTATTTTTTGCATTTAATATTACTTTAAATACAACAATAATTGTAGTTTAATAGTTTTATTAATTTTTAATGTTTAATTTAACAATTTATTGAAAAAAAAACATAAAATAAAACATTATATATTCTCTAAACTAAGTATTTCTTTTAATTGTAAAATCAAAGTTAATTTTATACTTACAAGGACAATTAGCAAAAGTACTATCGCTAAGCGACGTTTGAATTTCATATTAAAACTATTTAAATATATATCTGAAAATTAAAAAAACAATTCTTATCGATTTTAAAAAAGTATTTAAAAGTTTTGTAATCTACATATAATATACAAATGTATGTAAAATAGCTATTATAAGTTTACTGAAGCTTACTACAAACAACTTTATAAACTTAAATCTTTCAAAATTTAATCGAAGCTTTACTCTTTTGTTTTTAAAGTTATTGTATAGAAACATACTGTGTTTTAAAGTTGTAAGTTTAAAAGTGTTCTTAAAAAAGGTAAAAAACAAAAAGAAATTTTTAACTCTGTATAAAAGTTTTAATATAATCACATTGCTACAAACTGTGTAAATAATATAAAAAAATTTTTATTAAACCACGTTTAAAAAACTTGAAATTTTAGAAAAAAAAATTGAAAGTAAACTAAATTTAAAAAAAATGTAAAGTTGTACTTTAAAACATAATACACTACATAGAAAATTAAACACAAATTTAGTCAACAAAAATTGTTGTCCTTCATATACTATATCCTCCAAAATGAGTACAGCTTTTAAATGCTTAAACAAAAGCATAAAAATCAAGAAAAACACACAATTAAAATCTCATTACCTTTTAAAACATAATATAAATTTTCTCTCAATTATAAAACTGCTTTTTTTCTAATGTATTGTAGCATCACGTGTTTCAACTTTTATTATGTTTTCTCAGTTTGTTTGTAAACAACCGTATAAAATTTAAACAAAAATGAGAATGTGAAAAGTTTTATTTTCTAGAACTTAAATATTTCTAAATTTATCTAATTTAATAAATTTTTATTATTCTATTGGAATGAGTCTAAAACCTAATAATTTAAATATTTTTAGTATTTTAATCATCCGTTAGTTTTTTCAGAATTTTGTTAAGAATTTGTTGTGTTTTCGTTTATATTACTGCATTTAGTTTTTTAATTTCTTTTATTTTTATTTATTAATTAATACCAATATTTAGTTTACCTAATTATGCATTTTTCATTAAAATTTGAATAGTTAATGTTTATCTATTTTTTACGCATCAATGAGTTCAGATTCACATTACTGCCAATGTCTAAATGTTATTTACTGTTTTGAAATTATTTGAAAAGGTCGGCTAAGGCTCACCGAAACCGGTAATAAACCAAAGCAGTGCTTAAACATTTGTTTTATTATAGAACTTAAATATAAAACTTGTTTATATTTTAAAAGTAAATAAAAAACTATACTCCTACTTGTAATAAATAAGTCAAAACTTAATAATTTATTATATAAACTAAAACTAAAACTTAAAAATAGTGAAAAAATATGTTTAACTCGAACAGTGCCTTTTTACATTTTTTTAAGACTTTGGAAATAATTTACAATACAACCTATTTAAGCTGGATGAACATAAAATTTTCTTACTTAAGTTCTAAAAATTCATTGAAAGAATAACATTCAGAATGGTTTGACATTATTAAAACTAACATAAACAGAACATATCTCTTAGGTTTTTTATGTTAAGGAATCTTAATAAGTTGTTTGGTTAGGAGTATACATATATAGTAAACTAAATATTTTTAAAGCTATTTGTAGATTTTAAACATAAAAAATTAGTGTATTTTAAATAAAAAAGGTAACTCGACGCTCAAAAATAACTTAATGCTTTATATGTTTGTTGAAACATTTTCGTATAATTGTCATATAATTTCCTATAGAGTAAATTTTAATAGTTTGAAATGTATGTGTACTTTTAAAGCATGAATAAAATTTGTAAAAAAAGTTAGCTGAAAATACATTTTATTAATGTTTTTTTAAGCTTAACAGCTTAAATAGTAAAGTTTACAGTTATCGTATTATATCACAATTAAGAAAAATTGCTAAGTAAAAGTTTAGCCATTTTTGATGAAAATGAAAACTATAACTATTTAGATTAAAGACTATAAAGGTTGATGTCCTACTTTTCGTCATCAATTTTGAATGAAGTTCAATGTAAAATAAAAAAATAAAATTAAAAACTTACTCAACCTTCAGACTTTATTGATTATTAATAAATGTATATATAATGTTACAATACTATTTTCGTTACCTTAACTTTTAAAACAGTAAAATATCCACATATTTTATGTAATATATAACAATTGTATTATATTTTTAATAAAAATACACTTCATAACTGTTTTGATGTAAAATATAAATCTATACTTCCTACTTTCGACTTATATTTTGAGTTAACTTCAATTAAAAAAAAAAGAATTATCATTGGAAAGTTAATCAAACTTTCTAAATCAATATTAACTAATCTTATTTGAAAGTATTGTATTTGTAGCACTTTTAAATTTATTAAAAGAAGAATTATTTTTAAATACGGTTAGTAATTTGTTTTTTCTTAAACTTGTAAAACTATAAAAAACAAGTAACGAAATAAACTCTTTAAACACGAATACATTACAAAAGACATATTTATTCTAACAAAATCCAAACAATATAACTAGTAGTACATTTTTTTTAAAAAAAGTTTGTATTAAAAAAAAAACATTTTTAAAGTTGTAAAATGTTATAAAAAGTTATATTGAACTATTATTTACTAACGAAAAATATTGAGTAGCCTTGCATTTATTATATGACGTAAAAATCAAGAAAAAAAACTTTGTGAAAAAATCTTTGTTTATTATAAAAAACAATAAAACTTATAGTTTGAAATAACGTTTAAAAATATGTCGATATTAATATCTTTAAGTCAAGAACGCTAAAACTACTAAGATATTATTTGCAATAGTATTTAAATAATTAGTTTTTTAGAATGTAAAACTACATCAATTGATCAAAATTGTTTCAAGATAATCTAAAATAAAAAAAATATTATTTTTGTGTTTTACTAGTACTTATCGTGTTAATTGAGTTTAAATTAGTTATACACCTTAAAACAATTTTATGTTCTCTTTTAGTAACTAGATTATCAAATTTAATAAATTAAAATGTTGTCTGTTTTTAATATAAAAATAATAAAACAAACTAAAGGATGACTGAAAAATGTTTAATGTAGTAGTTGTATATGATAAAAAAGTGTTCTTTAGTTTTTGTAGCTATAACACTGCGCAAAAAATAAGTTTTTAATATATTTTTTATTGTTCATAAAAAAAAAATTGTGGAGAGGTAGATCATTGTAATTTTTTTTCTTACTTATTTAAAATCATACGATTTAACTTTAACATAAAATTTTTAGTTTTGATCAAGCAATTTTTGTAAATAAAATAATTGCATGTTTATTTTTTAATTAAAATAATACATAAATAACATAGAGTTAAAAAATTATATACTTCAAAACTTAAGTATAACGTTTAGGATCTAACTATAATTATAACTAAATTAGTATTTGTCAAACCAAATGAAACTTTGATAACGATTTTTCTGTTTATATTTTACAGATGTCTAATTTTCTTAAACTTCTTCTCCATAATTTTAAAATACATTGTTTTGACAATGTTCTAAAATGTCATTGAACTTTAAGTTTTAGCTATTTAATCATATGTACAAGTCACACTTAATTGTTTCTAAAGTTAAAACCAGCTGCATAAAAAGGTTAATAAGTTTACACATATGACAAATACTTAAGTAGTTCAAAGAAGTAATAGCAAGTCATGTGCAAATTAAACCTGACTAAATATCAAATATACATATTAAATAAGTTCATTTGCTTTAATGTATTTATTAATTTATTATCATAACTAAAAATTATATTATTTAAAGCGTGATATAAGTACGTACAACAAAAGTAAAACTTAAAGTGTCTTAACTCAAGAAGTAAGTCTTTAAGTTTGATTCATGTGTTTTATACATAACTTTCAAATCAAAATATTATTATATATAATTCAAAATAAATTGTTTTGTGTACTAATTTTTAACAAAAATAATTTTACTATGATGTAAACTTTTAATTAAAGTAAACTACACTACACCTAATTAATTCAGAATATTTGTTTTCAAGATTTTGCTTTTAAAAATAAAGTTCTAAACAAACAATAAATACTTAAAGCATACATGCTGAGATTTAGTATTGGTATCTTCTAGTTTTATTTATTATAAACAAATTTTTAGGGTAATAAAGCATATGTTTTATTAAAATTACATACTGTGTGAGGAGCTGTTTAATAATATAATTAATTTAGTTGAAATGAATAAAAAAGCTATTAATCTTATTTACCTCTTTTTAAAATGAATTTAGGAAGCTTTTAAGAATAACATTTTTGTAACAGTTAAAATGTCCACAAAAATATATGTCTATAAAGCTTTTGTTTTAGAAAGAATTACATAAATTATCTATAATACATCAACTGATGAATTGTTTTTGTTTAAAAATAAACTTAATAAAACATTTCTTGTAAAATTTTTAAAGTCATGTACAATAACAGATTTGTATTCTGTTTATGATATTAAAGATTCTAAGAAAACATTGTTGTTACTCTAATCTAAATAATACTAAACTGTAAATATTACTATAGAACTACAGGTAAATTTAAAATTTTCGATGTAATTAAATAATTTAGTTGTAGATAGTTTATTGCATAATAACAATTATAAAAGAATAAAAAATTAATACTGAAAAAATATAGAGTACTACATTTACTACAATTTTAATTTCATTTTTTAGAAAGTTTTAAATAGT
This sequence comes from Thalia democratica, assembly GCF_965202585.1. Lineage (NCBI taxonomy): Eukaryota > Metazoa > Chordata > Thaliacea > Salpida > Salpidae > Thalia > Thalia democratica. The sequence goes on from NC_139169.1 coordinate 19,244,119, forward strand.
TTTGCTAATCATTTATGAATAAATTTATTTAACTATTATACATCGCAGAAATTTTTTAGATATAAACATAGTATTTTTTTTTGTTCATCAAACAATCAAAACTTGAATATGCTTCCATAAATGTTGCGTTAATGTCATTAAGTTTTTATCATTCTTTTGAGATATACAGCTAAGTTTTAAAGGTACAACCTAAGTTTGATATTGGTTTAAGTTTCAAGTTCTTATACTAGAACTAATTTAAAAAAAATATAACTTTTGTTTTCAATACAACATATTTTGTTTTAGTGTTATTAAATTAACACTCAATATTTGTTTATATAACGTAATACTTAAGAATTTTAGAAACACAAGTACATAAACAATTCACCAAAATAAATACAAGCTATAAAAGTACAGAACAAGTTATAATAAAAAACCTCGTTACACATAAAAAACTACAAAGTTAATTGTTTAAAACATAGAGTACGATTAATAAAATTAGTATACAATGAGTATCGTTACAAAATGTTTTTGTACGATAACCGATGGCGATAAAAATATTTTTATACTTTTGTTTTTACCTATTTGATTTTAATCCCAACGGTTTATCCTTGTGAATCTTAATAAAATTAATTCATGAAATACTAGTTATTATTTAACTCCATTTAAGAAATTTAGTAATCAATAAGCTCGAAAGGGACCAAAGTGGAGGTAAGTAGTAAAGGGGTCATAAGACCATATGTTAAGATTTATATTTAGATATTCAGTGCTTGGTATTAAACAGCGAAAAAAATATCAGCCGTATATAAGTATAGTTTAAAAAAATAACACTGATATTACGAAAAAACTTAAATTTTACTCGGCCAAATTAGAAAGCTAGGGTTTGTTTTATATAGTTTGAAACTTATAAACTTTTTTTCGAACTGAAGATAAGTAAAGCAAAGTTTTAGGTGTACAAAGACCCAGATTTTCCAAAAATATTTGTAGATGTGGCCATAGCTTTTTTTAAATTATTCAAGGGGGCCTTATAAAAAAATTAATAATCTAGCATAGATAGAATAAAAGCTCAAAAGTCATTTTATAGTACAATTTTAATGAAATATTTGAATATAATTTAAACCATTTTAAACTTTTTAGAAAGATACACAGTTTATGAACTCATTAAATAATTTTTATTGATTCTGTTTCTATGTTTAAAAATATTTATATTGAGTTAAGGTATTGTTTATGTTTAAAAATAAATATTACTTACTAAATTAGCGTTCCTCAAAACGACGGCTCCATAGTCTTTTGTGTTAACACTGTGTTTACCCGATTTTTTATCTTTCTGGTTAAGTAATCTAATATAAGCAATCTGTTTGAAAATAAATATAAACTGAATTAAAGATGTAAAAAAAAACTGTTATAGTCTATTTACATTACTCTACGTTTCATGTTTACAAACACTTTATCTTTTATTTAGTTGACAAACACTTTAAAAAATGTTTTTATTACTTATAAATTATTATATAGTAAGAACAAATTTCACAACATATTTTATATCACATATCTTTATAAAAGACTTTAAAAATATGAAAAAGAAATGTCTAAATATTTACACGCAACATGCTTTTTAAAGTTTAAAAAGCAGTTGTTTTCGGAAATTACTTATTTTTTAAATAATACTGATTTAATTAGCCACAAAAGTGTTACTTATTTATAAAATATTACATTTAGAGACTTAATTCAATAATAGTTTGATTAAAGCTTAAAATGTAATAATTTTTCATAGTAAAACGAACCAATAGTATACTTGTAAAACCATTAAAAAACGTCGCAATAAAATCTATAAGTTAGGTTATTAAGTTTTTTTTTAAATGTTATTAGCAGGTTTAATACGTTTTAGTATAATATTTTAATTTTAAGCTTATTTTTTAATACAAAAGATTACACGTAACGACTGAGAATTTTTTAATAGTTTTTGTTATTTGACTTGGTCAGCTCAAGCTATCCGAAACCTGGTAATTAAACAAAGCAGTACATAAACGTTTGTATTATAATAGTATTTTTTAATTACTTGAATTGAAAGTAGAAAAAAAAAGATACTTTTTTTAAAAATTTAACATTTATAAGAACTTTTATTTGTAGACATTTTTACCTTTATCAAGAATTAGATACATATGTAAAACGTAATGTTTTTAAACAAGCTTTCTATATGTTTCTAATACCAATTTTTTATACTTTATGTGGTATTAAAAATATAATTATGACAAAAGTTATACAAATTTTACATTTATATCCAGTAAAAAAAAATGTTTGAAGTCTGATGTAAAGAAAAAAAATTATAAAGTAGTCACAAATAATTTCTTATTTGAACTTTTTTTTCTTTGATTAATAAAAAATATTTTTTTAGGTTTTAGTTTATCTATATAAAAATTAACTAACTTTTTAGTTCATAACTTTTTTACAACTTAAGATACTTATGAAAAAAACCGCAAATGTAATGACATTAAAAATTACATTAGAATTTTAACATATTTTTTACAATACCATTATAACAATACATTTAAAATTTAAAGTAAAAATTTTAATGTATTCTAAATATACACAACTTATGCAGTCGGCAAACAATTGTTTTTGATTGTATGTTTTGGAAAACTAGGTATCATACGTCATTATCATTTGTATTTATATAAAAAAGTAAACATTTTTTACCTTTAGCCCGTTCTTTGAAACTTTGTTGGTTCCATTCTTCTTTGTATTTTTTTTCACATCCAACGTAAGTGCTGGAGAAACCTGTGTGGTAATAGTAATAATTAAGTTTAGTTGGAAAATATAATGGCCAAGCTATATTACTCAATAAGTATGATTTTAATAAGAATTAAACAACTTTAATCTTTTATTAACACTTTGATATCATAAGTCTGTTAATACTCTCATTTTTCAGCTCATTTATCAAAGCTATTTGTCATTTTTAATTTTTAACTAAATTAAGTACGATTAAAAAATTGCTTACAATTAAGTGAGGACGTTAATTAGAAACAAAAGTATAAAAGTAACTTAAAATTTTTTATGATTATCAAAAAAAGTTTAACTAAACCCTTATAAATTTTAATGACTGACCAATGTTAGTTTTTTTAATCAGAATGATTTTAGGATTTGGTATGAAAAATGTTTTAAAGTTGATGTTTATTAGTAAAATAACTATTACTATATTTATCAAATTCATTTAACACATGATTTTTAACGATTTAATTGATTTGAAGAATATCCAAGTATATGTTAACAAAGCAAGTATTTTTTGCGTTTAATATTACTTTAAATACAACAATAATTGTAGTTTAATAGTTTTATTAATTTTTAATATTTAATTTAACAATTTATTGAAAAAAAAACATAAATAAAACATTTTATATTCTCTAAATTAAGTATTTCTTTTAACTGTAAAAACAAAGTTAATTTTATACTTACAAGGACAATTAGCAAAAGTACTATCGCTAAGCGACGTTTGAATTTCATATTAAAACTATTTAAATTTATATCTGAAAATTAAAAAAACGATTCTTATCGATTTTAAAAAGGTATTTAAAAGTTTTGTAATCTACATATAATATACAAATGAATGTAAAATAGCTATTATAAGTTTACTGAAGCTTACTACAAACAACTTTATAAACTTAAATCTTTTAAAACTTAACCGAAGCTTTACTCTTTTGTTTTTAAAGTTATTGTATAGAAACATACTGTGTTTTAAAGTTGTAAGTTTAAAAGTGTTCTAAAAAAAAGATTAAAAAAAAAAGAAATTTTTAACTCTGTATAAAAGTTTTAATATAATCACATTGTTACAAACTGTGTAAATAAAATAAAAAATTTTTATTAAACTACGTTTAAAAAACTTGAAATTTTAGATAAAAAAATTGAAAGTAAACTAAATTTTAAAAAAATGTAAAGTTGTACTTTAAAATATAATACACTACATAGAAAATTAAACACAAATCTTAGTCAACAAAAATTGTTGTCTTTCATATACTATATCCTCGAAAATGAGTACAGCTTTTAAATGCTTAAACAAAAGCATAAAAATCAAGAAAAACACACAATTAAAATCTCATTACCTTTTAAAACATAATATAAATTTTCTCTCAATTATAAAACTGCTTTTTTTCTAATGTATTGTAGCATCACGTGTTTCAACTTTTATTATGTTTTCTCAGTTTGTTTGTAAACAACCGTATAAAATTTAAACAAAAATGAGAATGTGACAAGTTTTATTTTCTAGAACTTAAATATAAAACTTGTTTATATTTTATAAGTAAATAAAAAACTATACTCCTACTTGTAATAAATGAGTCAAAACTTAATAATTTAATATATAAACTAAAACTAGTACTTAAAAATAGTGAAAAAATATGTTTAACTCGAACAGTGCCTTTTTACATTTTTTTAAGACTTTGGAAATAATTTACAATACAACCTATTTAAGCTGGATAAACATAAAATTTTCTTACTTAATTTCTAAAAATTCATTAAAAGAATAACATTCAGAATAGTTTGACATTATCAAAACTAACATAAACAGAACATACCTCTTAGGTTTTTTATGTTAATGAATCTTAATAAGTTGTTTGGTTAGGAGTATACATATATAGTAAACTAAATAGTTTAAAAGCTAATTGTAGATTTTAAACATAAAAAATTAGTGTATTTTAAATAAAAAAGCTAACTCGACGCTTAAAAATAACTTTATGCTTTATATGTTTGTTGAAACATTTTCGTATAATTATCATATAACTTCCTATGGAGTAAACTTTAATAGTTTGAAATGTATGTGTACTTTTAAAGCATGAATAAAATTTGTAAAAAAGTTAGCTGAAAATACATTTTATTAATGTTTTTTTAAGCTTAACAGCTTAAATAGTAAAGTTTACAGTTATCGTATTATATCACAATTAAGAAAAATTGCTGAGTAAAAATTTAGCCATTTTTGATAAAAATGAAAACTATAACTATTTAGATTAAAGACTATAAAGATTGATGTCCTACTTTTTGTCATCGACTTTGAATGAAGTTCAATGTAAAATAAAAAGAAAATTAAAAATTTACTCAACCTTCAGACTTTATTGATTATTAATAAATGTATATATCATGTTACAATACTATTTTCGTTACCTTAACTTGTAAAACAGTAAAATATCCACATATTTTATGTAATATATAACAATTGTATTATGTTTTTAATAAAAATACACTTCATAACTGTTTTGATGTAAAATATAAATCTATACTTCCTACTTTCGACTTATATTTTGAGTTAACTTTAATTTAAAAAAAAGAATTATCATTGGAAAGTTAATCAAACTTTCTAAATCAATATTAACTAATCTTATTTGAAAGTATTGTATTTGTAGCACTTTTAAATTTATTAAAAGAAGAATTATTTTTAAATACGGTTAGTAATTTGTTTTTTCTTAAACTTGTAAAACTATAAAAAACAAGTAACGAAATAAACTCTTTAAACACGAATACATTACAAAAGACATATTTATTCTAACAAAATCCAAACAATATAACTAGTAGTACATTTTTTTTAAAAAAAGTTTGTATTTAAAAAAAAACATTTTTAAAGTTCTAAAATGTTATAAAAAGTTATATTGAACTATTATTTACTAACGAAAAATATTGAGTAGCCTTGCATTTATTATATGACGTAAAAATCAAGAAAAAAAACTTTGTGAAAAAATCTTTGTTTATTATAAAAAACAATAAAACTCATAGTTTGAAATAACGTTTAAAAATATGTCGATATTAATATCTTTAAGTCAAGAACGCTAAAACTACTAAGATATTATTTGCAATAGTATTTAAATAATTAGTTTTTTAGAATGTAAAACTACATCAATTGATCAAAATTGTTTCAAGATAATCTAAAATAAAAAAAATATTATTTTTGTGTTTTACTAGCACTTATCGTGTTAATTGAGTTTAAATTAGTTATACACCTTAAAACAATTTTATGTTCTCTTTTAGTAACTAGATTATCAAATTTAATAAATTAAAATGTTGTCTGTTTTAATAAAACAAAAATAAAACAAATTAAAGGATGAGTGAAAAAATGTTTAATGTAGAATTTGTATATGATAAAAAAGTGTTCTTTAGTTTTTGTAGCTATAACACTGCGCAAAAAATAAGTTTTTAATATATTTTTTATTGTTCATAAAAAAAAAATTGTGGAGAGGTAGATCATTGTAATTTTTTTTTTACTTATTTAAAATCATACGACCTAACTTTAACATAAAATTTTTAGTTTTGATCAAGCAATTTTTGTAAATAAAATAATTGCATGTTTATTTTTTAATTAAAATAATACATAAATAACATAGAGTTAAAAAATTATATACTTCAAAACTTAAGTATAACGTTTAGGATCTAACTATAATTATAACTAAATTAGTTTTTGTCAAACCATTTGAAGCTTTGATAACTAGTTTATTGTTTAAATTCTACAGATGTCTTAATTTCTTAAACTGCTTCTCCATAATTTTAAAATACATCGTTTTGACAATGTTCTTAAATGTCATTAAACTTTAAGTTTTAGCTATTTAATCATATGTACAAGTCACATTTAATTGTTTCTAAAGTAAAAATCCAGCTGCATAAAAAAGTTTATAAGTTTACACATATGGCAAACACTTAAGTAGTTTAAAGAAGTAGTAGCAATTCATGTGCAAATTAACCTAGCTAGATATCAAATATAAATATTGAATAAGTTCATTTCTTTTGAAGTATTTTTTTATTTATTTTCACAATTAAAACTTAGATTACTTAAAGTGTGATACAAGTTCGTACAATAAAAGTAGAATTTAAAGTGTTTTAAATTTAATTTGTGTGTTTTATAGATAACTTTTAAATCAATAACATTCTTCACCAAAAAAACAAATACATAGCTTAACATTTTTAGTATGAAGTTAAACTCTTTTGTACTCGGTAAAATATTCGTAAGTTTTTATTGTTATTATTACAGCACTGGTAAAGGCTTTACTAAATTGTTTTGTGTATTACTTTTTAACCAAAATAAATTTCCTTCGCTGTATACTTTTAATACAAATAAACAACGCTACTACTAGTTAATTAAAAAAATTTGTATTCAAGTTTTTGCTTTTCAATATAAAATAATTAACAAACTATTAAAATTTAAACCATACATGCAAAGATTTAGTATTTGTTACTACTAGTTTTGTTTACCTTAAACATTTTTATAGGGTAATAAAGCATTTGTTTTCATAAAATTACATACTGTGTGAGGAGCTGTTTAATAATATAATGAATTTAGTTGAAATGAATAAAAGAGATATCAACGTTATTTACCTCTTTTAAAAATGAATTTAGGAAGCTTTTAAACATAACACTTTTGTAACACTTAAAATGTGCACAAAAATATATGTCTTTAAAGCTTTTGTATTTAGCAAAATTTACAAAAATTGTTTAAAGTATAAAATTGACTATTTTTTTCTGTTTAAATTTTTTAACTAATAAATAGTGTTTTTTGTTAAAAAAACTTTTATCAAAAAAAATATTTTTGTTAAAATTTTAAATGTATGTATAAAAAGATGATTTGTTTTCTGTGTATGATATCAACGATTCTAAGAATACATTGTTATTATCATAATCAAAATAATTCTAAACCTTTAATATTACTAAAGAACTACATCTAAGTTAAAAATTTTCTATGTAACTTTTTAAAGAAAAGTTAGCTACAAAGCAAAACTTAAAACTTCTTATTACTTAACAAAGTTATTAAATAAAAAACGCTTATGTTTATAAAACAATTTAAAATCAGCTTATTTGTAGTTTAAACATTTTTTTGCAAACGATAATATAACAATCTTTAAGCGTTTTGATTTGTAGCACGTATGTAAATAACTATATTATAGTTAGAAAACTAAAACTAAATAAAGTACTACATTTACTAAAAGTCTGTTTTTATTTTTAAGAAGGTTGTAAATAATTTTGCTATTTAATTATGCATTAATTTTCATAACTATCATACAGCGTAGAAATTTTTCTGATATAAACAAAGTAGGTTTTTGTTGTTCATCGATTATGTTTTCATAAAAGCTACATTGATGTAATTGAGTTTTTATTTTTCATTTAAGATATACAACTATGTTTTAAAGGTTCAACCTAAGTATGGTACTGGTTTGATCTTTAAATTCGTATAATAAAATTAATTTATGAAAAGTATAACTATTTCTTTTTAATACCATATATTTGTTTTAGTTTTATAAAGTTAGCACTCAATGTTTGCGTAGATCACGTTCTACTTAAGAGTTTCAGAAACACAAAAACGTTAATAATTTACCAGATAAATACAAGCTATTAAAATACAGAAAAAGTTACAATAAAAATTCTCGTTAGACGTAAAAACTACAAAGTTTATTATCTAAAACTTAAAAAACAAATAATAAAATTGGTATACAATGAGTATTATTACAAAATGTTGTCGCTTTTTGTACGATAACCGTTGGCGATAAAAACATTTTTATACTTTTGTTTAAACCGACTTGATTTTAATCCCAACGGCTTATTCTCGTTAATCTTATCAAAATTATTTTATAAAATACTAGTTTTTATTTAACTCCATTTAAGAAACTTAGGGGTCCATAAGCTGCAAAGGGACCAAAATGGAGGTAACTAGTAAAGGGGTCATTAGACCAAATGCTGAAATTTATATTTAGATATTCAGTGCTTGGTATTAAACAGCGAAAAAAGGTACCAGCCGTATATAAGGATAGTTTAAAAAAATAACACTGATATTACGAAAAAACTTAAATTTTACTTGGCCAAATTAGAAAGCTAGGGTTTGTTTTATATAATTTGAAACTTATAATACATATATTAGAACTGAAGGTAAAAATAAAGCAACATTTTAGGTGGACGAAAACCCATATTTTCTATAAATTTTATTAGAGGCTGCCATAGCTTTTTTTATTAAATTTAAGGGGGGCTAATGAAAAAAAAAAAACGGAAACTCTAGCATAGATAGAATCAAAGCTTTGAAAGTCCTTATTTATTTTGTAGTTGCAAAAGTTGTTTTAAACTTAAAAAATATAACGAGCGAGGACTTTCTTCAATTAGGGTATTGGCTCAAGGGTAGTCCCTAAGTCGATGTGTTTATTGATTTTAGTTTCAATCAACTTTATTGTGTAATAAGATATACACCTGTAAAACATATGACATGTGGTTAGAATCCGAGTCGTAGTTTTTTTAAATTATAAAGGTCTGTATTGACCCAAAAAACTTAAATTACTTGCATAATAATTTATTTTAATTAATGTTGTATACTTGTCTCCTTATTTTCAAATAAGTTTAGAACTATTTTTGTTCAATTTAGAACCTCAAATTGAAATATAATAAATTACAAGTATATTCTAAATTAAGTGAGAACAAACTGTAGTCTTGATTATTCAGTAGTTATTTTCTTGTATTAACAAGGTTTTAACCAAAATTAAACTTCTTTTTAATTGTAATTTTAAATAACTTAGCACCTGCCTTTTTGAATTTTTGATGCCTTTTTGATAACTTCTGTTATCAAAAACAGTTGACTCGTCAGGGAGCGGGTCAGAATGACACAGCGACAAAATGACACGGTGTGTCACCTTGGCACGGTGCGTCAGTTTGGCACAGAGGGTCACTTTGGCACGGCAAAAAAAATGACACGGTGCGTCACTTTGGCACAGAGGGTCACTTTGGCACGGCGACAAACTGACACGGTGCGTCACTTTGGCAAAGAGGGTCATTTTGGCACAGCGACAAAACGACACGGTGCGTCACTTTGGCACGGAAGGTCACTTTGTCACAGCGACAAAACGACACGGTGCGTCACTTTGGCACGGAGGGTCACTTTGGCACAGCGACAAAATGACACGGTGCGTCACTTTGGCACGGAGGGTCACTTTGGAATAGCGACAAAATGACACGGAGGGTTTATTTAGCACAGCGACAAAATGACACGGTGGTTAATAAGGGAGGGAACAATTTGTTGTGAAACTTCAATCTTCATTGGTATGGACAACGATCTTATTTTTCTAGGAAACTTTTCGGTTTCCTGTCTTCTAACCGGTTTTGTAGAATCAGCAACAATCACACTGATTAACTTTAAAAACAAAGACCGCAGGAATTTTTGACTATGACTTCATAAAATGAAGTGAAACAAGTAATGTTTATACCTTCTATTGTCCATCGTCGAACTTATAAACAACATACTCTTTTTTAAGCAGTAGCAAGGTGTTAGATGTGCTTAAAAGCTGTGCTTAATAAACGACAAATAATTGTTTTTCTAAAACAACGTTCACAAAGATGCAAAAGCAGCCATTTTTTTAACTAAATACGACTGCCAAAATTAAAGGGAATTTATTTTTGATTTCTTTCGAATGGAAAAATTTAAACACAGTTTTGTACTAGAACATGAAAAGAAGAATAAAAATTAGAATTAGAAAATTAGAAAATGACTTGCCATTTTACGACTAGAAAGATAAAAACTCATATAAAGATATTTTTTAAACTTCAGCAACATTCTGATTTAAAAAATACAATCTACATTTTAGATCAATCATTTATCACATCAAAACAATAAACTAGTAGATGTAAAAACAGAAGAAAATTTGTTTTATAAACTAAAACTCAGACGTTATCGAAAACAACTTTTCTGCTGTTGTAATTCTAAATTCTAATGCGGTTCTTATTTTACGTTTTTATGCTTAAAAAAAGTAATACTTGCGCTCTTTTGGCGACTTAATAGGTTGCAATTTTGAACTAAAATACTGCGTTCCCTGACGTTTTACGTTAGTAGCAACATCTTCAAAAAATCATTGTACACTTGACTTAAAAGATCAAAATTTTCGTCTTTATGCGACTTATGTTAGTTGCAACATATATCGTGCACTTAGAAGTAGAAGTATAATGCTCTTTCGCAAATAAAATTGTGCACCTAAGCACTAAAATGCATAGATAATAGTGTAAGTATAAATAACCGCAAATAAATTAGATTTTTTAGCAAAACATTCCCTACATTAAGCATCTCTTTAAATAAAACTCAATAAACCACTAATACACACTTGTAATACAACTGTAGACTTGCTTTAACAAAATACAATTTTTCTCACTATTATAATAGTAAAACTTAGCAAAATAAAACATTAACAAAATTGATATTGTCAAGATTTTAAATTCGTTGAAAATTGATTAGTAGTTATCTAAATTATTTTCTCGCTGCGTTTTTTTATCGATTAGGTGTCTGATTCCTATTAGAATTATTCTAAAGCTCAGGCAACTTGTGGTCTCCAATGTCTCAATACAGATATTGAAGACCACGGGTTGCCCATGAAAATTAGGTAAATAGAACATCGTTTTCACCAATAACTGCTTATTGCCCCATACTTTCAAAATGTTGTCTATTTTATATCAAAAATAAATAAAACTTTTTTTTTTACTTTTTCATCAGAAAGAAATTAACTCCTAATTAATAAACAATATTGTTTTATAATTTTAGAAAAAAGTTTTTAGAAATCCTAGAAAATGTATTTATTTTTACAGAAAACTCCTTTTTTTATTCACAAGATTAAAAAAAAATTAAATATTATATTCATAACAGAGTTAAGACAAAACCGAGTTTTTTAAAACTTTGTAATAAAACTCAAGAATATAAAGTAGCAGAAATGTTTTACAAGCAAATTAAAATCTGCTTTTACTGTATTATAAAAAAGTTTGTTTACTGGTTTTGTATTAAATATAAATGCTATTTAATTCCTTATATGCAATAAAATACTATAATATCTGTCATACTCAAATTTTAATTTTTTATATTTTAGACTAAAAAGTTTTGTAAAAATAAAAAAAGCCTTATAGTATTAAATTAAATAGAACGGCTGCAGCTTCAATTAGAAGGCTGCAGCAGCAGTGTTGTATGTATAATCTCTAGTGATTAATTTTTTTTTTGAAGTGATAAATATATAAATGCGTATGAATGGTTGCATCAGACTCTTAATTTTCTTTCAACTGTTCATAGTACTATTTTTAATTTTTTCATAAATTTAGGCTCCAGGACCGTTTATTCTATTTATTTGCTTTTAGACAAGTTTATTATACGTCTTCAATACAGAGTTTTAAGTAAACATCCTAACTTATTAACTTTTGTTGAATATTAATGTATATACATATTTAGGGAACGGGTCACTTTTGCACGAGCGTCACTTTTGCACGAGCGTCACTTTTGCACGGCGACTCTTTTGCACGAGCGTCACTTTAGCACGAGAGGACACTTTTGCACGGCGTCACTTTTGCACGCAGGGTCACTTTTGCACGAGGGGACACTTTTGCACGGCGTCACTTTTGCACGAGCGTCACTTTAGCACGAGGGGTCACTTTTGCACGGTGACACTTTTGCACGGAGGGTCACTTTTACACGAGGGGACACTTTTGCACGGAGGGTCACTTTTGCACGGCAAAATTTTTTTTTTTATTAAATTTAAAAAAATTTCAACTTAGATAATATTCGCTATAAACGCAAGTTCTTTTAAATAATTAAAACCTGGTAGTTTTTTAAATGAAATTTTAATGTCAAGTTATTATTTGAAGTTTTACGTGAACAATATAATAACGTACCACAATTCATTAATTTATATTTATTAGCTTAATTTAAATAAACTAGTTGAATACACATTTTTAATTTTGAATAAAAACAACTTTGAACACATTAAATGAAAATAATCTGAATTTTGTTACTTTTTAAAAAGAAAGAAAAACTTAATTTAGTAAGGCTTCAAATCACGAACTATGAGTTTTATTTTTACTTATTTTCTCTTGATGTTATAATTAGTAATAAATAGCAATTAAAACTATTTTGAATTATTTTTATTTTAAACAATCGTTAAATTAAAATAAATAATTAGTTACTTTATGAAGTGTAAAGGTATTTCAAATCTTACCAGATGTTTATTTTAATTTTTAATTTAGCTTGAGAAGAAAAAAAGTAATAAAATAGCGCATTTTTCATGATTTAAACTTAGATTATTTCATTACAATAATGTTGCATGATCATAATAAGCCAATGAGAGAGTAACATTTGAAAGTTTGAACTTATGTTCATCGAAAGTATCAGGAGATGCTTACACCAGCATTCCATGATCATTAAATAAGCCAATGAGAGCCTAACGTTAATGTCCTTGGAGCGTTAGGTTTTTGTTTTTGTTGTTAGTCAATGCATTTAAATACTTGATGTTGATCGTTCTACATCAAAGCGTAAATAAAAATAAGTTTGTGGTTAAGATTTTGCTTTTTATGTTAACCTATAAATTTTATATCAAGTTATGTTTTTATCTTTGTTATATTAAATAAACTGTTTGTGTTGTTTTATTTTTTCTTTATGTGTCTTCCAGTTTAAGTGGTCTAGGTTTTGATGCCTAGGTTCATCATATGGACAATAAACTTGTAACCGTATAGTAAAATATATAAAAAGACATAGTTGTTGATTAATATATTAAAATTCAAAATAAACTATAACAACTTACTTACACTTAAAGTTTTTTTTCTCCTAGTTTCTAAATAAATTAACTTTGTTGTCCCTGGTATGAATATTTTATAAATGATTTTGCTTAATCTTTTCGTTAGTTTGTTTCTAACATTAACTTTTACTGAATAAGATTTTAGATCTTTCATTTTTTGCCTTTAATATAGGTATATTATAAAACTTTAGTTTTAAGTTTCTTTTTATGTTACAGACTTGGTAGTAGCTAAAAAACTTTTAATTGGCTTGCATGCAAAATTGATTTTCCGTGCGAAAAAGTCATCGTGCGAAAATGTCGCTGTGCAAAATTTCATCGTCAAAATTGACGTTGTGCAACAATGTTGCCGTGAAAAATTGTCATCGTGAAAAAATGTCGCCGTGCAAAAGTGTATCCTCGTGCAAAAGTGACGCCGTGCGAAAGTGTCACCTCATGCAAAAGTGACCCTCCGTGCAAAAGAGTCGCCGTGCAAAAGTTTACCCTCGTGCAAAAGTGTCCCCTCATGCAAAAGTGACCCTGCGTGCAAAAGTAACGCCGCGCAAAAGTGTCCCCTCGTGCTAAAGTGACGCTCGTGCAAAAGAGTCGCCGTGCAAAAGCGTCCCCTCGTGCAAAAGTGACCCTTCGTGCAAAAGTGACCCTCGTGCAAAAGTGTCATCTTGTGCAAAAGTGACGCTCGTGCAAAAGTGACGACCACCCGCATATTTAATATAAATATATACATATTTAATATAAATGGCTAGTTACTACAAAAGCAGCTTAACTCTGTATTTTTAAAAACTAGAGTTAAAACACGCATGATTTATTCTTACTACGGAATAACTCTGTATTAAATTAAATCTTAGTTATTTTTTAAAACAATTCCAGATAATAATTATGTAAACGTTTAACAAAAACTACTAGATTTTATTCATTACATAAATATGAAAAGTCGTGAAACGTAAAATTAAAACTTAAGAATATTTTTGTGTTTATACTATAACTTAGATTTTAAAGCAATGTATCATATAAAGTTTCAAATGTATTAAGCTACTATAGTTTGGAAAAAATATAATAGATCTTTTGTTTAACTAATTTCTATCAAAATTTTACAATTAAAAGTTATTTTACTGAAGAAATTTAGTTTTGCTTATAAGTTTGTTAATCCATGCTATAGTGACGCACCGTGTCATTTTGTCGCTGTGCCAAAGTGACCCTCCGTGCCAAAGTGACGCACCGTGTCGTTTTGTCGCTATGCCAAAGTGACCCTCTGTGCCAAAATGACGTACCGTGTCGTTTTGTTGCTGTGCCAAAGTGACGCATCGTGTCATTTTGTGTCGCTGTGCCATTCTAACGCACCGTGTCATTTGTCGCCGTGCCAAAGTGACGCACCGTGTCGTTTTGTCGCTGTGCCAAAGTGACCCTCTTTGCCAAAGTGACGCACCGTGTCATTTGTCGCCGTGCCAAAGTGACCCTCCGTGCCAAAGTGACGCACCGTGTCGTTTTGTCGCTATTCCAAAGTGACGCTCTGTGCCAAAGTGACGTACCGTGTCGTTTTGTCGCTGTGCCAAAGTGACACATCGTGTCATTTTGTCGCTGTGCCATTCTAACGCACCGTGTCATTTTGTCGCCGTGCCAAAGTGACCCTCCGTGCCAAAGTGACGCACCGTGTCATTTTGTCGCCGTGCCAAAGTGACCCTCTGTGCCAAAGTGACGCACCGTGCCAGAAAGACGCACCGTGTCATTTTATCGCTGTGTCATTCTGACACCCACTCGACTCGTCAGGCCTACCGGCTAGATTTTTGTCAAACCCTTTTTCAATGTTTTGTTTAAAAAAAGTTAAAACGTTAATTGTTGTAAAAAAATCATTTCAATTTAAAACAGTACAAAAAATGTATTGGCGTGTCTTAAAAAACAAAACGTATGTAGGCCTAAGATAAAAATTTACTTTTTTTTACAAAATTTTGATAAATAATAGACAGCAATTTAAAAATTTCAAATAAAAATTTCTTGAAAGTGTGGGAGTTTGAATTATTATATTAATTTTTACGATTGGTACAATAAAAATTAGATGAAAGTCTTCGTGGAACAAAAAAAAACAAATTCTAAAAGTACTTATTCTTTCAACACAGGAGCTGGCGTAAAAAAAGGCGGAAACATTTGCTGAGGAGACCGGAAGACAAGAGGAGAGGTTACATGTTTCACTGGTGACCAATCAGAAGAACGGTGCTGTTTCAAACAACCAATCAGAAACTTTTAATTTGTAGGTGCTGAAATTCAAACTTTACAAATAAAACTTTATGCAGCAGTTTCGAGAGTTTTAAATAATTTTCATTGAGTAAAAGTTAAATAAGAATTTAAAAACTTTACACAATACTAAAATTTATCTGTATAAAAAGGAAGATTTTTTACTAACTCGTGCATTTCGAAAAACTAAATTTTAGCACTAGTTATATATATTTTTTAAGAATACTAAGCACTACTGTCTCTAATAAAACTAAATTATACTTGTACAAAAAAAAAACTATTTCAATTAAAAAAAAATTGCAATTTTAAAAAATTAACTACCGTAAAATAAACTATATTTTTTTAACTTGGTGTATTACAATATAAAACTAGATTTTCTATTATTTTAAATAGGCCTTTATTTAATTGAATAAAATTAATTTTGATCGAATTTTTTTACGAACTGTAGAAGTAAACTACTAGATGAGCATTTTATATTAACTTTTTAATTTAAAAAACTTCAATAAATGTATGATTTTTGAATTTATTTCGTTTTGTTTTAAACTACTTTTTTTGAGAAAATGTTGATTTTTGAGCTGTTAATGTTTAATTACAACTTTAGAGTAAATCTAAAACTATTTATTTGTATATTTCAAAACTACTGGACCTACTTTATATAAACAATAATGGAAAATAAAGGATTGTTTTTTCAACTTCAGCAGTTTTATTTTTCATTGCTTAACAAGATTTTGCAAAAAATAAATTAAGAAAATTTTATCGATAATAAAACAAAACAAATCTAGCCTTTTATAGCTCAATACTATTTTTAAGCTTCCAGGCTTAATTTGAACCTTAAAATTATAGTAGAACTTAAAACTTGTTATTTTAAAAATTTTTTAATAAAGCATTAATATCTTATAAAACTATAAGACTAATAGATTGTAAACTAGTTTTGTCGGGTAAATTTGTTTCAAAATGAATTTTAAACAATACTTTAACGTAATAAAGTATTATTTTATCAAAAATACTTTTCTCACTTTACATTTTCTACAGTCTTTTGTGCGAGAAAAATATTGTAAATTCTTTATTAGAACTTTGTTTTAAATGAAAACAAAAAGTTTGATATATTTTTAAGTACACCTAAACTTAGTTTTTAAGAACGTACTTGTTATTTAATTTCATTTTTGTTAGATAAGCGTTATGACACTAATTCAAAATCCTAAAATTTACAGTCTAGACGCGCGTAAACTAATTTCAAAATACAAATATATATGTAACTGCCAATAATAACTTAACACATAGCCGATTAGCCGAGCTGTGCTTGAATCCTTGAAACCCTAATAGCTTTTCCAATTTAGGATTAAGCTGCTGAATAGGATGTCTCTATATTTTGAATTAGAAATTATGCATATGCGTTGTTTTAAATACAGATAAATATAACAAACAATTTTAAATGAAAATACATTAAAATTAGTATTGGTTTCTAGCTGTTTCAAATATCAATTTTTTATTTGAAAGGTAAAATGTCAAAATTTTATTTAACTAAGTTTCAGTTATTTAATACTTTAAAACTACTAAAACCAATTTTTTATTGAAGTTGTCTTGTATTTGGTTCGTTTTTGAAATTATTTATTAATTAATTAACATGTCTTTATCTTATAGTTGTTTATCCAATGTTGTCGTCATTGAAATATAATTTTTTTAGGAATTCGTTAAAACGCTGCAATTTATAATTAAAAGCTTTGAACAAATTGTACTTTTTGATCATAGTAACTTTACTTATTTAATGATCAATAACTTGTGTATACAACTTTTTAACATAGCATAGAACAACTAGAGTGTCAGTTTTTTTTTGTATCATTAGAAAATCAAGTTAGTAAATTTCGATATGTAGCTAACAAGTAAAACACCAACAAATAAACAAGCATCATTGAGTATTTTCAAAAGATTTTTAATAGAAAAACGTGCAACAATCATTAATAAGCAAATACATTAGAAGCAGTTTTACTTTTTTTCATAAACTTTAAATGAAATCACAAACCACATTTCTTCCTAAGTGTACAAAAGCAGAATAAATATTTATAGTCTTTTCAAAACAATTACTAAAAAATCAAATCTAATGTTACTTTTGAAAATATTTCCTTAGTTCAGCATTTCAAAAATAAACCGACATGTATGTTTGAACAGTCTACAACAAGAAGGTAAGCTGGAATGTTTTCAACCACAGGTCTTCCTGAAATACTTTGTTATCACGGGTTTCATCAGGTATGAAAGTACTGTCTTTTACATAGCAACCTCTACTATCAGTAAAAACTTTATTCGCTTTACTATTGTTCTTTTCCTTTCCGGCAGCTAGAAACAGGTATGCCAAATTTTTTTTTATGGGATTTTTGTTCGTTTTAACCACTAAACTGTGATTCGTTGTAGGACTTTCTTTTTCAAGATACCTTCTGTTGCTTTTTTCTACCTCTAAAAAGAAGTGTGCGGTGGAAAATTGTGCGCAAGGAGCTTCGTTGCAGACAAAACAGTCTTCCATGCACATTGAACTCCACGATTTACTATCGTATCCGTGTTTTAAAATATTTTGAATCTTGTCAGACTTTACCCCGTGCGCAAACAACCTCCTGCCATTGATTTCATTTTTGTTGGTCTTTGAATCAATTTTGTACATATGAAGAATTTTAGGAACAAAGTTGTCAGTTTTTATTGTTATTGAACTCATCACGAACTGATGATCTTTATCCTTATCAGTTAGCTCTTCGATTGTGAATTTATTGTTTTTGTCTTTTTGCATACCATTTATGTCAGTAAGTTTAAAATGAAGTTGCTGAAAAGTGGTTTTCATCTTATAATCAAATTTATCTTGTATAATCTTCAACTCCGCATCGTGGTTTGCAACAACTTCTTTTTCTATATTTTCTTTTAGAAATTCTACGGTGCTTTTATTGACTACATTTCTAGGTTTTGAAGTAGTGAATCGTTTTATGTCCAGAATTTTGTAAAGAGCGTCAGAGACAAAGTTTTGAACGCCTATTTCTATTTTAATTTCAATAAGGTAAGCTGGTTCTACCAACTTGTGATGGGCCAGAAAAATATTTGCTTTACTAACTGCTACATTAAATGTGCCTCCAATCAACTTGTTGTTAGCATTGTCTGTTTCGTATTGTGCTTTCTTATCGATTGCTACTACATTGTCTGTTTGTTCATTAAAAATTTGCAACACAGGTTTTTAGCAAGATATTCATCATAGATATTTTCACCATAAAACTTCCTTGGTGTTTTTGGTGCTGTAGTTTGTTTCACTTTATTAACAAACATGTACCTGACTTTTTTAATGCTCGAGTTTTCGAGTTTATAAGACTGGTTGTATAAAGAAGCATACTTATGATCGTCCGTATGGTACACCCCACAACCATACTTGCCCTTTTTTGATGGTATAAAATCATCTTTCAAGATTCCCATAACATTTTTGGCACTGGTCCCATGGAGCAAAAGTAAACTTGATTTGTTTTCCCTACTGTCTTTAATTTTTCGTTTTTTAGTCGGCACGACCCTGACTATATTTTTTTCATGTGTGTCCTTTGTAAATTCATCTTTTATTGCATTTTTCAAAAGGTCATAATCTTTATCATTTTTCTCTATAAGCTCATAGATAAACTTAAAATTTCTGAGTGAGTAACAATTCCGAGATAAGTTGACATTTTTGCTTTTTAGAATATTTAAAATTTTCCTTACCAGAGTGTTTTTTTCTGCATTAAAACTATTCTTTTTTTTCTGGATCTGTAAGTTTTTCTTTTCAAGTTCTTCTTTATGAAAATCCAGCAAATTATTTTTAAGTATATCGTCATTGAGCTTATTGAGTTCGTTTTGAAAATAAGACATTGTTTAATACCATAAGCATGTAATTAAGTAATTCTGTAAAAAAAATATTTTTTTAACTTTATAAATTTCAATGACCTACTTAAAACCCATATCCAACAAGTTAATAAGATAAAATACTATTAAAGTTGTTTAAGTAATTTAAATGTTTACCACTTAAATATTAAACTAAACTTAACTTAATTCTAAAAATTCATTTTAGGTGTACTATACTGTGGGTACATAGACTTAACATTAAATACTTTTATAAGTTTAATATTGTTTTTTTAATTAAGGAAACGTGCATGAGTTCTTAATCAAATTAATTAAAACTAAAACAAAAGTAAGTCTATAATTTTTCTTAACTTATGTCACTATATTATTCTAAATGAAAACAATTTGAAACTTTTACTTTAAAAATATCGACATAAATCTATTTCTATAAAGCTAGCAACAATGCAAGCTTTAGGATTTAAAAAAAATATTTTAAAGGCTTTAATAAGCTTTAATAAGGTTAAAGTTTAAATGCAAATTTGAAATAAAAGGTGAGATGTACAAAAGTTAAAAGCTTTCTTTTCAATTTTTAATATACATATAGCTTTGAACATCACAAAAGTTAAATATTTTAAGTTCTCTTACTTCTACATGCAGGCACCTCACAATCTTTTTATGCTTTTCTATGTGTTATAAAAAATATATATTGACTACTACAAGGGTAAAAAAACTTAACTCAACAACTTTTCAACCAGTTTAGTGTTTTTACTTTTTATTTATTTTATTTTAAGAAACAGCTTAATATAAAGTGCTCCTAATAAAAACTTGAATTATAACTTTTTAAAACTATACTTTTAAAAGTGTTAAAACTAGTGTTCACATTTATTTGTTTGTTAACTTATTGATTATAAAATAATTCAACATTATTTAAATGAAAACTTAAAAATATTTCAAATTATTCCGGGCAAAAATGTCACTCCTTGCTAAAATGACGTCGTGCTAAAGTGACACTTCATGCTAAAGTGTCATTCTATGCTAAAGTGACAACCCGTGCTAAATAGACGCTGTGCTTTTCTGACACCTATCCCATGAGTCAGATAGACTTTGAAAAATTTCTCAAACTGGTCTGAACTTTTCCAAGTAGCCTGTATATGTTGGTAAGGGGTACTAAAATAATAACATTTAATTAAAGAGTAAGTCTTTATATACAAATATATTACAATCTTTAGATATAGTAAAATGAATATAGATGATAGATCATATTGAATAAGGTTAATTACAACATGAATCAGTTTATTATAAAAAGTTTTTATAAGTACACAAATGTATAAAAAGTATTTTCTTTTAAACTTTTTTTTGTAGACTATTTTTATTGTAACAAAAATACTTAGAGTTTATTATCACATTCAAATTATAATAACGCAAAACGTTTAATCTTTAGTTTTTCACAGATTACTTTGGTATAAGAGAATTGAATTGCAGTATAACTTTATATAGCTGCATTTTCTAAAATAAATATGTTGTGTATCCAAATGTTCAATAAATATGTTAGAAAATTTGTTGTTGTAATGTATAAATTACTTTTTTTATTTACCTAAAATATTGTTTATACCTAACTTTTATTGTTGTGTATAACTTATATTTTTGAGTATAAAATTTAAAGAGTTAAATTATTTTGATACCTTTTTTATTCTTAACTTTTATTGAATACTAACTTACATGTTTTAAGCAAACATCAGCTCATTTTAAAAGCTTTTAAAGCAAAAATACGAAAAAATAATTACTTAGGTTTGAACAAACAACATATTTTTTACAAAAAAATCAGGTATTTCTACAAAATTTAATACTAACAAAGGCCTTTGTATAGTACACTGGCAATTTGTTTTATTTATGAGACTGCTTCAAATATATATTTTTAGATATTTTTTAATCTTAGAGATACTAATTCTTGGATAAAAACGGCCAGTCGGAGAGATCAAAAACAAGCCTATGTTATATCAAGCTAGCCTGAGTTAAAAAAAAAAATAAAACAAAACATTGTTTCATTTAAAAGCAAACTAAAAAATTATAAAATAGCTGCAATACTTTAAAATACCAAAAAATAACAGAGAACTAACAAAAACAAAATTTTAGAGGAAAAAAGAGAAAGACTAAAGTAGAAATTATCAGATTTAGGAAAAGTATCAAGTGTGTTTTATATTTTTAAATATGTTAAACAGCCTAAGTCTTTCAACATTTTTTAAACTAGCCTGAATTATGTTATGTAGCCTGAGTGTGTGACATTTCTCCTGTTTATTGCTGCTTAATGTGAAATAAACCAAAATGTTGCAAAACTACAAGCAAGTAAACAGTTGGGATGCCAGGAAGTAGTGTGGGAAAACAGGGTACATCTGTTTCTAAAGAAAAGTTAGAAAGAAAATTGATATAAAAGGTTTAAAACACAGTTTATGCAACCTAAACCACTTTCTTAAACATTAGATGAGCGAAATTGACTAGATGATATACCAGACTAGGATTTAAACAAACACAAAAAAAATATATATCAAAACGAGAATGGTTTAAAATATGCTTAGTCAAAAAAGGCAGTTTTTTATGAAAAAACACTAGATTAGTTTAAAAACGAAATTGTGTATTAAGAGTTGCCACTCTTTAAATCAATAAGAAAAACTTTCCAGAGTAACTAAAAATTGTCTTGAGTGATCTTGAACTATCTTGAATCATCTTGTCTTTTTTTATCAAAACTTTGAATGATTATATGTTTTAATTTTAAAAAAATAACAAATTAAAGTTCGTCAGTAGTTGGTTATTAAAAAACAAAACATTAAAACTAAACCAACTAAATTTTAATTAAAATACAGAAGAAAATTACTTTAAGATTTAGAAAAAACCTTAAACGACTCTTAGTTTTAATAAGATACAAAACTATCTTATGTCGGTTTGAGTTTAAAATAAAACTAAATTTATCCTGAGCTGTCTTGAGCCACCCTCAGAATTTTAAAAATTTCAAATTATCCTGAGTGTACTGACGAAACTCTGTAATAGTTTTCAAAAAAAAAAACTTAGTTACTTTATTATACAAAACAGTTATTCTCTCACAAATATAAAACATTTTTACTACAACTATTAAAATTTATATTTTTATTAACATAGTAAATTTTATGTAATATATTTTCAATTCAGTATTTAATAATACATTTGTTAATTTATAGTAATAGTTTAAAAATAAAGTAGTGAGGCCTGTAAAATGTCGAAGTAGAAAACCATAATTTATAGTTTATACTTTTGTTTAAGTAGTTCAAAAAATTACTGTTGATCTGCTTGCTTTTTAAAAGGTTTAATTATTGTTGTTTGTGTTTTAAAACACAGGGTTGCCACTCATTTTTTTTTTCCAGGTTTTCCAAATTTCTTCCAGGTTTTTAAAAGTAAACGCATTTGGGTCTACTTTTAGTCTTAAGTCAATTTCTATAAAAGAAACTGTGTTAAATAGTAAAAAACATTTAAAAGATGCTCTAAAGTTACTTTAGATGTGTTTTTCAATAAAAACATTTTTGATCATGACAAAAAAATTTTATTTATATGATAGATTTTTTGTGTCAAATTGAAATTTTAGTATGGGAAATGTTAAAATTTAGGGTTGATTACGCCAATTCGATCATCAGACCACAAGTTTCGGTAGACTGAGACCGGTTCCGTCCTTATTAGGACTCATCAGTCAGTCACAACCGAAAAACTTGTAGTCGTCAATCTACAAACGGTTACTTTCACATGAATCAACCATTTGCTAGCAATGATCAGTGACGTCAGCATTGTCATTTGCCGTGCAACGTTTAAAACATTGTCCACTAGGCAAGACATCTGGCACGCTCGTTTTAGTACGATCAACAAAAAACATTAGTTATTACTTGTTATTGTCTTAAACAATAAATATTTTATGTTTTAAGGTTAATAACTGTTGGTATAAATATTTGGGTGGGAACGGGTCTAAATTTCGCGAAGACAAAAGTGCACGAGGTTACTAAATTGCATGCGGGGACTAAATTGCACGAGAACAAAATTGCACGAGTGTACAAAATTGCACGATTATACTTTTGCACTAAGACTAGTTTGCACGTGGGCACAAAATTGCACGAGTGGACAAAATTGCACGAATACTATTTTGCATGGAAGGTCAAATTTGCACGACAGACAGTTTTGCACTAAGTGTCAATTTTGCACAAAAAATATAAACTTAAAATAACTAAATAAAAAATATTTTAAAACCTTTATCTTTTATAAAAAAATAATAATAATAAGCATGTGTTAGTGTAGTTCATTTTAATTTAATTAGGTTTAAGTAAATTTTGTTTAATTTTTTATTTATTATATATAGCCTTTTTTGAATCAAAATTAAATTAATTTGTTTAAAAATTAATATCAACTAAAATTTTATTTCAATAAAATTAAAACTAGAATTTTATTATTCTTAAAATAACCCTTATTTAAAAATAAACATGTATTGATGTAAACTTAAATTTTATTCTAGTTATACTAAACTTAAATATGAAATAAAACAAGATAAAAAAAAAATTTCATGGGTAGGTTTTAAAATTTCGCGAGCGTACAAAATTGCACGAGGGGACAAAATTGCACGAAGATATTTTTGCACAGATAAAAACGAGCATACTAAATAGATAGACAATCAGATAAATTTAGAAAGGAGAAAATCCGTCTGATGAAATTTTTAATAAGCATTATACAGAAAGTTCTGTTATGGTTGTAAACTTTCAAAAGTTATACTTAAAATTGTTTTTGTTGTCTTATATTAAAGTATTCAATTTGATATTTTAGTTTATTTTAAAAGTTTTAGAATTCAAAGTTCAAGATAAAATATTTCTTAAAATTATCTTACATTTACTTTATGTTTTAATTTTTTAAATAAATCAAATAGTGTAGCTTTTTTTTTTATTTGTTTTATTTGTGTTGGATCAAGTTTTGTTACAATTTTTTTAGTTTATTAGTTAAAATATAACACAACCACTCTATTCTACAGGTTATTAGTGTAATACATTTACAATAAATTTTAATTGTGGTATCACAACGTAAAAAAAAATTTAATTTTTGTATTGGAATCTTTTTCTTTTTCTTAATTTGCCTAAGTTTTTTAGAAAGTTCTATTTAGTGTAAATAAAAGATCAGTATGCAATGTTTTCGAGCTAGTTAGTACAATTTTCCTCAGAAATTTCCTATGTCAATTGCACTTAGTTGGTAGAAAAAAATAAGCTTGTATGCAGCTTTTATACTTCTTAATTTTTTTGCAAAGTTTATTGTAAATTCGTCAAACATTGGGTTTAAGATTGAAATATTCTACATATAAAGTTAAAAAAATTATTTACTCTACATCACATCTTTTTGTAGCATAACCATTAAATAAGTTTTAAGTTAAATATATTATAAAAAGTATAAAATTACTTTAGTAACAGTAAGTTTTAAAATATGAATCAAGAAAACTTAACTTTTGTGGAGGTACCATCAAATGGTAAGCATAATAAAATTTTGTATGATGGGCACTATCTTACTTATGACAGAACTAACACCAAATCCGGTAGAAAGTACTACAGGTGTACAAGAAGTTACTGCAAGGTAATAAATGTAATTTTTCTTAATTAAGTTTTAAGTTTAAATAATTATGTATAACTGTAAGAACTTTAGTGTATAAGATTTTTAAAGCAATTTTTCTGAAACTATCTTGATCAACAGTTACAAATCCTTTTACAGGAGTTTTTGTATTTCTAGAAATTTTTATTTTATACTATATTTTATAATAATATTTAATATTAATATTTTGAAAACTATCTTATTTTATATATAATTATAGCCTTCATATATGTAAATTACCTGCTAATATTATTTAGTTGTTTAATCTATTATTTTTTAGGGACAATTAAATGTTTATTTATTGCTACCTAGTTTAACAATGTTAAGTTTAAAAATAAAAAAGAGCCCCCTCATGCCTTAAGAATAATAGATTTCTATATTTTATACATATTTTAGTACTAATTCAGTTTTTTCTACAGTTTCGTTTGCATACATTAGGAACCCAAGTTGAGAAAGTTCTCAGCTCACACAACCACCATGCAGTTCCTATATACAATTATAGGACTGCAGTTATTCAGAGCATCAAAAACAATGCAGGTAAGTATTTATTAAAAATACTACTAAACAGTTGTTTATAAAAACATATTTAATCAGTTTTAAATTTTTTGATTTATTACTAAATTTTTAGCTCTATTTTTTTTTTATTTATATAAGAAAATATAATTTAGTTCATTCATTTCTTTTAATCTTAAATTATGATCATATCCTAGTTTTATAAGTAAGAAATTATTTAGAAATTTTCATACAATATTTAAGTATTATCTTTTACTCTTTTGATTGTTGTGACAATTTTAGGGCTTGTCCAGTACAAATTTAAAATCAATTAAAGTTTTGTTAATTTAATTAACTCCAGTACTACATTTAGCAAGAGTTATAACTTATTGCGTTTAAAAATAAAAGTGAAAATGTTAATTTAGTAATTTAATATAAATTCAGAAAAACTCTAAACAGTTTTTTGATAATTAGCAAAGTTATCCAATTTCCATTACACATATACTGTACTTCTTTACTTATTTTATATATTTTATATATAGTTTAGGGTGGCCGAAAATTCTTTAAAGTCCTTGATTTTGAGAAATTAAAAAAAGCTGGAAAAACCTTAAGTTTTAAACAAAAAAAAAAACAGTTAAAATCTGTTTATATGAAAATTTTTACGTGAAAATAAAAATGAAAATACATTTGATACACAAAATTTACCGTATACAATATAATTTTTTGTACTGTTTATACTTTAATTTAATAAAAAACATTTAAATTAGTATCACAGTATCTTTTTTAATATGTTTATGCCTTTTAATTCTGTTTTTTACCTTAAATGTTTTACAAAAAAAAGATGAAAAAGTTTAAAAATTCAAAAATATTTTTGCAATCCTGATATATGTTTGTATAGTTTTTTTATTAGAAGTTAGAAACATTTTATTTTAGAAGCATAAATGTTGAATAACAGCTTTATATTAATTAATCAAGCTATATAAACTCCAATACATATATATACTTATTTTTATTACTTATAAATTTTTAAATTTTAGTACTAGTACCAAGTGCAAGCCAAAAAGGTGTTCTCAGTTCCCTTATATAAGGCGTTCCGTTATGCGTAAAAGCCTCTCTTCCCAAAGAAAAATCGTCAACGAGATTAATTAGGTGTGTAAGCTTTAGGTTTTATAGTATAATCCCTAATTTAAACTCTTTTAAGTATAGGCTTTAGTTTTTAAACTTAAAATTAAAGCAAGTAAAAAAAAAATTTAACTATATTTTAATTAAACGTTTTAAAACAAAATAATATTCAGTCGCAAGAGGAAAAGTGATAACTTACATTGGCCTATCGCAAGCAGAGTACATGACATTATAGTTCCTTATGCTATGAAGCGCTATGTTGGAAATGATACCGAAGAAAATGTTTTACTTGCCAATAGTGGAAACGTTCCAGATCGAATTTTTATCTTTGGAAGGTATTTTATTAAACAAGTTTAACAATTTTTAATTTATAAACTATATCATACTTAACTAAAAATTTTATTTTGTTGTATAGGAAGCCCTGTTAAGTATAATAAGAGAGATGGACTGTGTGTTCATTGATGGAACTTTCAAATTAGCTCCACCGATGTTCGCACAAGTAGTCGTCATTATTAGCCAAATACTGGGTTTGGCTGTACCGGTTATGTATTGTTTACTACAAGTTAGTTTTTGTTTTTAATGGTTGATATGCTGGTATTAATTAAAGTCTGATTTAAAAATTATACCGCTGCAAAGGTTTTTAAGTTAATTATCGATATTAAAAGAGCATTAATTAAAAAGCTTTATAAGTAATTAATTTGAATTCTTTTTTAATACATTGTTTTATTATGAAATTTAGAACAAAGCTCAATCAACATATGTAAATATGTTTAAGCTGATCAAAAGATTGCTCCCAAATTATCAGTCACCGGCTTTATCTTGCGATTTCGAACTGGCTTTAATAAACGCTGTCAAAGTTAGTTGTTATACAATATCATATAAACATACAATATTAAATATCAATTTGTAGGGAGTTTCATCAGTAATCTTTTCATTTATTAATATTGATTTATAACACTTAAATTTAGATTGAATTTCCATTATGTTCCATAAGAGGATGCTTATTCCACTTAGGACAAAACATCATAAGAAAAATTCAAAAATGTGGAATGCATAAAAGGTGTATATACTTTTTATCTTTTAAAATTGATTATCAAAATGTTTAAAAAAACTTTTTTCCAGTTTTCTGGCGGACTTAAACTTTAAACACCAATCCAGTATGATAATTTCACTCGCGTTTTTGCCTGTTGATAAGGTTGCAGATGGTGTGAAGGCCTTACTTGGGGAAGTTGTAGAGGAGCTAGTACCTGTTGTTAATTGGTTCCAAGAGAACTACGTAGAAAGACAGACAGGAGGTTTTAAATTTAAACGAATGAAAGATATTGATTATTATATTAGATTATATTGTCTATATTATTTTAGACGAATATTGGGAAGGAATTTCTAAAATTAGTATCCAGACATTTCCCTAAACTAGGCTTTTATGGTTCTATGTTTAACAGAGATAAAGTTAAGATGTCATGTTCTTCCATGCCCAATTTAGAAAAAGAATTGTCCAATCACAACCAAAAATTACTTCAAAACTCAAATTAAACAACTAAAGAAAACTGCAAATTATGCAATTGTAGATCAAAAAATAATTGTCCAGTTAAAGGTGATTGTCTCACTAAAGCAGTTATTTATAAAGCAACAGTTATGCATAACAAAAAAGAACATATTTACATTGACTAAACTGGAAGAAAATTCAAAAGTAGATTTTACGAACATACACAATCCTTTAATTATGTAAAGAAGAAAGAAAGCACAAGATTAAGTAGATTCATTCACAAAATTAAAAATTGCAACCCTGATTGGAGAAAAATGATAAAATGGGAAATTATTCATCGCAGTAACCAAAATAAGCCTAGTTAAATTTGCACCCTATGTAATTTGTAGAGACTTGAAATTCCATTTGCAGACAACAACAAACTTTTAAACTTGAGATCAGAATTGGTGGGAAAATGTAGACATTTCACAAAATTTTATTTAAAGGCTTAATTTACTAGATTTAAGTTTAGTCTACCTTTGTTTTCATTATGTAGTTTTGTTTCGTCAATTGATTTTTGTTATAATTGCATTTACATTAATTATAATTTATCTTGTTGAATATTACTAAAATTTAATTAATTAACAAATCACCTAATCAACTAATTACTTATCTAAAACTGTATAAAATGCTTGTCCGTTGCAACTTGTTAGTTAGTTTGTTTACTTTTTTACTTGTGATCATCGCACTAGCGTGAAACAATTCTTAAGTAAAAAACTTTTTAACAATTTAACTTTTGTCATAATTGTATAAAGGCTCCTTAATTATGAAGCTCTTTAAAAACTTATTGTTAAAACTCCAATATAATGTAACTCAGGCTTGTTTTTGATCACTAAAGCTAACTTTTTTCTTTAAGGAGTAGTAACTCCGGTTTAAATAGTATCAGAGAGTATATAACTTTAATTTCTTAAAAGTATTTTTTTAATATTAAGTTGTTCTAAAACCTTGGTTAATTTAAGAACATGTAAAACATTTATTGTGTAATCATTTATAAAAATGTTTTAATAAACTTATGTTTTTATTCTGAAGTATTTGTGTTTGAAAAGAAAATTAAACTGGTGTTTTCTTAAAAGTTTTAAGTTGTATAATATTTGCATGAAATGTATACTAATTTAGGAAATTTAAATTGTCAGGTTGCGTTATTTAAAAGTCCATACCATGAATTAAACAAAAAAAAAATTATAAAGCTTTTTGCGTAAATAGAAAATGTCTTTTTATGTTGTACAACATCAGCTATTTTAGAAACTGTACTTTGTTCTTTATGTTATTTATATGCTAGTACAAAAATTAAAAAAAATAAAATAAAGTCTAATAATATTTATCATATGTTGCTTAGTTAAGTTTTCTGAGTCAAAGATAAAAAATTCTAAAATACATTTGTTATAAAAAAAACAATTATATGGTTTTTTGAATAATTTATAAATTAAATTACTGAGGACTACAATAAAATTGTATGTATATTTTTAAATGATACCTTTTGATTAAATATCAAAAGACAGTTGCACATCATAACTTAATTTTAAAGCTAAACTTTTTTCAAGGTAGCTACATACACAAGCTACTCAGCAAAACTCATATGCAAAACTATTAAAGTTTGGACAACTCAAATACCTTGAAGAATATTGAAAGAGCTAAATTTTTAATAGTATTATATACTTTTTAAAAGTAGAAATAATGCGTATGATGTACGTCAAATTTACAAGTATAAGCACTTTTTTTGCAAAATAAAAATAAAGTTTTTTTTCTAAATATGTCTTTGTTCTAATTTTTAATGATTGCATCGTAATTAAAATTATGAAATAAAATTTACAGAGTTTTTATACATTAGCAATTCAGGCATAGCTTTATTTGCAAAAGCTATTAATTGATAACGAAAACTCAACAGATTAGTTATATGCTTATTTTTAATCAAAGCTTTGCTACAAAAGTAGAAAAAAACCCAGACGGACATTTTTGTTAAAGTTTAAGATTTACTGTCAATAGCATGTAGCTTTCATAAAATGTAGATTTTATGTAATATAGACAAAAAGACTGGTAAACAACAATTCTTATTATAAAATTTAACCTAATAACATAAGTAAATGAATTACAGTACCATCGAAATATGAATAAGTATAAGTAAATAAATTACAGTAACATCGAAATATGAATAAGTGTAAAAATTAAGCTAAAGAATAATATGAACAGTAGCCTAATAATTTTCTTATAACACAATCAACAAAACAAAAACTTTTTGATATTTTCAGATTGCTATTAATTTCTAGCTTAATTTAAAATTCTGTTACATTTTACCATTATTAAGGATATTTTCGTTTTTCTGACTTTAATAGTATTTTTTATTTTACTTATAAACATAAGCCAACTAGAACTAAAAATGTTCAGGCATATTATAACTAAACAAAATAAGATTGTATTTGATATCAGTAATATTGTTTTAGTTACTGTATTAGCTTAACTTTTTAAAGTTTTTAGATAAAAAATATAGAGTTATTACAAAAAGTTGGAAAACTAACACACTTTATTTTACAGAAATAATTCTAATTACCTGATTATAGTACTAAGCAATGTCTTCTTTGCAAAACAAACTTAAAAAGCTTGTGATTGACGATGATACAAAGGACTATTTGCTTGATTTTCATAAAAAAGAACTTGAAAAGAAAAACAAACAAACCCAGAAGAGAATAGAAAATTTTGACAAAGAAAAAAAAACTCTAATAAAGAAGGATATAAATATTTTGAAAACAAACAATGTAGACTTATCACGCGCTGGTTACTCACTCAGAAAATCTAAATTTACTTTTGAGCATTTAGAGGAAAACGGGAGTGATTATGAGCTTCTAAAAGAAGCAATAAAAGATGATCAGACAGAAAATACACATGAAAAAATGATAGTCAGGGTTGTGTCGACTAAAAAGCGAAAAATAGAAGACAGTAAGTCAAAGTCTTCAAGTTTGCTTTTGCTTCATGGAACCTGTGCCAAAAATGTGATGGGAATTTTGAAAGAAGATTTTATACCGTCCAAAAAGGGCAAGTATGGATGTGGTGTGTATCATACGGACGATCATAAGTATGCTTCTAAATACGGCAAGTCTTATAAACTCGAAAACTCGTGCATTAAAGAAGTCAGTTACATGTATGTGAATAAAGTTGAACAAACTGCAGCGCCGGAAACACCAAGGAAGTTTTATGGTGAAAATATCTATGATGATTATTTTGCTAAAAAACCTGTGTTGCAAGTTTTCAATGAACAAACAGGCAATGTAGTAACGATTGATGAGAAAGCACAAAACAAAGCAGACAAAGCTAACAACAAGTTAATAGGAGGCACGTTTAATATAGCAAGTAGTAAAACAAATATTTTTCTGGCTCATCATGAGTTGGTAGAACCAGCTTACCTTATTGAAATTAAAAGTGAAATAGACGTTCAAAACTTTGTCTCTGATGCTCTTTACGAAATTCTTGAGGTGAAACGATTCACTACTTCAAAACCTACAAATGTAGTCAATAAATGCACCATAGAATATCTAAAAGAATATATAGAAAAAGAGCTTACTGAAAATCACGAAGCAGAGTTAAAGTTTATAGAAGAAAAGTTTGACTATACTATTAAAACCACATTACAGCAACTCCGTTTTAAACTTACTGATATTACTGATGTGAAAAAAGACAAAAACAATAAATTCACAATCGAAGAGCTAACTGATAAGGATAAAGATCATCAGTTCGTGATGAGTTTAATAACAATAAAACATACTGGACATGTTCCTAATGTGCTTCACATGTACAAAATTGATTCCAAGACCAATAAGAACGAAATCAATGGCAGAAGGTTGTTTGCGCACGGGGTAAAGTCTGACAAGATTCAAAATATTTTAAAACATGGATACGATGGTAAGACGTGGGGTTCAATGTGCATGGAAGATTGTTTTGCCTGTGAAAGGTCTCCTTGCGCTTTATTTTAGAGGTGGAAAAAAGCAATAGGAGGTATCTTAAAAAAGAAAGTCCTAACAAGAGTCAAAGTGAATTGATTAAGAAGAAATTTAATCCAATTAACAAAAATTTTGCCTACGTGTTTCTAGTTGCCGGCAAGGAAAAGTACATCACTGACGCTGAGAAAGTTCAAACTGACAGCCGAGGCTGCTATGTAAAAGGCGGGTCCCTGGCACCCGATTTCAAAAACTTAGGGATTAGGGGAATACCTGTAATTGAAACAGTTCCGGCCTACCTTCTAGTCATAGATTGCTCCAATATGCATTTCAATTTGAGGGTGAACTTGTGAACTTCTGAACATAACTTACTAATGACTTTTTTTCAAAAGTGTTTTTCTAACTTTTCTTTTAATAATTTTAGATGTGATTTTTATTATTTTAAAAAAGTTTAAAATTTATTCTTTTTTTGTTCTATTTTTGTGCAATTTCGTTAAAATGTTATTGATTACTATAATAATAATTTAAAACAAACAGCAAAGCTTTTACTGACATATAATATATAAAAGATGATTACTGTTGCATGTCATTTAGAAAATTGAAAACAAGTTCGTTTGTTTTATATCTTTTTACCTAACACTTACATGTATGGCTTAAATAACACGATCCATAGAATAAAAAAAAAGAAATCAACACTCTATATGTTCATTACTATGTAAATTATAAGTCCTGTATACAGTAAGTTAAGTGTTTATTTTTTAAATTGTTTAATAAAGTTTATTTATTGTAAAAAAAATGTGTAACTTTGTTTTAAAGTTTTTGAATGAAACATTTTGATTATGAATTTATTTATTGACGAAATTAATAAAACGCGCGAATTGTCCTTTTGTTAATGAAAAAAATGAATTACATATTTTCATGTAGTATATTACTATCATTTTAATTCCTAACAACAAAATTTTACTTTTACAAAAGCAAGCAGTACATTTTTCTACATTCTTTTTTAACGGGTAGTTTCAAAGAGCAGAGAAAATTCCGATCAAAAAGAATATTGTTTTTCTGATTATAACTATAAAATATATAACCTCTTCTGTCGTCTTCCGGCTTCAGCAAATCTTTCTGGCAGCTCATGTGTAATAAGAATTTGGGTTTGAACTTTGTATCTTTTTCAACAATCGCTATAATGTTATTTTTATATCACTACTCGTAAAATTAGTTGTATTTAGATTTTAAGAATTACCAGTCACTTTCTAAATTGATCCATTCCACAGTCAAGCTATCTTTTAAAATTTTAAAAATGAAAGTAAAATATTATTCTGAGCTAAAACATGTGTTGTCCATTTATATAATCAAAAGCATGTTGTTAGAATGAATACAATTTGCTTTCTTCTTTTTGTGACACACACATGCATTTTATGTACTGAACTGTAAGAAAATTTAATTTTAAAAGAGTTTTTTTTTTTTTAATTTTTTGAATATCCATAATAGTAGGGTTAGACAGAATTTCCAGCGGATAGGCCTGATAAAGAATTTTTTTGATCATAACGGACAAGATATTTTCAGTAAAGCAAACAACTATAGTTGTTTTAATTAATTTAAAAAATAGGTTCTAGTTTGGCTAAAAACCATGTTTAATTGTTAGAGTTTAAAAATTAGGATAACAACTTGTTCTCAAATTAAATTTTAATATAATTGTAAGTTTTTATGCAAATATTTCATTTTATACAGGCGTCTACAATTTAAAAAATATGTCACGGTTCGGACCTTACCCACATGTAATATGTTTAATAAACCAATTATACGACGTTGATTAAAACGTCGTTGATTGATGATTTTATCTAAATCAAGCCTTTTTAAATAAGTTATCATAATCGCCCGTTTTGGAAAAAAACATAAAATATATTGTGCGCTTTACTAGTTGAAAACTATTTTTTTTTATTTCTTTCGCTTAGTATCAGTTCCTGGTATCAAAAATACCCTCGATGGGTGATATTAACCACTTTCGGAAACCCTTATCTAGAACCATATTTAGTGGACCACTAACTATTTTATAAGAAACACTAATTGTATAAACCCGTTTGTTGTGAAACTAATTTGACAAAAATAAAATAGTAAATGCTAGAAGCATCACAATACTTTCTCAAACAGTTGTACCAATAAATGTAAAAACTAGTACATATGATTTTTTTATATCATCCTTATAAATTTCAAATAAAAAATATTTTGTACTAATTTACCTTTTTAGTTACTTATTGATCTATTACACACGATCAAGTAGTTTAAATTTTTCAAAATGAATAACATGAATATAAACAACATTAAATTTTAAACGTTGACACAAATCTGGTATAGTGTCAGCTTATTGTTTATTAAGTTTATGAAAAACTTAAAGTTTTTTATACTTGTCATTGTAAAATTCAAAAATTTAGGTGCAACTTAAGGTGTTTAGTTTTTTACTCAATCAAAAATTTTTTCAAATATAATGAAATTATTGCAAATTTAAGGTAATGTTTTTAAAAGGCTAGCAAAATTTTTTATTACTCATGAAAATGCCTGCAGTCAATTTTTTTCAAAATCACTTAAATTAGCCATTTTAAAGTTTATTTTTATACCAGTTACTGTATTCAACGGGAACGGGTCTAAACTGCACGAAGAAAAAATTGCACTAGGTTACTAAATTGCACGAAAGAATAAAATTGCACGAGAACGAAATTCAACCAGTGACAAAATTGCACGATGCCAAATTTGCACGAGTTATATTTTTATACGAGAGTTAAAAATTTGTAGAAAAATAAAAACAAAAAAATAATTTAATAAATAAAAAGAAGTTACTGACCGAAGGTGAAGGTTATGGCCTAGGGGTAACAGTGAAAGTAAAAAAAAACATCTGTTTAAAATTATTAGAAACAAAATAACTAAAAATAAAGTAAATAAAACTGAGCTAAAAAATGAAAAATACCTTAACGATCGAGGCTAGGGGTTATAGGTAACAGTGATATATAAAAAAAAATTAAATTTTTGTAGAAGAAAATAACTTAGTTAGTTAAAATCTACTCTAAAACACAGGGCTGCCAATATCTGAGGCAGGAAAACCATCTTAAAGACCAAAAACTATCCTGAAAAAAATCAAGCTAGGAAGTTTACCTGAGTTTATATATAAATTAATAAATACGAATGACAGTCGCTTACAAAAAAATCTAAATAAAGCGTAACTACCTTTAAAATAATAAGTGAAACACTCAGTATAGATATAATTCTTATAAAATAATGATTTAAAGTCTAAACAATGGGAACGGGTCTAAATTGCGCGAAGATAAAATTGCACGAGTTTACTAAATTGCACAAGAACAAAATTGCAGGAGTGCACAAAATTGCATGAAGCCAAATTTGCACGAGGGAAAAAAATTGCACGAAGAATATTTTGCATTAAGGGTCAACTTTGCACAAGTTACATTTTTGCAAGAGAGCAAAATAGTACAGAAAAAATTAAAAAGAAATAATTAGAAAAAATAAAAAATAAATAAAAATTTCTGACCGAGGGTAAAGGTTAGGGGTGACAGTTATAGTAAAAAAAAACTAACTTAACTTAAATAAAATAAAAATATAATGAAATAAATAAAAAAAGTAATTAAAAAAAAAACTTTCCGACAGAGGGTAAGGGTTATGGGTAACAATGAAAGTAAAAAAAAATAAAAAAAAAATAAATAATAAAAAATAAAAAAAAAGAACAAAATAAAATTCAACCCGTGCACATATGCCTCCATGCAAAAGTGCCTCGTGCAAAAGTGGCGCTTCGTGTAAAAATATCTTCGTGCATTTAGTGCACTCGTGCAACTTTGTCCTCTCGTGCAGTTTTATACGCTCATGCAAATTTGACAGCTACCCGTATTAAACATGGTTTAGATTATTAACTTTCCTAATTTTTTGCCTAGTTAGTTTTACTACGTAGTTGAAAAGTAAAAACTGTAGCAAAACTACAAATCTAACGTAATATAATAGATTGGATCACTTTTAAAAACATTATATTTAGTTTTTTCCCAACCGACTAGTTATTAGTTTTTACTAACATTTTTCAAATCAATACTTTACATTTAAGTGCATTTTTCATAATAAATGCTTGTGTTCTACAAAACTATAATGTATAAAAAACATTTTATACTACTTATTTTATAAACAGTAAAGTCAAAAAATTGAAATTTACTTACTACTTAAATTTTAGATATAAATGTAAGCCTTTATTCATTAAAAATTAAGTTATGTGAAAACAATTGCTCATTAGGCTAGGCATACAAATTTTATAAATTAGCAGGAGAATTAAAAATTCTATAAGTTTTCAGGGGAATGCCCTGGGGTGGTGGACACATTGTTGGCCCGTGTCTAATCGCGGGGAAAGTGCTCTAGGAGGCAACTTAGCTACCTTCAGACTAGAAGGGGGTTTTTAACTGGACTCCATACTAATAATAATAATTCAATAAAAAGAGACAATGCAAAAATATTAATTTGTTTAAGTTTTATTTAGATAACAACTATAAAAACTTTAAAATTGTCAAATTAGACAATTATACAAATAAAAATAAATATCAGTTGTTTCACAATTGTAAATAAGTTAGCAATTAATTCAAATTTAGAAAACTTATTAATGTATTAGAATGAACCCCTAAAATAATACAATTAGTCAATTAGAAATGCTATTTTGCTTTTGAATTACTTGCTAAATTGATATTAAGCTGTTCAAAAGCAATTACAATGTTTGTAGTTAACCAAAGCAAATGGCAGAATATCAGATCAAATATGTCGCAAATACCAGAATATCTGAATGTCAGGTCAAATAAGTAACAAATAGCAGAATATCAGACCAATATGACTGTGCGTTATACTACAACAACTCTAACTAGTGTTTCTTATTATTTTATACATATTATGTTATCAATTAACAAATATGTTTGTTGTTGATTGGTGATTATGTACTTAGTTACACAATTTCGCCCAATAAAAATTCGCCAAATTCATATTCAACACCAGAGATGCCTTGCCAATGCATTACAATTCTATATATTCAGATTGTTGTTTTTACTAATGGTTGAAAACTAATTTTACATTGAAGTTAGAACGAGTAAAATGTATTGTACAATATTTAGTATAGAGTTTTTGAACTTTACTTAAAACCAATAAAAAATCGTTTAAAAAAGTTTTAAACAAATTGATTAAAATATTGTAAAATGTAGTAAATTTAGTTTTGTTGAAAAATGGCAGATCTATGATATTATTAAAATAATTCACAAAAAAAAAAAAACGTTATCACGTGGGAAATGACACTAAACAGGGATGTACTTTGTAAAAAAATCAGTACAGTATAAAATTTATATAGTTTAAAATTAATATAGTTTACAACTGCAAACAATTTATATAAACTTGATCAAAACATGTTCAACAACAATTTTCATTCAGAACATCTTTAGAGACGACATGAGGTGTTGCGCAATTAGTTTCTTCTCCTCTGCATGCAACCAGGTACAAAATTGGGAGTGTGTGAGAACAACTACTAGATGGTCCTCAACAAATACAGGGGCAACTTCCTCATGTCAGCAGATTTTTTCAGCTCGCAACTGAAGCATTGGTGAGTGAAGAAGGTCTCAGTACGATGTGAAAGAATTCTTCAGAACGAGGCAGGAGGCGCGAGAGAGCAAAGAAGCAGGATGTTGAGATGATACAAGATCTAAGATCAGATAGGAACCTCAACATTTTCTCATCCGTTATGGTAGATAATAGTGTATTTTAATGTGTTATTTTTTTTTGTATTAACAAATTTTAATAACCAAACACTTTGTACTTTTATTGTATTTTGGGTAAATAGTTTGTAGCATAGTTGCAAAATCGATCTTTCTCTGTCGGTATTTGTTTTTTCAAAGCATAGCAGTCATAATTAAAAACATAGTAATGCTAACTTTTATTTATTTTAGTACTTGGTGCATTACGACTAGTGATGTACCGGACCCGGATCCGGACTTTATTTTCAAATCAGAATCCGACCGGAACCGGATCCGGACTTTTTTTTAAATTAAAATCCGGCCGGAACCGGATCCGGACTTTTTTTTCAAATTAGAGTCCGGCCGGATCCGGATATCAGACAAAAATGGCAATATCCGGCCGGACCCGGACCCGGATAGTGAGTCCGGTGCATCATTAGTATAAACTAGCCTGAGTCAGAATGAGATTTTTTAAAACTAAAAAAAAAGAACTTTAATCTAATAATAAGTAGAACAGCTAGCCACAAGGTTTACAAATTTAGGTGTTATTTACAATTAAAAATCTGAAATCAAGTTCTTGAACATAATACACTAGAAAATTACAAAATATTGAAAACTGGATCAGATCAAACTTATTCAAAATCTAAAAGAAAACTAGCCTGAGTTTTTATAAAAAACTAAACTAGCTTGAGGCAGTCCAAGATTTTCTAAAATTCCCAAATTTTTTCAAACTAGCAGGGTTGCCACTGTTTAAGTCAATAAAACTAGCTAGAGTGAGTATAAACAAGCCTGAGTCAGAATGAGGTTTTTAAAAACTGAAAAAATTACTTTAATTTAATAATCAGTATAACAGCTAGCAAAGGTTGACAATTTGGTAGTAAAGTTGTGGACTGATTGTGGTACACTTAACTTATTAGTACTACCCATCATATTTAAATCCTACCTTATCTAATTAATATCTAAGAAATACTAAATTTTAACTGAGACTACTTTCTATAATCAGACACGACAGTTTTGAGTGATGAATCTTTTATATAAAACACAACAAGAAATACTAGCATATACAAAATTATTAATTACTTTGGTAACACTTTAAAACTGGAAGCTCTTTAAATCTATATCAAAAGACTTAAAACAATAAACTAAAAATTGAATAAAACTTTCAGTAAACAGGAAACTGTAAATTTTTTAAAAAACTTTTAAACTATAAACTTGGCTTAAATATTTAAACAATTAAACACCAGTTGAATTATTCACTTTTAAAACAAAACACTACTTACAATAACCATTCACAAAAAAGTTCAAGATATTTTGTTGCATCAAGCTGCAAACCAAACTAACTAACTGCCTGTCATGTTCTGATGTTTTGTTGCATCAGTATTTAGTTTGAAACATTTTGTAATATGATTCTCATTGGCTCGTACATTCAACCGTATTAACTCTAAATATTCTCTGAGCTCAACTTTAAACAATAAATAATGCAAGTATTCATTCAAAGTTTTCAAATTTACAACATATGTAAAAAGTTGCATTTCTGAAATGTTTATTTCATAGTTTAAATGTAAACAAATGTAAATTAGTCACGTGTACAAAATGAGCCAATCGGGGTAGGTGTTTAATTTTAAGTGACGAAAATGACTCTTATTAATTTACACAGGGTTTGTTTTTGAAAAAATACTTTTCAGTATGCTCTTTTTTACTAACTAGATCTAAGTCCGGCCGGATCTCTGTTAGGATCCGGCCGGACCCGGATCCGGACTTTTTTTTCAAATTAGAATCCGGCCGGAACCGGATCCGGACTTTTTTTTTCAAATTAGAATCCGGCCGGAACCGGATCCGGACTTTATTTTCAAACTAGAATCCGGCCCGATCCGGATATCAGACAAAAATAGCAATATCCGATAGTGAGTCCGGTACATCACTAGTGGCAACATACAAGTGTTTTTCAAATACAGTGCCTACACTTTTACAAACAATAGAATATATAATTAAAACATCAATAGTCTTAAAGAGAGATTTTTGTTCAATCACAACAGTAAGATTTGGAGCTTATGGCTACTTTTTAATAAGAAGTTAATATTTTTTTTTGTGTAGAAAAATTTTTGTCACTAACTTAATTTGACTTTATTATCAATAATGTTATAGTATTAACAAATTAAACTAAACTAAATCTGCCATACTAAGATTTCATTTTTACACCTTAAAAAACGAATGATACATTACATCATTAACTAACATACTAATGCTAGCAAAACTATGAAAAAAGCTGTATTACAAAACATATCACGTCAGTTTATTGCTTCAAAGTGCGCTCCATTTTATTTTTTTGGCCTTATCATCATTTTCGTTTTTTTGAGCCGCGATCTTGGCACCACGTCAATCCTGCACTGGGTCTTGGTCAAAAATGAAGTCCAATAGAAATAGCAATTGGGGTCATTCGTGTATTTCGCGTTCACGTTCATATAAGCGCAACGCTTATACCAGTTACCGCCCAAGCCGAATAGTTTTGCGCAATTTAAATTAGACTTATCGTTATCGTTGTCTCGCGTGGTAAACTGCATGCCGTTGTGGGTAAAGGTGAGCGAGTCGCCTGCAAAATTACATTGGGAGTTAAAGTTTGAGTTGAAAAGTAAAAGTTTCTGAAACTGAAAACTGCTTCAGGTAGTATTTATGTGTTTAAAAAATCTCTCCTAAGTTTAAAGTCCCTTTTTTCATTTAAAAAATTTTTTAACAGTTTATTTTTTTATGTAACAAAAGAACATAAGGGAACCTCCTTAATTTTTACAATTTTTTTGTACAGTTTAATCTGAATTATAAAAGTTTTTTAGCTACTTAAGAAAAGTAATTTTTGAGATAGAAGCGATCAGAGTCAATAACCGCAATAGGTTCTATATTGTTCTCAAAAGAGACTTTACCACTTAAAATCTATCTCCTGCATCATTTTTAACCAATCTTGTTTTAAATTTCACAGCAAGTTAACAACTAATATTTTAATCGATTGAATGCAGGAATTATTGAATTTTATTTACATAAACATTTTTTTTAATCTAAAGCTTTCATTGTTTGATCTTTAAAAAGTCCCAGAATTTAACAACCTTTAACTATAAGAAAATTTGACATGGAAATATTCGTTTTCTAGCTATAAAAGTAAAAAAGAAAATAGATTTTTTTTGAACTTTTAAATTTCGGAGAAATTCGACCTTTAAAGGTTTAAGATTCAAGCGTTTAAATTGAAAACTTTTTTACGAAAACGTTTAAATCTTCAAAACTAAGCATAATATTATATTCTAAAAAAACTTACTATACGTAGTACGTACTATAAGCTTTCATATAAGAGCCAATGTAAGTTTTTGTAAAAATAAATGTAGACTTCTATATGCCCTTAACTTGTGTTTTTAGTTGTGTATCGAAAGTCTACCTTTTAAAAAGACTTGAGCATTACAAACCAACTCACCTGCAGTGCCTCCTTTGTACCCAGAAACACTCAGTCGATATTTGTCTGAGACGTCTGCAACTTTGAAATGGCTGAAACATTCGTATTAATTATAGTTTCTGGTGAAAGCTTTATCAAATAAATAGAAAGTTGTGACAAAAAGCAACATTTAACCTGTAATGAGCGTACGCTGATTCATCGTCTACAGTTGTTAAATCTACACGAAGTTCAGCATCGAACATATGAGTTAGTGCACTAACGTATTCTAGACCTGATGCATTTCATTTTATAACTTTAAATATGTATTACTGTTTATTAAGTACAACTGTCTAAAACAGGGGTCGGCAGGCAGTTGGTGCTCGCGGGCCAAATTTAAAGTTTCCAAAGTCTTCGCGGGCCGCAGTTTTAGTTTTAGTGACATTTGAGTAATATTTTGCTTTTAGTTCTTTTTATAGAAAGTTTTACTTTTATTCACTTTGATGTTTAAAGTTACTTTTAGATATACATAGAATGTCTATTTAAGTCATAGATACTTATTAGAATAAAATTTACATTGACTAATGTACTTAGTCTTAATAAATTATGTACTTTCTTAAAGACTAATAAGTTAAACATAATATTTTTGTCATTTTACTTATAACCTAACTCTCTATAAAAACCGAGCTTAAAAATATTTAAGGGGTCACTTTTATGCATTTTTTGTACTATTAGCCCTTTTTTCATGTTTCTCAAAATATTTACTTTTAAAAATAATTTTTGCGTCTAAAATAATTTACACACTTTAAAAAATTCAGTAATTAATAAACTAAATAACTCGAATACCTTTTTGCTTGTAGAAAATTGAAACAATTTTTTAACAATATTTACTCTCGAATACCTAATAAAATACCTTATTAGTAATTAATTAGTATTTTACATGGTTGCCACTTTAAAAGCAAAATGTCTAAGTTATATCAAACCAGCCAAGTTAATTAAAAGTTTAAAAAGTTTAAAACGTAGTGTTAATAAAGCTTAAATACCTAATTGAAATATCATCATTGTAAAAAAGTACACAATATGTAAGAAAATAAGAAAGAAAAATACAATTAGTAAACTACATTACAGTGTAAAAACTATTCTGAGAATTCGAAGATTTATTCAAAGTATTTAAATTAAAAGTTTCATACACACCTGAGT
Source organism: Thalia democratica (assembly GCF_965202585.1). Lineage (NCBI taxonomy): Eukaryota > Metazoa > Chordata > Thaliacea > Salpida > Salpidae > Thalia > Thalia democratica. Next base: position 19,286,745 of record NC_139169.1, read on the forward strand.
CTTAAAAAATGTCTTAAACAGGTTTAACCTAGTCTGGATTCTTTTAACTTTCAAACTAGGCTATTTGTTTAGCAACTCTGTTTAATAGAAAGTTCACAAAATATAGAAATAACGAAATTTTTTAAAGGTGAATTAAATATATAGCAAAAAAAAGGTATTATAAGTCAGTTTCAATGGACAATAAGGGTTTATTAAACATTTTTTATAAATGTATAAAAGCTTATTATACCTTTGTTGAAAAAGAAAAACTAATTTTTTATTAAGCATTATAGCTATTCTTGCTATATTATTTCATTATCTGCAATAAACGCTTGCATTTGAAAAGAGTGAATGTGAAATATATGACGAGCTATAAGCATTGAAAAACGTTATTTAGAAGTTTTGGCAAGAAACAAAAAAAAAACAAATCGCTAAAGTCAGTTCAAACAAAGCACATGATTATCTTCAGTAACTACAGACTGGTCGATGAAAAACTTAAGACAAGTTATAAAGTAGCAAAATTATTTACTAAAAAGAAGATACCATTTAGAACTTTCATTTTTTTAAAGAATTCATGTTGGCGGTAGTATAAGATTTTTGTTTATTTCTTTACTGACAACAAAAAGTTGTGTTTAAGAAATACCTAAAGATTATAAAGCCGCATAAATCAAATTAGGACTTTAATCAATCTGTTAAGATGAGAGCACTGATACAACAAGTATTGTTATCTGTGAATTTTTGTTTGAGGTATTTTAAATAATTTTGACATTTTAGAAGAATTTCTAGGTTTAGTTCCAATGCAAAGCACAGCAATTGGTAAATAGATATTAAAAGCAAAGGCTCAATGCACCAATATAAAGTTTGTGAAAGTACAATTTTTTCTTCTATTTTCAGTATAAATTTAAACTAAACGTAAAAAAAATCTTTTAAACATAATATCAATTTTACAAATATGCTCTTAAGCTACTTTGAATGAGTTTTTTAATAAAACATTTATATGGTAAATTTTTTGTTTCAAATCTAAATTTCATTACTTTACATCTAAAAATTGTTTTAATTTCAGGTTTTTTCAAAAGTTCTCAAATTCAAACTTTTTCTAGATTAGTTCAGTATAAATTGTCAGATTCCAAGATAACCGGGACTTAAGTTCTTTGGCAACACTGATTATTCACACTTATTTACAGTAGTATAAATAGTATTTCAAATTATATCAGCTGCAAGATTTAAAATTTAACATATATTATAGTTCAATCAACACTGTGTATTGTTCAAAACATACAATATAGATTTAGTTTGCCACTCTTCAAAGAAAAAAAGTCAGCCTTAATGACAAAAAACTAGCCTGATATTTTCGTATACAAAAATCAGTCTAACTCAATAACTGACAAAAAAACTAAATTGGCCTGAGATTTAAAGTCTTCAAATGGTCATAGTCTGAGTTTGTAGCAATGTAAGTTATTTATTTAATTGAACTTGAAATAATTTGATTCACAATGTACAAACTTAATAAATTTACCATCCTTAAATATAGTTTGTTTTAAATTGGTAGTTTCAAAAAGCAGCAATTGTTTTTATAAGTATGCAACGCATTTAAACTAACTTAATTTACCAAAAAACATTGTTTCAAAAATTAAAATGTGTACATAAAAAAAATTATTTTAATTTGTCACATTTATATTGTTTTAAATGTTTCTTAACACACTTAGAAATTACATATAGATACAATAATGTTAGAAAGCTATGCATAAATTAAACTTATCTAACTTAAGCAGTAAATAAAAAGTGTTTTAAAGTATAAGCATCTTTGTACACTTGTGTGCATTGGATTTAATTTTAAATGCAAAAAACTACTTAAAATTCGAAACATGTTAAACCAAAATCAAATAAACCTTATTTATTATTATTATTTTAAATTAAATGTTTTTGTGTACACACAAATATAATATTCAGTCATAATAAATCTATAAAAGAAACTTAGGTATAAAATACATTTAAAATGAATACCTAAACTGTAAAGAAATACTATTTTAATTAATTACTGTACAGTAACCTCTCGCTTATTTACGCACATTGTGTCCACAGAAAAAGTGCGTAAAGATGCGAGATATCGTAAAGATACGAGAGGTACCAAATATACTAACTATAATGGCTGTTTTTTGATATTGCTTCTAGTTAAAAGCAGACTGGGAACTTTCTCACTCAAAACAATTTGTTTACTTTATTTATAAATATGAAAACAAAAGATAAAACTATACATATACTAAAAAATAGGTTGAAAATATATCTAAAATAATAAGTAGATTTTATCTCTTTCTTTATTTAAATGTCACTTATTTGATACTTAATATTCATATTATACTACTTAGCAAATTCAATTTGTAATAAAGCATTTGGTTACAATTTAAAAATGGTGTGGTGTTTATATAAAAATTTGTGTTGCTTTATTCATATATAGTGCAAGTGTGCTGTATTGTTTTTTTGTGTTTTTAACTCTCATAATTTCATTATACTTTCATTATTTAACACAGTCATATTTCTTTCAGAATTTTTATTTAATCTCTTATTGCTGACATAATTAATCTAAATGCTTATCAATTAGTCAAGAAACATAAGTTTACTAAGTCTAAAGATATAGAAAGGTGAGATAGCATTTAACAACATATTTTAAATTAAAAATATACAACAAACCTAACTTGTGCAATACTAAAAAAAACTAAAATTTTTATTTTTTGAATTTTTAGAATTCTAAAATGCGTAACTAAACGAGAGTGCGTAACGTCACGAGTGCGTAAAGATGCGAGAGGTTACTGTACATTACTTTTGTACAAAATGAAAAACATTTGCATTTGGTTTACTTACTAAGTAGGTAAAATATAACTTACTTACTAAATCTAAGCACTCTTTACACTCTTTTTTCAAACAATTAAATGCTGTTGTAAGAAGAAAGTTATTATGAAAATAAGAAAATACCCTGTTAGAAAGCTAATCTTTCTTTTTCACATTTTTAAGCTAATACAGTAAAGTATCTATATTATTTAAAAATGTAATACATCAACTTAAAACTAAATCAAATAAAACTAAATTATCAGAAAAATATAATTTAAGACATATTGTTGTTCAGCGGGCCACATTAACATGCTCGCGGGCCACAAAAATTTCTTTCGCGGGCCGCATTCCATTCAAAAAAATAACGTGATCGCGGGCCGCAGATTTACCCTTCGAGGGCCGCAGTTTGCCGACCCCTGGTCTAAAACGTCATCAAATAGTTTACAGTTGTTACTTTATTAAACTCTAATGATATATTTTTGTCCATATGAAATGAAAAATAGTAAGCCTAAAATATATTATTTATAAACGAAAAAAATAAACTTTCTTTATAGGATTCAAAGTTTCCAAAAAAACTTCTAACATAACCATATAATAGAAACTATGTTTTACAGACTCATAAGCTGTGTTTTTTAGTAAATACTTGTTAAAGTATAAGATGGTAATAAACAAAAACTCCTAAAATGGTATAAAAGTACTAGTACTAAAGTGAAAAATTAAATGAAATAAATTAAAGCAAATTTTTTTCTCACCAAGCCAATGGTTAGTATTTTTATCTCCAAATCCCCATCGATAGTCATTCCAGTATTTCGCAAAGTCAGAATTACTTATACGCCGTTGAAAAACCTGAAGTATTGATCAAATATTGATTAACAAATGTGGTCAATAATGGCTTATAACACTATAAATATGATAATGTTTTAATCTTTATTTTGTTGGTTTACAATTAATAATGGGCTTCAATAATTAAATTTGAGAATAGTATGAAGATGCTATAAAATATTATTCAATGAAAATATTACTTCACGTTATTTTTATTAATATCCAAATAGTTTTTTACCTGCGATGACAAACTACAATAATAAAAATGATTATCTGTTAACACTATAAATTCCACACAAAAATATTTTTTCTCTACTAGCCTAGACGTGTTTAATGCTTCGATATCATTGTAAAAATAAAATTTTCAGACTTACTATTAAACACATTACTTTTTTTAAGTTTTAACAAATTCATCATTAAATAGTTGATAAAAAACAAGCTAACAGTCCATCCACCACCATCAGTTTTCATATCACAATAAGCTGTTACTTCTTTTCCACGTATAACAATTTTGTAAGGCTTTGAAGGTAAACTTTTGCCTAGATTTGCACCAAGTATGTCCTTACAATTGGATGGATCTGTAGTTTAGAATATGGTTTTCAAGTAAAAAATTGCAATAAAAATCAAATAATTTTTCAAAGAACCATTTCCTGCGATTTCTAAAAATAAAAGAGATTTAAAAAAGTAATTTAGCTAAAAACGAAAAAAAAAATAAACCCAATAATTTTAATACTTTAAACTAAACATTTAAACATTTCTATTTATTGTTATTTGAAAATGTAAAACTAATAACGACTTAAACAAACGTTAAAATGGAAAAATAATTATAAAAAAATATACTAAAAACACAAGTAATTGAAAACTAAAGAAAAGTTATTACAGTAAAAGTAGTAATTTAAATAGTTTTAACACACACTGAATTATACGAAATGTTTCCATAAATTATATTGAATTTTTGAATTGAATGTCAAAATATGATATATTCTCTATGCGATAAAAATCAAAACCTGATAAATTCTATGACTTAATAAATAAAAGAACCTTTATTTATAATACTATAAATTAACTATAAATAATTAATTTTTATACTATAAAATAAATTTACAAATTCAAAAATAAATTACATAAGCTCATTTCATATAAACAGAACATATAGTTATTTCCAAAAATAAAAGCATGAAGGATAACTTTTTTTACAAAATAAATCATTAAATTCTAAATACCTAACTCACGAATCAAAACTATACTTTCGGTAGAACTACTTCAAAAACAATTAACATAATAGAGTTTTAACCCTAACTACTAAGATTAATAAATAAACTGACGTTTACAGTTCAGTCCAGTATTGTCGAGAATTTTCCCGCCCTTACATACGCACATGAAAGATCCAACAGTGTCTTTGCATTCGGCATCATTTCCGCAAGGGTTGTTACTACATTCATTTATGTTCTCGCATTTTCTAGTTTTTTGGCTTGCTTTGAAGCCTTTTTTGCACTTAAGTTCTAAATAAAGTGTTTATTTTTAACAAACTTTCTGATGTAACTTTCTTATTACAGTTTTGTTTAAAGTATATTTAAAGCTGAAAGATACTTTACGGGCCGCAGTTTACCGACCTCTGGCTTAACAAACTTAAAAACGCGTCGATATTTATAAGAAAATATACGAAAAAAAAACGAGTAAATGAAAAAGATATAAAATTTTTAAAGTAAAAATAGTAGTTTAAAAAAGTTTAATAACACAGTTAATTTTTTTTAATGTTTTCACCAAATTACTGTAGAGTTATTTAACTGAATTTTAAAAGCTAATATATCTTCTATGCGGCGACAAAATAAAACTTTATATATATTTCTAAATCTCATAAATAAAAGAACCTATCTTTGGTAATTGCTTTAAACACTTATATCAAAATGTTGTTTTATACTTATTTCCTTAAAAGGTATTTTGATCATTAAATAAACTGACCTTTACAGTTCAGACCAGTATCATCGAGAACTTTTCCGCCCTTACATTCGCACATGAAAGATCCAACAGTGTCTTTGCATTGGGCATCTTTTCCGCAAGGGTTGTTACTACATTCGTCGATGTTCTCACATTTTCCAGTATTTGGGTTTCCCGTGAATCCGTTTTCGCACTCTGAGTAAAGTGTGTATATTTTTTTATTTTCATATATTTTGTTTTTACTTAGTGTAAAACATTTACTGATCTATAAGTCTCTATGACACTTAAAAGATCGAGAAAGTATAACTTTTTATTTTCAAAACGAATCTTTTTAGCTCATTAGTATGAATTAACAAAAAAAACGAAAATGTTCAAGTAAGCAATTTGGATTCTTAAAAAAAAAACAAAATTTATTATTTAAAACGCAGTTAAAAAATAGCATAGCAACTTATATAAGAACTGGTTGATTATTGAAGGTATTGCAATAAGTAAAAAACAATCAACTATGGATAAAAAAATATATTACCATTTATTATTAGGGTACTTTTTAAGTTATCTAGTTATAAAATTTGTGGAAGTTAATGAGTTTGTTTACAAAACGTTTGTACTTTTTTTAGTCAAGTTAGCTCTTTTATAAATGAAAGCAATTTAAGTGTTTACTAATTAAGTCGTCTTTTTATGACAAGGATATTCAAGTAGAAATGTTTTAATTTATTAGCTAAGTATCTAGTATAATAATAAACTAATTTATACTATTTTTTTTGAAAACATAATTTGCAAAATTATGTTAATGTTTTACTTAGTCTTTTTGGAGTTTTCAAACCAAAATTTGAACTAATGATATTAGTAATGTTTTATATTTCTTAGTAAATGGTTATACAATAGGGTTGGGCAACAAACGGCCCGCCTAAAATACATTTCTATGCCGCAATGTATTTTTATTCTGAAACTTGACCAAAACAAACAGAATAGAGATATTTTAGACAAATAATTTAAAAATATTCTTTTTTAGTACGTAATACCTTAGATTAAAATTTCCATGATTTAGAGTTTTTTGTGAATTAGCATGTCATGTAGTATAGATAAACGCAAACAAAAGTTTCCTAAATATAGCAACTGTGTATAGTAGTAGTGCTTATAAAAGGACTATTTTATTTAAACTTTGAATTATGATCATATAAGAAAATGTTAAAGTAAAATAGTAATTAAAAAATTGTCACACACACTATATTGTACAAAATGGTTTCACTAAATTACCATTCACTTAAATAACTGAATGTTAAAAGCTGATAATCTTCCCTGCAATAAAATATTTAAACCCACTGGTTTTTTTAATGTTAAAAATTAAAAAGTCTATCTTTTGTTTATATTTTTAACTTTTATATCAAAACGATGATTAAGATTAATTTTCTTAAAACTTAAACTTATTGAGCAAGAAAACAAAAATGCTAAAAAAAAGTGGCCTAAGGATCTAGTGTATAAAAAAAAATTCTGTAATCCTAATTTTCGTTATTTAAATAAAGTATCGTTATTTAATAAAAATTTTCTTTAGTCTTATTTTCAAAACTACTTTTCGACTCAACTTATTTTATTTAAATAAAGGTAAGCTTATAATCTAAAAGTAAAAGTATTAAGGTCAAAAAAAAAAATTACAAAATACATAATAAAATAAAAAAAAAAACGAGTAAATGAAAAATATAGAAAAGTTTTGAAGTAAAAGTAGTAGTTTAATAACACAATTAAATTATTTTAATGTTTTCAATAAATTATTGTAGAGTTATTTAACTGAATGTTAAAAGCTAATATCTCATCTATGTGGCTAAAAAATAAAAATTTATATATATTTCTAAATTCCATAAATAAAAGAACCTATCTTAGGTAATTGCTTTTAACACTTGTATCAAAATGTTGTTTTATACTTATTTCCTTAAAAGGTATTTTGATCATTAAATAAACTGACCTTTACAGTTCAGTCCAGTAACATCGAGAATTTTCCCGCCTTTACATTCGCACATGAAAGATCCAACAGCGTCTTTGCATTGGGCATCTTTACCGCAAGGGTTGTTATTACACTCGTCGATGTTTTCACATTTTCCAGTATTTGGGTTTCCCGTGAATCCCTTTTCGCACATGAAGTCTAAATGAAGTTAGTTTTTTCATAATTTTAATGTATTATGTTTCTAACCAGTTTAAAACATTTACTGAACTCCAAGCTCCTATAACAGTCAAACATATTAAAAGAGAATCTTTTTTTTTTTTTTACCTTTTATTGAATTTTTCAGCTTATCAGTATATAATTAATAAAAAAGCTAAAAAATTTAAGCGTTCAATTAGGAATCTTTGAAAAAAAGTTTGCAAAAGCTTTAAAATTTGAAACGCACTTCAAAATAGTAAAAGTAATCTTTTTAAGATTTGATTTATTATTCAAGGTATTATAATAAAAAGAAAGCAATTAACTATGTACATATTAATTTAACAAACTAATACTAAAGTTTTTCTAATTAAAGAAAAAATGGTATTAAATTAAAATTATGCATCTTTAAAAAGTCCAAAAAATCATATATCATTTATTTTGGCAAGTTAGTGCTTTTATTGTATATAAAAGCAACTTAAATTTTTACTGATTGAGTAACTTTTTACGGCAAAAGAAATCTAAGCACAACTATTTTATTGTACTAGTTAAAACTTTAATATAAAAGTTAATTAATTCATTCAATTTTTTAGATACTCATAATTTAAATACTTCTGTTAATATTTTATCCAGTTGTTCCGCAGTTTTTAATACAGTTCATAGTAGTAGTGCTTATAGAGTACTTATTATAATAAAATTTAGAATTTATCAGAGTTTTCCAAATAAGTAGAAAATAATCAAATTTTACACTGCCGCATAAAGTATTTGTGATGAATACTGTACACCTTCATAATCAATAACTGTTATATTGTTTACATTAACTTGCTACAATATATAAATACAGCATCTAGTACCAAATGGTTTTAGTTGGTAGCACTACTTTACTCTGCGCTTCAATTTTCATTTAACTTTACAACTTAAGACATAAGCACGAATTTCACCTTACCAGCCGTAGCGTCTTCAGTTCTCGTTCCGCCAGTTCCACTCGTTTCAGCATCACCTTTATTTCCTAGGAAAAAGTAAGCGGCTCCTCCTCCTCCAAGTAGAAGAAGAACTACAACAACTCCTCCAATCACAGCTTTGCTTTTACCACCTCCGCCTCTTCCATAGTAAGACGAATAGCCAGAGTAGTAGTCCGACATTTGAACAGCTTAAACTTGTGTACTTTTGAAACATTGGTTTTGCTGAAAAATATAAAATGATAACTAACTACGTCACAATAAAAAAAATCAAAGTTTTAGGTTTTCTGATAACTTTCTAAATTTAATAAAAAAACGGTTCTTCACATTAACATAAATTACTGCTTTAAAACAGTTTTGTTGTCATTGGCTTATTATTTCGATATGACTTAAAAACAAGCTTAGAAACAAGCTCGATAAAAACAAATTGCGTTTAGAGTAGTTTTTGAAAAACATCAAATAAAATTGACGGCTCAGTTTTTAAATTCTGATTTTTTTTTACTTAATTTAAAAACAATTTTCTAAATAATATTAGTAAGTATTTATGTACTAATTTAGTTTTTCTTAAAAAAAAATCAGTTTAATTATTGGTCAAATAATGTGAAATAAGATAAAATACGCAAACAAACGCTTAAAAACTGAACATTAAGTTAATTAATGGAGGGTTCAAGTTTTTCAAGTGTCAAAAATAACATATGGACTTAGAAAAAACTACTCAAAAAACTGAGTCAGCATAGTCTAAATATTGTTAATTTTGTTAATAAATCCTATTTTTGAAAAACACCTAAAATTTGGTCTCTAGCTTACATTTTAAAAATTCTAGACTTTTTGATACTTTTATTTTAATGAAAAACAAAAGTGTCGTTGTTCTCAACAAATACAGTTGAAGCTAAAACTATTAAGTCGAAAGATTTATCGAAGATACAATAAAGGAAGATTACTGTATAACTTGCTTTGACTTTAAATCTATTCATTACAAATACCATGAATTCATTTAAAGAGAACTGTTAATATAATTTAATTGTTTTTATTTTATTTATAGTTTTTTTTTTCAACATAAGTTCTTAAATGTTCTTGTATATATAAAATATAGCATTAAATTTTAATTGTTACTTATCTAATAATATCTTTATAACTATCATTATTATGTGTTACCCTTAAAGGAATAATTGTTTTGTTTAAAAAGTGTGTAATATTAGAAAGTTTAATTAATAAAAAGGAACTTTCTTTATTAAGCAAAATATTTTAATTTACTAACATTAATAAAAATAACAAAATTCTAACCTTTTAAATTTGTTCCTCTAGTCATGATGACAGTTTCTTCCACACCAGTCAATGGACTTGACAATAGTTTTAAGCATTTTCTATTCTAGCTTCAGGTGTTTCTTCAACAACATTCTTCATATAGAGAACAATATGTGAGATTTAATACAAAAATAGATCTTGAGAGTAAAGTAGCCACTAAACCAAAATCCAAATTAAACACCAGGGCTCGTTTTAAATTTTATGTTGAACTATGGCGCTTAAAATAGATAAATGTAACAATAAAAAATGGAAAATTGTTTGTCTAATCTAAAAATTTCGTGCACCCCAAAAAAATTTTCGTGTACACCTTGACGGCCACTGACTTAGACTATAAGCAAAAGTTTTTCAAAATTATGTAGATTAAGCCTAATATCTGTAAGAAAAACTACAACAACTGCAGTAATTTTTGTTAGCAGATTTAAAAAACGATTAAAAGTTTTATTAAACAAAATCAAAGAAAAAAATCCTATGGAAACTTTTAAGCATAAAATTTTAGTCAAATAGAGGAATAAAAAAATTAATTAGCTTAAGCTATCACACAAAATTAGATAAATACTTTAATATGAGTTTTAAAATCAATAGTCAAATCAATAGTTGCAAGTTATTCTTAAAATAAAATTTTAAATTTAAGACGTGTAGCTACTTTAAAGAAAACAAATATACAAAATATCAAAATTTTTATGCTTTACTTTTCATTACATACGGGTTAATAAAACCTGTTTCTATACGAAGCATGCAGACTAAATTCTCCCATAACCACTGGAACTCACATTCCTTATTATTTTCCAAACAACTCCGTCTTCTACTAACTGTTCACTTTCATCAAACTTAAAAGCCCTGACTTTGGTGCAAATGCCATTAAGATTAAAACTACATGAGCCTACCACGCGCACTTTACCGTCCTTGCAAGTAGCAAACACTCCCCTGTCGCTTCTGTTAGGTGAACAGAAGGGCAGAATGTTCTCGTCAAAGTAAAACAAGCCGTGCTTCATATCGAACACGAGCACACGTCTCTGCTTTGGTGGTCCCTTTCCCTGCAGGCGGTTTTGATGAAAAGATTTTCGTGATTTCCGCTGTAAAACAACTTTTCGAACTTGCGCACTTCGACTTCTTCCAGCCTCTGGTAGTACTAAACGAACCTCACGTTTTCAGCGCCCAGCTTTCGGTTTTTCAAAATGCGAAATTTTCTGCTGCAAATTACCAGCAAATGAAAGCTGTGATATCTCGACCACTTTTCTGGCGTGTGGTAGAATAGAATACGTAAAGTTTGCCGTCGCAACAATGCGATAATAGTTATTTGGTATTGTACAAATGTTACTAATAGCTTAATTTGCTCAAGATAGGTTTTTTGCTAAAACCAGTTGTTTGGAGTAATCTAGATATTTTGAAATTTTTGGCTTTGCAAACTTCCAAGCATTTCGTATTCTCTTTTCTACACAGCGACGACAAACATAAAGTAAAATTTTTGTACCCGTTCTCGACTTGGTTTTAAAGATACAGGTTTTCAGTGTCCGTGCTAATCAACGACTTGTTGTCATCTGTTTGGTCTGTACCGTCAATCACATGCTTGTACACATTTCCCGACAAAAGATCGCATTGAAACACAAACAAACAGTTTCCACAGAAGCCAACGAACACAGCATACTGTCAAAGTAATGTAGTTTTTAATCAAACTAAACTTTTTAACCACGTGGGCTGATTCGGAACGCTTAGGTTTGTTTGTCAAGCACCATGTCTCTTCTCTGTTTTGTTGCATAAAGTACAAGCCTGAAAACGACATATTGCCGGTTTCTTTAAACATCAAAGCTCTCTTTTCTTATTTTCCAAACAAGCGACCACGATTTGAAATTAAGTCCAACTGTGACTGCAAAGTGTTTCGATTTAGATTGAGAGTAGGTCGAGACAGAACTGTTGCAGACTATCAATTTGTAAAAACTTTGCAAGGTGGTATGCTTCAAATATCGAGATAATATAAAAAGTGATACTGCCACTGGTAATGATTTTACGTTATCGAAAGTTTTTTCGTTTTCAAGAATTTAAAAACCGTTCAAGTCAGACTTGTGGTCTTTGTAATGTTTTTAAGACATTGTTCGGAAATAAGCAGATTTATCAAGCAGCTTTTGCTCATCAACTTTTAATACCAGTTCATCATTACGACAAAAACAACAATATTTTCATTTTGATGAATATTAAATTAATCTTAAATATCAAGCTGTTTGATAAAATATGTATAGGTTTAATCGTGTGTATGATATTTAAAATCTGCAACTTTTAGTCTATTTTTAATACCATATAAAAAGGCTTAAATAAAAAACATCAAAGTTTGAAACAAGTTTCACAACAGTTAAAAAAAAATTATAACTTTTTTTTATAAAGCATTTAATTGTAGTTTTTAGCTAATAGACTGTTATAAGTTTTCTGAGGATGGATTATAAATCTGAAAACGTTTTAAACTTATGTAATATGCAATAAAGTTTGTAGACTTTTCAAAACTATCTTTTAGTTTTTTCTAATTATTAATTAAGAAGAAAAATTACAAAAAATATTTACTGGGTCCTAGACTGATTTAAGCATTTTTATATAAATATTGTCTATTACACAATAGAATAAAAAAAAAATTTCAAATCATTTTTCACTAGACCCACTTAAAAACGCTTTTATTTAGTTTTAAAAAATGTAAAATTCAAAAACCTGTAAATATGTTTTTTACAGTTTTTTTTTCACAATCACCAGCTATGCTATTTGAACAATTCAGAAACATTCTAAAAGTAAATGAAGCAAAAATCTAGCCTTAGCTACATCAAACTAGTCTGAGTCAGCCTGAGTTAATGATATTAATTTAATTAGAGCAAAAATATGAAAAAGTACTGCTTATCAAGCTTGAATATCAAAAACTACTAGTACAATAACAAAACAACTACAAAACGAATAAATGTTAATTAAAAAAAAAACAACAACAACAACAAAAAACATTAAAACTATAGAAACTAGCATTAAGACACAAAAAAATACCAAAACTTTGATAACTCTAGAGAAAAAAATAAAACAAACTTGTGGCAGCCTTATTTTCTAAAAAAGTTAAAACTATCCGGAGTTTTCTAAAATTTTAAACTAGCTTGAGATATATTGAGTAGCCAGAGTTTAAGGTAACTTTACTATATTAACATTGAATAAAACTTATGTTAACGAAAAGCAAAATCAGATTTTAATCTTTTATACCCATCAATAAAGTTGAAAACTTTGTTTGTTATATATCAAGTCGAGTTATAAAGATTAAACATGAAAATATATTTAGGATTCACCAAGCTAAGATGTATCAAATAAAGTTTACAGTTTTATTTTTCATAATTCAGATAAGATACCTATATTAATAATTTAGTTTAATAATCATAAAATAAAAAGAATTAACCAAACATACTTTAGCTAGTAAATTAATTGCAGTTATAATTCACTTTTGTAGAAAACCAACTTTCATGTAAATTAGTATATTAAAATCATTGTTTTAAATTTTGAAAAAAAAAAACTTCTTTGCTGTTATTATATACAATGTAAAAATATATCCTTGCATTATGGAGCTAACATGTGGAATGAAAACTTTTAACTTAACATACTAAAAATAAAGAACTATCAAAAATTAGTAATAAACTTGTCTTCATAATAGAAAAATATGCTCAATGATATGTAAACCAATTACTTAATTAAATAGTTCCAGTCAAAACAGTCAAGCTAATCATTATAACGAGAACAAATAAAAAATCAATAAAAATTAACATTAACAAACTAAGCAAAGTTCTAAATTTCTTACCACTTAAAGATGTATTTTATAAAAATTTATCACTAAGAAAACCAAAGTTCTTAAAAAGATTTTAAGATTGAACTTACTAAAACTTGTAAAATAAACTCAATTAAAATACTAGAAATGAGAGCCTTCACATTTTTTAGCTAAACTGAGTTAATTAACAAACACAAAGTAATATTCTGAAATATATATATACAAATTTATGTAGAAATATTAGCTTAATGCTACTTGATGCTTCTCAAAAAATTAATTTTTTACATTTTAACTTTAATTTACGGTTTTTAGAATAAATAAAATGGTTAATCACTTCATCTTTAAATGATAGAAACTCTTGTGTAATTTTTAATTACAAGAAAGAACAGCTAAATATTGGACATTTTTTAAGTAAAGTTGTACTTATAGTTGAAAAACAATACTTAATCAAAAGTTATTTACACTAAGTAACAATTTATAGTTGTAACTAAGAGCATCTTAGTAAAAAGTTTCCAAAAAAATAATGCTACTTTAAAACTTTTACCTATTATCACGTCAACATTAAAATTTTATTTGAAATCTATTTCAGCTAGGCAAAAACGATCAGTTTTGTTACGGAAACTTATAATATTTTAGTGTTATAAATTCAACATTCATTATTCAAAGTTTACCAAATAACCAAAACAAAGTCAATAAACAACGTTTTTAGTGATGTTCTAAGAAAATTTTTTCAGTTTTTCTTTTTTTTTTCAGGGGGTCTACAGGAAACATGAAACCAGTCAAAACACGTCCCTGCTTGTAAATAAAATAAATAATTATAGATCTTTCCACTCGGCAATATAATTTTTTTATAAGAATGGTCTTGTTTTTGCTTATAGTCACTTAAAATGATTAAGGCAACTAAAAATAGAAAACTTAACAACAGTTTACTTTAAGTTTACTTTAAAGTTAATTAAAAGTGTTAAAAAGATTGTTATTGGACTATTGGCTTATAAGCAAGACGTTGTAAAAAATACATATGAAAATCTAATACTTAATCTGTTCTAACAATAAAAACAAACTTTAGTTTTATTTTAATAACATGAAAAACTAGCTTTATAGATAAAGTATAGTAGTTTAATTAACATTGACTTAATAATCACAAAATAGAAAAATAATTATAAATATTTTTAGGCTACTTTAAAACTTTGACAAAAAATATTGATAACGTTTAAACATAAAATTTGTAAAATATTAAATTTATAAAAAGTATTTATTTTTTTAATAAAGAAGTTATTATTTCATAACTATAAAATACACAGCATATGATATTGTAACTCTTATACGATTTTTATTGGCCAAAGTTAACTTTATGATTTAACGATCAGTTTTGTACTTATACAGCTTATAAAACTTTATTTATTGTATAATCAATCATTTATTTAAATACAAAACTATTTAAGCTTATTTGTACTTATAATAAAACGGAACAGTTATGAAGCTTAGTAGTTATAACTGTTGAAAGTGTTTGTCACATTCAGAAGAGACTTATAAAAGAGACGCAAAAACAGTATCAAAAGCCGAGCGCGGTTTAAGGTCGTCGCATTTTTAAAATATCTTAGTCGTCGCAGTTTTACGATTCTGAAGTAAGTTCGTTTCGCAGACGTATTTCCGAATGTTGAGTTTATTTTTTCGTTTTTCTAAGAAGTCTTAAAGTAATACTTAAGCTTCACTTTGTGAAAGCTTCACTTCACTGGTTTGAACTGTGATGGAGATTTACGGCAAGTTTGAACTAAAAGCGTTTTACAAGCAGGTTGAGGTTGGTCCATTTCGCTACAAATATTTTTCAATTGTTGTTTGTTTACATTTACATTGTATAACAAAAGTTGCATGCTTAATCGTCCTTTGCTCAATCGTCCCATGCTTAACCGTTTTAAACATTTAAACAAGTTTTTCAGATATAAGGTTAGAAAATCAGAGAGTTCAATATGGGAGTACCGAAGAAAAAATCAAAAATTGATACATTTTAATAAAAATGTTGTTTCTGCTACAATCTTTAAGTAATAATTCTCAAACTTTTACAGTTTAATCTTAATATAATAACAATCATTTCTAAGGAAGTTGCCTTTATAAATTTTGAATAAACTTTTTTTTCTTAAAAAAATATTAATCATACTAATTTTTATTTCTATCAATATAAATAAGACTCTATTTTTGAGAACAATATATATTTCATGCTTCTTTCGTCAGTTGTATACTTAGCAATAAAAATAAAATTTCAAATCTAGCTTATATAGTGAAAATACAATCAACGTAATTAATAATAAAGAAAAAGGGTAATGAACAATGCATAAATACTTCTAATTAACATCCAACTAAAAAAAATAATAAAACAGAGCAACAACTTATAAAACGACTTAAGGAAAACAACGAAACAGTATAATTAAAATCTTTATGTTTACACAACTTAGGTTTTCTTAACAAAATACAAACAGCCTCAAGTTTAAATAAATCAGAAATGTGAAAACAATTTTTAAGTATTTTAAATCTTTTTAAATTATAATTACTAGCACAATCAAGGTTATTTACTAAGTGTTCAGCAATAGCAGGTCATTTTGAAGCGTTTATTACTCTAATAGATTTAATTTTCTTATTACTCATACAAACTTAATCGATACTTTTTGGAATATGTTTGTTTATTCTTTTGCCAAATTGTCTTGAGGTCATCCCGACATAACTAACTTCACAGAATTAGTTTAACTGGTAAACTACCATACTTTGTTTAACTTCTGCTATTGGATCGTTGCCCCCAGATCTAAACATCGATTTGGATACGAAAATAACGATCGGCTTTGCCAAATGATAAGTCCTACTTACTAATTGACAGATATCTTTTTCTAAAAGTCTTGAGTTCTTATTGACATAAGGCAGTACTAAAGGAATCAAGCATTTTTACGGCCCTGCTGGTTTTATTTTGTTTAAACTATTAAGATGTAAATTTATTATTTTATTAGCAAGTTCTTGTGGATAGCCATTTTTATTTAGTATCAATTTTATTTGTTTTGTTTCGTCAGCAAAAAATTCTCTTGAACATATTTCATATGCTCGATGGCAAAGCGTTCTTATTAAGTTTGTCCTTTTCTTCATGCTATACAAAAGTTAATAGTCCCAGTAAACGTTTTCTTTCTATAAACAGATGTAAACAGTTGGTTCTTCTGTCGTTTAACTAAAACGTCAAGAAAAGCCAATTCATCGTTATTTTCCTTTTCTGATGTAAATTTATTGAAGAATGTGTTTTGTTCAACACACTAAATAGTTCATCAATATCTTCCTCACCTTTTCCTAACACAAAATAATCGTCGACATATCTATAATAAGTTACATTGTACTTAGAGATCACCTTTATTTCTATAAAGTCCATGAATATTTTTGAAAAAGTTGGCCCTAATGTAGAGCCCATGGCTATTCCATCATGTTGGGAATACATTTGTGAATTAAATTTAAATTTTACACCACTAGTTGATAACTTTGAAAGTTGACGAAAATTGTTTTTGCTTACACTGGGTGTCTCAAGTCTGTACAAAGTGTCAACACAAATATCTAATACTTCATCCAGCGGTACATTTGTGAATAAAATCTTGACATCAAAGGATGCCATATAAGTATTATTTGAATTAATCCTTTTTATTTGATCAGCAAAAAAATGAGTCTTTTAACATATAGTATTTTTTCTTTCTGTCATTGCAATTTTTTTATAATTTAAAAAATATTTAAAAGAGAAATTTTCTTATATTGCAATGAAAACTAAATGGAAATAAGAAGTCAGTCACTAAGAAATTAAAGAAAAGTATTTTGTGCCTTTTTTAAAACATTGAGAAAAAAAGGTTTAATTTTTTTTTAATTTTTTTTGATGAGCTTATGATGAAAAACAGATTCTGTTTCAATTCACTAACGTTTATGTTACTAATTTGGTGGAAAACAACTTAAATGTTTTGTTAATTAAATTTTAATGTTTATGTTTGTTGTTGAAATATATAAAAGTGTTCTAACATAACTAGCAAGTAAATTTGTTTAAGATTTAGAGAATTACAAATGTTTGTTACAGGTTTTATAGTTTAATTGTTGTTATTTTTATATTTAGAATGAAAAAATTGCCTTAGTCTGTTTCTATTTTAACTTTAATTTATTTTTGTATTTTATTTAGCTTTACAAATAAAGTTTTATGTTTAGTTATATTTTTGGTTGCTTCTGAACACCAATTTCTGACACCTCGTCATTCAGTTTTTTATAGAAAAAAAGCTTGACACTTCTTTTTATTCTAAAAACGACATCTGATAGAAATTATATACAAAATAAGTCAATGTGTTAATTTTGACGATAAAAATACTTGAACCCCTAATGGCCTTAATGTAAGTTTTTAAGCATTTTTTTTGGCTTATTCTATTTTTATTAATACGCACATATTCAACACCATTTTTACCAAAATTTTCTATAAGTTATTTAAAAATTAAACATGTGTACAATATATGTATAAATACAAGTTATACTTAAAAGTTTGTTTTTAACTTGAGTAAAAAATGTTAAGAATTTAAAAACTAAGCCGTCGGCTCTAATTTATGTTATTTTACAAACGACAATAAGTGTAAATTTCTTTAGAAAATTTAAGTTTTTTTAAAACCATACCGCAATAATAAGTCAGCAGTCGGCAAACTGCGGCCCTCTAAGTCAAAATTTGCGGCCTGCGAGCTCCTTTTCAGCCAAAAATATACGTTTTTAAAAAACAAAAAACAAAGACTTTGTAAAAAAAACTTACAGTTAGGCTCTTAATTCAATAAATACATTTGTTACTGCTCTAATATTGCTTAATTTATCATATTTTTGATCTTAAACAACATTTTTCTACTGAGTACTGAAAGTTTTTTAACAAATAATGCGGCCCGCGAGCAACTTTTCCAAGGAAAATTGACCTGCGAATTACATAAGGCTGCCGACCCCTGTAATAAGTCAAATAATTTTAGAGCAGTAAACCATGATAACGTTAAAAAACCGTTTAAATGAACTCAAAATTTTTGAAGTTTTTTATTATGACGTATAACTTAATATTTTTTATCAAAAATAATGATTAAATAGTAAAAAGTTTGCAAACCGGTTTATAAAGTTTAAACTGTTCAAATGTCGGACTACTACGACTATTCGTCTTACTATAAAAAAGGCGGTGGTGGTGGTAAAAGAAAAGCTGTGAATGGAGGAATAATTGTAATCCTTCTTCTCATTGGAGGAGGAGTAGCCGCGTACTTAGTCTTAGGAAGTAAAGGTACTTAAATTTTTAGTTTATAAAAGATAAATGAAAATTGAAGCGCATAGTAAAGTATTGCTTTTAAAACTGGTACTAGATGGTGTTTGTATCTGTTGTGGTAGGATAGTGTAAACAATGTAGATAGCCATTGATTTTTAAGGAGAGGAAAATATTTATTTCAAATATTTTCCGTAGCAATTGGAAAGAAAAGACCTTCGATTGACGGAATTATAGTTGTTAGAGTATGAATAGTTGTGTATTCCAAACCTTACTATTTAATATTTGCTAAAACAAATAATACATTACAAATTTATTTAGTTTACATTTTGGTTTAAAGGCTGCGGAACAACTAAAAAATATAACAGAAGCTTTTAAAATATGTATTTCTGTAAAATTAAAAAAATCAGTTTATCTTTTTGTTTAAGTTTATTTAATACAAATAAACATTTGTGTTTAAATATTTTAGCCGTAAAATAAGACTTAATCACTAATAATTTAAATTGCTTTTAATTATAATGGTAGAGCTTTTTTTACTAATAAAAAAGTTTTCAGACTATTCATAAAAATGCATAAATTTAGTTCAATACTAATTTTATTTTTAATAAAAAAAATTAACAACAACTTCTAAAATAATTA
The DNA here is from genome assembly GCF_965202585.1 of Thalia democratica. NCBI lineage: Eukaryota > Metazoa > Chordata > Thaliacea > Salpida > Salpidae > Thalia > Thalia democratica. The sequence goes on from NC_139169.1 coordinate 19,306,388, forward strand.
AAAACATAGTAAATTATTTACAATATATTACTTTAATTTAGATAATAAAATAATACTTAAAAAAATACTTTTACTTTTTTAAACTGCCTTTTGAATTTTAAATCAAGCTAATGAATTTTTTTTTAACATTTTTGTTCTTGGTTATTTGTATAAAAATAAGCTAAAAAGATTTAACTGGACAAAAACATTATTTTTTTGCTAACTTAATCTTTTTGACTGTTAAAGAAAATAGAGTTTATATTTTTTTCAATGATCAAAAAAATACATATAAAAACTATGAAAATACAAACTTTAACTTAGACCTTGTGTGCAAAAAGGGATTCACAGCAAACCCAGAAACCAAAGAATGTGAAAATATCGACGAGTGTAGTAACAACCCTTGCGGAAATGATGCCGAATGCAAAGACACTGTTGGATCTTTCATGTGCGAATGTAAGGGCGGGAAAATTCTCGATGATACTGGTCTGAACTGTAAAGGTCAGTTTGTTTAATGACTTAAGTAATTAAGGTTAGAACTCTTTATTTTTTTATTTTTTAATGAATTAAAAGTATTTTTGTTAAGTATTTTTGAACCATAAGTTTAGTTTGATATTTTAAATTTATTGATGTAGTTTGCAGTGGCGTCTCGAACTCAAGACCTCCTTATATTTCTTCTACATCAATTGTTTAATGTAACGAGAATTTTTTTGCTAAAAAATGTAAAAAAAACAATTAAAGTATTTAAACAATTGAAAGCTATTATGGTCCTGCTCGAGTTGCCCTTCTCGAGTTATACCTCTGCTCGAGTTGCTCCTGCTCCTAAGCATTTAATAATTAATGTTCACCTAAGCTCATTTGATCTAAATAAAAGGTAAGCTCATATTCTGAAAATAAAATTTTGAAGGACAAAAGTAGATTTTTATCAAACAACGATACTTTACTTAAATAACCAAAGTTACGATAACTGAAATTTTTTCTTTTATATACTAGGTCCTTAGGCCGCATTTTAAGTATTTGTGCGTTTGTTAACTCTCCACATTTAAGAACATATCTAAATCAACATTTTGATATTAGTAAAATATTTACCAAATATAGACTCTTTCATTTATAATACTTTAAAAGTATATAAAGTGTTTATTCTTTATTGAAGAGAAAATATATCAGCTTTTAACATTCAGTTACATAAGTAAATAGTAATTTAGTGAAAACTTTTTGTATAACATTTTTTGTGATACACTTTTTTTAATAAAAGTTTAACTTAAACAGTTTCTTTTAATAATTAAATTCGAAGTAACAATGAAGTAGTGTTTTATTAACACTACTACTGTGCATAGTTGCTAGAGACTTTTTGTTTGCGCTTGTCTATACTACATGCTAATTCTCAAAAGAGCTCAAAATCATTGAAATTTTTAATTATGCTACTACGCACTAAAAATCAAAATATGAACTCGTTTTAAAATAGTCAGCTAAAATAAATCGTTTGTGTTTGTTTTGGTCAAGTTGTTTCAAACTAAAACAGCCAATGCAGACTAGAGATGTCCGCTAGGCAAGCAGTAGATTGCCTAACCCCTCTACTGTATAACCATTTACTGAACTATTTAATAACTCAAAAATAATTTAGAAAAATATTAACATACGTTTGCAAAGTGTCTATTTAAAAAAAACTAAATTAATTAATCTATCTTTATAGTAGAAATTTAAAAAATACAAAGAAACATTTGTATTTAGATATTTTTTGTAGTAAAAACAAGAATTAGTTAGTAAAAATATAGACTGTTTTTATTTATAATAGAGCTAACTTGAGTGATTTAAGTACATAAGTTTAGTTAGAAATTTATTAATTTGCACAAGTTTAACTTAAGACAACTTGAAAAACACCATTATAATAAACGGTAATTTTTTTTTTATACCTAGTTGATTGTTTTTTATTTATTACAATATCTATTATAATCTACTAGTTCTTCAAATAACTGCTTTAACTACTTAAACTGCATTTTAAATCATAAACTTTGCTTGTTTAATTTTCTTAAATAGTTCGAATTGATTGCTTGAATATTTTCGTTTGTTTGTTAGTTCATACTAACGAGCTAAAAAGATTTAGTTTGAAAAAAAAGAGTTATAATTTCTCAATCTTTTTGACTGTTGTAAAAGCTTTAATTTTAGTAAATCTTTTACACTAAGTAAAAACAAAATACATAAAAATTATAAAAATACACACTATACTTAGAGTGCGAAAAGGGATTCAAAGCAAACCCGGAAACTGGAAAATGTGAAAATATTGACGATTGTAGTAACAACCCTTGCGGAAAAGATGCCGAATGCAAAGACACTGCTGGGTCTTTCATGTGCGAATGTAAGAACGGGAAAGTTCTCGATGATACTGGTCTGAACTGTGAAGGTCAGTTTGTTTGCTGGTCTAAGTAGTTAGGAATAAGAATATTTTTTCTATTTATTAGGATACCATAAAAATAGTTCTTATTTATCTATTAGATGCTAAAAGTTTTTTGATGTCTAATTTTGTCTTTCATAATTTATTTTTAGAATATAACTATATTTCGAATTAAATGAAACGATCTTATGTACATAAAGTTTTTTTTGTTATAAAGAAGTAAAAATAAGCCAAAAAAAATCATTAAAACAATAACGAAACTTTATTAAAATAACCAAAACTAAGTTGACAGCAAGTTTTTTCTATGCACTTGGTCCTTAGACAACAGTTTTTAAACGTTCTGTTTTTTGTGCTCAAAAAACTTAAATTTTAACGAAATAATTCGTAATCACCATTTTGATATAAGTGTTAAAAATATTTACCACAGATAGAATCATTCATTTATAACATTATAAAAGTAAAAATTAATTTAATAAAAATTTTTAGAACATGCATTGTGTATCACAGCGTTTTTAAACTTTTTTTTTTTGAATTTTTTTTAATAATTTTATTAGTATTTTGTGACTTTTTAAAATACTATTGACAACATTTTTTTTGTTTTTGAATAAGAAAAACCAAAATGTTTTAACGTTTAGTTTTATGCATTACAATATTTGGGTTAATTTAAATCGTTCTGGTTTTGGCTAATATAATTTCTAAAATTTTTTTTTTGCTACAATCTCTGTAAAAAGTACTTCTAAATTATGTTTAACTTTTACTACTTTTTTTTTACTTGAAAACTATCTTTTAAACTGCAGAACCATCCAATTGTAAGGACATACTAGATGCTAATCCAGGCAAAAATTTACCTTCGGAACCTTATAAAATTTTTATTGGTGGAAAAGAAGTAACAGCTTACTGTGATATGAAAACTGATGGTGGTGGATGGACTGTTAGTTTGTTTTTTATCAATTATTTAATGATGAAGTTGTTAAAACTTAAAAAAAAGTGTGTAATGTGATTTCCAAAAAGTAATTGGACTATCTTAATGTAATAAACTACTATTTTTTTGTAAAACATTATTAAATACGGTTTAATAACCACATTTTTTTATTTACATTTGATCAACACTTTAGGTTATTCAGCGGCGAATAAGTAAATCTGATTTTTCGAAGTACTGGAATGATTATGCAATGGGGTTTGGAGATAAAAGCACTAATCATTGGCTTGGTAATTAAATCATTTGCCTTAAATTATGTCATTAAATTTGTCATTTATTATTAAAACGTCTATGCTATTTTAGTAACTTTTGGACATTCTCATCATACACTTTAACAATACTTTTTATAAAATACATAGTGACATGATTACAAAACTTAACAAGTAGTTATTTAAGATGTTTCCAATAAACTTGAATTTTAAACAATGTTTCTGATTCTTGAAATACTACATTATGCGCTCACTTTCTTTTATTTCTTATACAATGAAATATCTAATCGAAGTTTATCAAACAATCAACTGTAACTTAGTTTAAGATGTGTTAGGCAGTTTGAAAGGAAGTTGTAATTTATAAGCAAAATATTAAACTACAATGCTGTTAAATTATTTGCATTAGGTCTAGAATACGTTAGTGCACTAACTCATATGTTCGATGCTGAATTTCGTGTAGATTTTACAACTGTGGATGATGAATCAGCATACGCTTATTACAGGTTAAATGTTGCTTTTTGTCACAAATTTTTATCTTGTTGATAAAGCTTTCACCAACAACTATAATCAATACAAATGTTTCAGCCATTTCAAAGTTGCAGACGCTGCAGACAAATACCGACTGAGTGTTTCCGGATACAAAGGCACAAAAGGTGAGTTGGTTTGTCATGAATAATTATTTTAAAAAATTAGTTAGTGTTTTTATGCAATAAGCAGTAAACTCACAGACACAAGTGGTTCAGTTTCTGTATAGTAGCTTAAATCTAAAGGACTTATAGTTAAAAGCCGCTTTTCTTGATTGTTAGGCTTACTTTTTGGAGACATATTCATCATAACTTATTAGTGTAAAAAGTATTTTCAATGACAAGTTTATTAAAAAACAAAAATTAGGATTAATATAACGAACCACTGATAATAGTTTACAAATAAAGAGTTTGATACAGCAAGTTTATCAATAAAAAATGTTATTAAAACAGATAAAGTTGCACAAATTAATAATATTCAAAAATAGTTACTTCCATTCCAAATAAAATGAAAACAACACTATTAATAAAATCTAATTGCTCACCTGATGCAAGGCCGTACTCTAAGGCAGTGGTCGACAAGGTGTACACTGGTGCACACTAGTGTACACGAAACTTTTTTTGGGGTGCACGAAAGTCATTTAGGGGTGCACAAAATTTTGAGATTACAAAAAAAAATACATAGATTTAGATTAAGTAGGTAGTTAATATTTAATAAAGTATTTAAAGAATACTGAACTGGGGATTTTGTTGTAATTGCAGAGAAGTTTTCAATTAATAAGTATGTTATATAAAGCCATATAACTAAAATATCATTGTGAAAATAAGATAAAACAAATAAAGCAGTCAATTTAAAAGAGGATCAAGAAAAAAGTTTCAGCTTCAGTTGTTAAATGGTTTGCATGTAAATACAAACTGAGTTATGACTTTTAAGGAGAAATGCACTAATAAAAGTGTTTACGTAGTCCCACCACTAGAGGCGCTTAAAAAATTAGATCTTGGGGTGCACCGATTTTATTTTTTGCAGCTTGGTGTACACAGAATCTTATTAGCTTGACGACCACTGCTCTAAGGAATGCAAATCTAGTGAAGGAATCACTGCAGTGTCATCAAAAAACTGTTTATAACTAACTGACTTTAACTATGAAAGCCAACTATTTTTATACCAAATTTAGGTAGCAACCGAGTATCATAAATAAAATTAAATTTTCAATTTTATATTTTTTTTATAAAAGCTTTATTTTGAATAAAAGTAAACACTGCTTTACAAACCAGGGACTATTCGCGATTTCAAATACAACAATAAAAAACACAAGTAAAATTACAAAAAAAATTGGCATAAAATTCATAACAAACTTATAGGAAATTTAAACTTAAAAAAAACATAACTTTTTACAAACAACTACTTAAAACAGTTTTAGAATTTTTAAATTTTTAATTGTGAACACGAATGTGCAGGCGACGCGTTTGGCAGCGAAGACGGTGACACAAAACAACTCGCTGTTGCCAACGGCATGCAGTTTAGCACGCGTGACCAGGACAACGACAGTGTCAAGACCCACCATTGCTCGCAGAAATTTGGCAACAGCGGCAACTGGTACAACAGATGTTTCAAGCAGAACCTGAACGGGCCTTACGACCCCAAGCTCTGCATGTTCAGTTGGAACAGCTTCCAAACTTCCACCAAATGCAAGGACATCTTTGGAAACGACAGATCGCCGCTCAAGGAATCGAAGATGATGATCAGGCCTAAGAATTGAGATGGAGCGCGCTTAAAAGTAATAAAATGACGTGATACGTTTTGTCGTGCTACTAATTTTTAAGTTAAACTAGTATTTGTGGCTTAAATTACAACATATTTTATCATACACTGTTAATTACATACTTAACTAAAAGCTTAATGCTGCGGATTTCATTTATAAAAAAAGTATTAGGAAATACATTAAACTTAAAAAAACTACATTATAAAATTATTTACTACTAATAAAAAAGACGCTGTACGTTATTCATGATACTTGTTTTAAAGGAAAGTTTTATTCTAAGACTTTTAATGTTTAAAGGTTTTTTATATTGTTTTTCAAAGTGAAGCAGTAGTTAGAATAAAAACGTTATTATTTTGTTACAAAGTTGTTAACTATATTAAAATTAAAACTTATAACTACCTATAAAATTTTTATTAAGTAACTTCTCAACATTTCACCTTTTAGTTGCTGCTTGTTGTAAAAAGTCTTGCCTATTGATTTTTACTTAATACTAATAGTTTATTGATAGTGCTTGCGCAGCCATGTTTTTCTAAAAAGCCTAGGGAAATTTAATTTCAATTCTTCTCGTTTATAGTTTTATCTTGAACAATGTTGATTCTATCTAAACAGTATGCTTATTATAACTGCAGATCTTATCAGTCGTGAATGAGTTAATTTAGGCAAAAGTCAGCGGTTTGAGCCTTTTTATAAATTTCTTGCTCGAATTACTTAAACTATTACTTTTTTCTTATTTTATCTCAAGTTTGAGAAGTTCATTTGTAATTTTTTAAGACAAAATACTGAACATTATTTAAAGTAACGTTATCAACTCTATTCTAAATAGCTTTTTTTAAGAGCTAAATAAAGCATTGTAGGTTTATTAAATCAAAGCAAAAAATTATAAAAACTAAGGAAAAAAACTCAAACTAAAATAGTGTTTAGAAATCTGCTTTGTTATAACCCAGATTTTAGTTTTAAAAGTTATATATACATATATTTATCTAAACTACGTTTGCTACACATAACAAAATACAGAAATAATAAGTAGCGTGACAATTCGAATTTGGAGAACTTAAACTTCTATAACTTAAATTCTAAATAAAGTTAATGGGCAACAAATTAAAAAGCACTATATATTTGCAAAAAAAATTAAAGATGAACTTTGGAATTTACTATTAAATATTTTAATTTAAAACTTGATTTATCAATATTTCCAAAAATATCTAAATGTTTGAAAAGAAAAAAAAAGTTTGTTGGTATCAATTAAACCTACATATAAATTTTTATTCATTTTCATATATACTAATTTTTGATTTGTGTCGCTTAAATTTTTTTTAACGTTTTAGTTTGTACGAATTTGAATACTCCAACTTATACCCGCGAAGGTTTGCATATTCAAAATTTGGTCGGCAGCCACTGAATGCCAATCCCTGCTTTGTAATTAAACAACACTTCGCTGTTACAATTGTTCTTGGTAAAAACTATCTAAATATTACCAAAGAAGAAACTGAAGTGATAATGAAAGCCAGATCAGTTTTGTTTTATCAAGATAAATTATAGAATAGTTATAATAGCGTTTATATTAACTTTGGTAAAGCTATGTAACCTTTCTATGGTGCCGATACTTATGATGTTAACTCGATCAAACCCCAAGCGTAAAGTCAAACACTATTAGTTGCAGGTTGACTTCACAGCAGATGCTATCGCATAAAAGCAATGATACAAATATGTGGTTATTACCTAGAAGGTTAAAACAAGATGTAGTAAAAGTTTTTTTAACATTTTCAACATCGTAGGTTTTCGTTTACTAAAAAAAAGAATTATCCCTAAACTTTTCAACTAACAGCTTCCAAATATATTCAAAACCCAACACCAACATAATCTACATCAGGGCTTGCCAAACTTTTTTCAAAAGGTCCAAAGAAATTAAAAAAGCTATGCCCCCCTTCAGGAAGATTAGTCAAAAAACAAACATAAAAAACACCTAAGACCTTTTTTGCTCTTCATCATCAACTCAAGAACATCTAGTGTAAGTTTCAAACTATGAACTCATGGCCCCTTTGCTGCTCATGGCCCCCTAAATTTCTGTGATGGCATCAAAGGGCTTTCAAACTCCCAAACCACCATCTATAGGCCGTCTCAGTGGTGTTGATGAATTTTCGTTTCATCTAAATTTTGCCTTTTAAAAAGTTTTTGTTTTGTTATCTAGTTTAAAACTTGAAGATTAAAGGGCTTGTGAAGTCTTTTCTTAACATTTCCAGCGCGCTAAAGTTTAATAATCAGATCCGCTAACAAAGAATCTGCTGACCTCTTAGTTTCCTAAAATGCATTCAAAATCATACTACATTAAGTATATGCCAGGAGTATTCCTTAAGCACAACAGGTCTCAACAAAACTAATTTCGGAGACAAAGTTAATATTAAATTTGTTTAATTACACAAAGGCAACGACGTTTCTCCCCTAAGGGATCTTCAGGCCTGCAAAATAAAAAAAATAAGACGACCGATAACTATACAAGTATATTATAATTCAAGACATTACAATCAAATGAGAATTAAATTAAAAATCATGATATCAATATAGTACTGTTACTAAATAATTAAAGTAACAAAAGTAAAAAACAAAAACAAGAATAAGAACAATAAATTTTAAATACCACTTTTACTTACAATAGTTGATATGATTTATACAGATTCAGATTAAGCTTATAACAACACGAAACAAAATGGCACTTAACAGTACTCTTCCTCTTTAACTCGCTAAAACTACCCTAAAAACCTTGTGATCAAAAAACAAGTTTAGTACTTTTCAATCCAGCCTACAACATATTCAACACTAGCTAAATGTTAATGAAAAGCAATTTTAGTTTAAGGTTTTTAATATTGCTTGAAACTAAACTGAAAACAAAAAGAAAACATTCACCAACACTAATAAACATGCAGTAAAAAAAAAGAAAATAAAGAACCGTGGAGTTTACATCTAATGCTTTATAATTCAAAAGAAATAAAAAAAAATAAAAATGTAAAAAAGACCTTTATAAAACTCACATGTTAGAAATCAAACAGTTTAATTTATATTGTCATTAATTTGAATTAAAAAATCAGTATAAAAGTTGCATAGAAGTCAATGTTAAAACCAAAATTTTAAACAATAGTACCAATGAAAATGTAATAAATTAAATGCGAAATCTTTTAAAAATAAAATATTTTAAAGGTTATGAAAATGAGTTTAGGAAACCTAGATGTAGTTACTAAACCAAGTTAGTTTTCGTAGACTTTGACAAATAATGTTGTTCTGATTGAGCATATAAACCTACTATTTACATTTATTGATATGAATATAAAATTATTTGAATTTATATTCTTAGTTACAATTAGACTATAGAGTTTAAAAGTAGTTAAAACAATACATATGTTAATAAAGTGTAAACCGTTGAAGCATATTCCTTTGGTCTACTTTTACATTTTTTTATTTAAGAAATACATGTTAAGAATTAAAAAAAACTAAGCCGTCTCCTTTCTTTGATGTACTTTCAAAAACGACGTTAAATACAATTTGTTTTTATCGAATTTAAACTTTTTTAAATCATACCGAAATAATTAATCAACACCAACAAATCTTACAGCAGTAAATTATGAAAACCTTAGAACCGTTTTATTTATCTTCGTGTAAATTTTAGAAATTTTTAAAAAAATAAACCTTTTGTTTTCAAATATTTTGAAATTTCATTATGACGTAGTCGATTACCATTTTACATTTTTCAACTAAAACAAAGTTTAAAATTAAAAAAAGTTTGACTTGTTCAAATGTCGGACTACGATTCTGACTATTCGTCGGACGATGAAGACGATGGCGGGGGTAAAAGAAAAGCTGTGATTGGGGGAGTTGTTTTAGTCCTTCTTCTCATTGGAGGAGGAGGAGCAGCCGCCGCGGCCGTCATCGCAGGAAACAAAGGTGACGCTGGAACTGGTGGAACAAGAGCTGGTAAGACGAAACTCGTACTTTAGCTTTTAAGCTATAAAAGTTAAATGAAAATTGAAACGCAGAGTAAAGCAGTGCTACCAACTAAAACCATTTGGTTCTAGATGCTGTATGTACCTATTGTAGGAATTTCAATGTGAGTAGTGTTACTTTTTAGTAAGGAGGGACAAAATACATCACAAATCCGCGGCAGTTTTTTGTATGTTGATTATACAGTTGAAAAAAAATTAATAAAATTCAAATTTATAATGAAACAATTGCTTAAGGTGCAATATTACTAAGTAGTGAAAAAAAACGCATACTTTAAAATAGTTCCTTTAAAAAATACTCAGTTCTGTTTGTTTTTGTCATGTTGTTTTTCAACTAAAAGTATGCGGGCAAGAGATGTCTGCTAGGCAGGCCGTACATTGCCCAACTTTAGTTACATGGCAATTTAAATTTGGACAATTCAAATTCCGACAATTCAAATTCCGACAATTCAATAAATTAGTTCTAAAGAGCCAAAATTAAAAAACAAACATATTTGAAAAAAAACGCATGTTTAGGTCTGATTAATACCTACAATCACTTTTTTCTAGAAAACTTATTTACCAAAAATGCTTATTTTTTTGTAAATATTTAAAAATGTTTGAAGTTTTTCGAAAAAATTTTTTTTGTAAGTATTTCAAATGGACCTACTTAGGCATTTTTAATTTTTTTAATATACATTACTTTTTGAGTTGTCGCCTTTTAAAATAAAAACTAAGAACTTGAATTGTCCGAATTTGAATAGTCGTGCACCCCAACATTACTGTTTAACCATTTACTAATACATAAAAAAACTATTAGTGAAATTAGTTCATATTTTGGTTAAAAAACTGCGGAACAACTAAAATACCTTAACAGAAATTTTTTAATTATGTATTTCTAAAGAATTAAAGGAACTATATTATCTTTATATTAAAATATTAACTAGTGCAAATAAGTACTTATCCTTAAATTTCTTTTGCCGTATGAATAAGGAGAATACGACTTAATCAATAGAAATTTGATTTATTTTTTATTTTAATAATAGAAGTAACTTGTCTAATTAAAGTACAAAAGTTTTGTTAGAATATTCATAAATATCCATAAATTTGATTTGATATAGTTTTTTCTTGAGAAATTAAACAATTAAAATATGTTAAATTAGTATATACACTGTTAATTGCTTACTTTTTTTTTATAATACCTTCAATAACGAACCTTTTCTTGCTAGAAATTACTTTTGGCAACTTAAAACTGCGTTTCAAATCTTATAAGAAGCCGGTGAAAATTTTTTATGTAAAGGTTACTAACTTATTGCTTAAATATTTTTGTTTGCTGATTATTTTTATACTAATGAGCTAAAAGAGTTTAATTAAAACTTTTTTTATAACGTAATTGAATTATACAAAAACTATTTAAATACACGCTTTAATCAGATCTTGTGTGCGAAACGGGATTCACAGCAAACTCAGAAGCTAGCGAATGTGAAAATATCGACGAGTGTAGTAACAACCCTTGCGGAAAAGATGCCGAATGCAAAGACACTGTTGGATCTTTCATGTGCGTATGTAAGGGCGAAAAAGTTCTAGATGATACTGGTCTGAACTGTAAAGGTCAGTTTATTTAATGATCTAAGTAATTAGGGTTAGAATTCTGTTTTGTTTAATTAGTTTTTAACGAATATATTTTGTAAAATGGTGTTTTTAGTTATTTCATTCATAACTTTATTTCTAGAACATAACTATACTGACTAATTTTTTTTTGATCCAAGGTCCTTAGACAACTTTTTTTGAAATTTCTGTTTTCGTGCTCAATAAACTGAAACTTTACGAAATAAATCTAAAAAAAAATTGATTTAAGTGTCGAAATAGTTACCAATGTTAGAGTGTGGCATAAGCCAGGGGTCTGCAAAGTCAAGCCCTCGGCCGAATTCTGCGCTAAAAATAAAAATATGCGGCCTGTGAGGTACTTTTTAGCTTTAAATATACCTATAACGAAACGGTAATAAATTTTTTGGTGAAAAAAGAAATATTAGGCTCTTAGTTTAACATTTACTAATTACCAGTGGTACTATTTTGCTTACATTACAATTTTTTTCGGTTTAACGTAGTAATAAGATATTGATTACTACATTTATTTAAAAATAACTGCAACCCGCGAAGACTTTTATCTATTCAGTGCGGTCGGCAAACATTTTTCAAGAAAAATTGGCCAGCGATTTATGAAAAAAATACCAAATCCTAGTTTAAGCCCCAGTTTTATATTTTTAGGATATATATTTTTAAGTAACAAATAGAATTGTTTAAACGTTTAGTTTAAAGTACTAAAGTTAATGGGTTTAAACTAATTGACTTCGTTTTTAGCTAACTTAATTATTAAAGTCTGTATTTTATGTAAAAATCTCTGTAAAAAGTACTTTTAAATTATGTTTAACTTTTACTACTTTTTTTACTTGAAAAATATCTTTTAAACTACAGAACCAACCAATTGTAAGGACATACTAGATGCTGATCCAGGCAAAAATTTTCCTTCGGAACCTTATAAAAATTTTATTGGTGGAAAAGAAGTAACAGCTTATTGTGATATGAAAACTGATGGTGGTGGATGGACTGTTAGCTTGTTTTTAATCAAATTTGATTTGTTAAATTGTTAAAACTAAAACGAAAAAATGTTACTTGTGATTAATAAGTTTATCTCTACAAAGATAGTTAAACATAAAGCAAAAACTTTCCAAAGTGTAAAATAACAGTTTAAAAATAAAGCCTATAATGACCATGTTTGTTAATGCTGATGTTTGATCAATGTTTCAGGTTTTTCAACGGCGTATAAGTAATTCTGATTTTGCGAAATACTGGAATGATTTTGCAATGGGATTTGGAGATAAAAACACTAATCATTGGCTTGGTAATAAAATTATTTGCTTTAGATTATGTCATGCATTTTAACATTATTTTATTAATACTTTTATATAACTTTAGCAGTTGTTATACATTACCCATTTTACACTTTTGCGTTTCTTTTATTATAGAATACGAGCTTTTGTGTCTGTATAATACTATGACTGCGAAGCCTAATAAATGATTACGTAAGCGGTTTTTGAAGAATATGAACCTTAAACAAAGCTTTGTTTGTTTATTCTTAAAATACAAATATTTATGCTTAGTTTCTTTTATTATTGTTTTAAATGGCTATAAACACAGCGACCCTTGAGATTTCAGCTAATATTTTTTTTTGGCAAATATCACAAAAACACTATTGCAAAATGTTTGACGATTCTAAAGAACTTTCACTTTGGCCCCATTCGCTATTTTGAAAACCAACCCAAGTTTTTAGGGACCTAATAAATGCGAACTTGGAGTTTTTAGCTGGAAATGTTTACATGTCACAACTATTAGAAAACAAATTGGTTACAATTTAAAACGATTTAATAAAACTTTTAAAAAGGTACTTCTTAATATTTTGGAAAAGATTGTAAATTCAAGGAAACTTACAAAAAGTGATAAAAAATTACATAAAATCAAGAAGAGCCTTCATAAAACTTTGTTTAAATCGTCTTAAATTTGGAACAACATGTATTTGTGATAATTGCCACATGTAAAAAAATCCAGCTAAAATTTTTTTAGTAAAAAAATTGGGGTCCCTTACAGTTTTAATTGGGATGGTTATTAAAAATCGATTGCTGTAAAGTTAAAAGTTTCTTCAAAGCATCTATAATTTTGTACAGAGTGTTTTTGTGATTCTTGTAAAATAATCTAATGTGAAAAAAAAAGTTTTGCTAAAAACTTAAGGGTCGCCGTATGTATAAGTACTCTATTATAGTTTGTTATTATTTGTAATTCAAATTAAAATTAGTTGAACAAGTGCCCTATTGTACATGTTTCATTAAACTTTTACAAACCAACAACTATAAACTCATTGAAGATATTTTAGGCATTTACAAAAGCAAGTTGTACTTGATCATCAGTAATATTTATTTAAATTTGATAAATAAAATGTATTAGGTCTAGACCACCTTAGCGCACTAACTCATATGTTCGATGCTGAATTTCGTGTAGATGTGACAACTGTAGACGATAAATCAGCATACGCTTATTACAGGTAAAATTTTAATATTTGACAATTCTTTTAGATTTTTTATTAAGAATTTCACTAAAAACGATAAAAAATGCAAATGTTTTAGCCATTTCAAAGTTGCAGACGCCTCAGACAAATACCGACTGAGTTGTTCTGGATACAAAGGCACTGCAGGTGAGTTGGTTTGTCATGCTAACTTAATTTTTTTTTTAAATACAATATACGGGTAGCTGTCAAATTTGCACGAGGAGACAAAAATGCATAAAAGATGTTTTTGCATAAAGGGTATTTTTTGCACGAAGAAACTTTTTCACGAGCAGAAAATTATACACAGAGAAACTTTTGCAAAAGTTTTTTTTTTTTTGTAATTTTTTTTATTTTAGTATAACTTTTACACCTAGCCGTTTCCCTCGGTCGGTAGATTTTTTTTTAATAATAATTTTTATTAGTTATTTTATATTTTTAAAATTTTACTATTACTGTTACCCCTAACCCTTACCCTCAGTAAGTAACTTATTTCTTCATTGTTGTTAAAAATTGTCTTTTAGTTTATTTTTTTAATTTTTTACTCTCGTGCTAAAATGTAACTCATGCAAAACTGACCCTTGGTGCAAAATCGTCTTCGTGCAATTTTGTTCTCTCGTGTAATTTTGTGCAATCGTGCAAACTTGGCTTCGGGCATTTTTAAGCATTCGTGCAATTTAGTCTTTGTGCAATTTATACCCGTTTCCACAACATACAGCTAAAAACTTAAGTTTAGTTATAAAAGAACTAAACTTTTCAAAAAATTCATAACAAAAATAAAGGGTTTCTAAACTTAAAACAGTGCTTTTACAAAACTTCTACTCGAAGCAGTTGTCAGTTTCAGCAACTTTTGCTCTTTTAAAAAGCTGACTTTAAAAACGCGCAGGCGACGCGATGGGAAAAGACGCGGACGAATCTAGCACCGCCCACGGCATGCAGTTTTCCACCAGGGACCAGGACAACGACGTGCATGCAACCAGCCACTGCTCGAGGTACTTCCACAACAGCGGCAACTGGCACAACCAGTGCTTCCGGCAGAACCTCAACGGGCAGTACCGGGCGGACGCCCACTGCTCGTTCACTTGGAACACGTTCAAGACCGAGACGAGGTGCAAGGGGAAGAGCGGGAACAGCAGGTCGCAGCTCAAGGGGTCGAAGATGATGATCAGACCGAAGAGTTGAGATGAGGACATGTAATAAACTGACGTTATATGTTTTAAAGTTTAAACTAGTGTTGGTTAAGTTATGAAGTGTTGTATCTCAAGCTTTTGTTAAGGTGTTCAACTGTTTAGCAAATTTAATTTAGTTTGAATCTTTGTGAGTAAAAAAGTATTAAATATAAGTCATATTGAAAAAAAAGCTTAATCTTTGTTACAATGTTGTACTACAACAGTTTACAAAGACTGTAAAATAGGCTGTGAGCCATTTTAATAGCCTTAAATAATATTATTTGATTTTGAACAACACTTACTTTTTTCTAGAAAAAAATTGTAGGTAACAAACGTTACATACTTACAAAAGTTTAAAGCTCGGTTATAACAAAGCGAAACTCTACAAAATTTTTGTTTTTGTTTATTACCTACAATTCTACTGGATAAGATTTCGTTGTGTTTTCTTATATCACTTTATAAGTAATAACATTTTCTTAATAAAAATTCTATACTACCTTAATCAAACATAAGTTGTTTTTTCAAATATATATTGAAGTTTAAACAAACAAACGTTTTCGTAGCAAGATAACATTTTAGCCACTCTGTTAATAAGTAAATAAACATTATTCTTATTACTTCATAGAATTAAGTTGGTCTACATTTCTAAGTTTTGCTGATATCAATTTTAGTTATTCGATAAAACCTAAAAAATATTTTGTACTGAAAGTTGCGACTCTTTTGTTAAGTTTAGTTTTAATAATATTTAATATTATGTCTCAAAAACTTACAAAATAAATTCTCAAACTATAGAGAAAATAAGAGAAAATTTTTACATAGTATAATTCGATTGAGTAATTTATAAAAAAAATTTGAGTAATTTTTTTTTTGTCTAAATGAGATTTTTCGGCTAGACAAGTAGCCAGTAATTTGACGTCAGACATACAACAACAAGATTTAATTACTTACAATTGAATTGTTTAGCTATACGTATCTTATATACTATTTAATCTGCATTGGGAATTAGTGAACACTTTTATAATAATATAGTAGCGCTATGTCTGATTCAATTGTTTCATATTTTGTACATTTAATAATAAAGTTTAAAAAAAGACTATTTTTTTGTTTTTAATTTAACTAGAATTTAATGAAACGTATACTATCATTTTAGCTTTTAAGTCAAAGTAGAAACTAAATAGCTATTATACGTATGCGATAAATTTGCGAGTAATCTTGTTGTTGTTGTAGTTAAATTAGTATTACTTAACTACTCAACTAATTAAAATATTTAAAGCTTATCTAATTTACGTAAGCAGACTAAAGTTTTATACTTACAGTTAATAAGCTAGCAACACTACGGATCTAGTTTAAAACTTATCGAATAAAGTTGTATACTAATTTCAATACTCTCTCTATTAATCACTGAGCTAAAAGAATATATTAAGTTTAAGAGTACCATAAATAGCACATAATCTGTTTTTAGCGTTTAGTGTCTAATTAAACATTTGGTAACCAAGTTCTAGTGGCTCTAGTATAATAAAAAAATATCTATATATCACACCTATAGTTGCTAATTACTTTAATAATTAGAACTTTCACAAAATAAGGTTTTAAGCTTATAGAACAGTTTTACATATCATAATATTATTTAGAATAGCTTAAAGTTTCAAAGAATTACTTTATTTTGTTTATGTATCAGTTTCTTTTTATGATTTAAGTATGTTCTTATTCGTTTATTGAATTCTATATCTTGTTCATTTATAATTTTTTTACTATTAATTTTGGTTTAGCTTCTGTTGTGCTGATTTATTTTTGTGTTTTATCAGTTTGTAAAAAAAAAACATTTATTTTACTTTTTTGTAAACTAGGGTTTTCAAAGATTTCCATTTTCCATGTTGTTTATTTTAGTTTATAGTGTTTATTGTTATCAGAAACTTATTATTATTTAAAATTGTACTTAAGAGAAAAACAAGGACACAAGTAAATGCATGTAATGGTTTTCATCAAACTTCTACCAATTTTTACCAAAGTAAAAATTTTAAGAAAAAAAAAACTATCATGGACAAAAAGCTAAAATCTACTGAAATAAAAAACAGTCTTATAAAAAATTAGTTTTTAAATAGTCACGTGAATTTTTTCATTTTTTCTAGCAACATAAAAATATACTACTAGCTTATTACAACTTTTTAAACTATGCTTTTCAGTTAATAAATCTAAAATAATTTTTTACTGTTTTTAGTTTGTATAATTTTTAATTATCTATATATTTGTAGTAGTTTTTGCAATAAATATATTTATAACCTTAGCTTTGTTGATAAACTTTGTGTTATAGATACAATATGTTTAAAGTATTGGAATACGTATGATCTATCACAAAACAAATACAAAATTTATTGTTTTTTCCTTAAAATTAAAAAGGTAGTTAATTAATTATTAAAACTATGTTATTTACAACTTATCTTTGGCGAAAAAGTTAATTTAAACTGTGTAATAGTGAATTCGGTATAAGCTGTCAGGAAATATATGTATTCATTATGGGAGTCGATCATTTCTAACCCGCTATCATTTCTAACCCGTTCACTTCTAACCCGATCACTTCTAACCCGATCACTTCTAACCCGATCACTTTTAACCCGATCATTTCTAACCCGATCACTTCTAACCCGATCACTTCTAACCCGATTATTTCTAACAATATCATTTCTAACCCGATCATATCTAACCCGTTTTAACCCAATCATTTCTAACCCGATCATTTTTAACCCGATCGCTTTTAAACCAATCGTTTCTAACCCATTCTACTTGTTTATTTTATTTTTTTTTTTTAATCTGGACTTCATGCAAAAACAAACTAGTCTTAATAAAGTTTTATATACGCCTAAGACTTTTTTTTTGCTCTTCAGCGTCAATTTCCAGTATAAGTTACAAATTTTGGATTAATAGCTGCTTATTGCCCAAGTAAGCCCTGGTCTAGTATAAGTTGCAAAACTACACTTAAAACGCTTTAGATCTTTTTTTTTTTAATTTTTAGCTCTTAACCATCAACTCCAGAATATCTAGTATATGTTTTAATACTACTCTAAAATACGCCTAAACCTTTTTTTGCTACTCATCGTCAACTACAGAACACTTGTGTAAATTTCATATTATTGCCTCATGGCCCCTGTAGCCACTTAACTACTCACGCCTCTCCCCCATTTCAGCTTATAGGGCCTTAAATTTCTGTAACGGCTTACTGTGGGAAACTTTTATCGAATATTAAAAAAAATAACTAAATAAAAATAGAATAAGTTAAATACATCACACAAAGAGACTAAATTCAGTAATTTTTTACACTTCTGTTTTGAAAGTTTTGAAATTTTGATATTTGAAAGTACTAAAACCAAAAACTTTATTTTAAGGTCAGCTGTCATATTTGCACGAGCGTACAAAACTGCACGAGGGCACAAAAATGCACGAAGATACATTTGCACGAGGGGAAAATTTCACTTTCTTTACCAAAAATTATATTAAGGAAATAGTATCAAGTTTTCAATCCATACAAAATTTTATTTTTGTGAAGCTGTTGCCAGCCACCTTAATTATTCTAAATTTTTATGTATAAATGGATATAAGTTAATTTATGTTGTATTAAATTAATAAGAAAGTCTAAATTAAAGTTTGTGTTCTTAACATCTTGCTACTTGCTTATTATTTTAAGAGGTACAGTACATTATAAACAAAAAAAACGCTAAAATGCTTATTTTATTTTCTTCTGTTGTTTTCTTACTACAAGTATTATCTATCAAATAAAATTGTAAACTTATAACGTCATAATTTTCAAAGGTAGGCTTTACATTATGATACACATATGAACTTATTGGAATTAATTATTGTTTAAAGAATACTTTTTTATCTATAGTTTTTTTTTGATTTATTTATTTGTAATTGAAAATTTTAGATAGTTTAGTATTTTAGCAAACTTAAAATTTTAGTCATTGTTGGTGATTTCTTAGGTTTATAAAACTTTTTATAAGAAAATTGTTATTTTATAGTTGTTAGTTAAAATTAAGTGAAAGATTAGATAGCAGTTGTTTGATCAAACTGTTGACTCATTTCTGAAAGTAATTTTTAACTATTATTTGTTTACCTGTTTATTTCAATACTTTTGTTCCTTTACATGGTTTGTAGAAATGTGAAGTTTACTTTTTACAGAAAAGTATAAAAAAAAAAAGATTTCTCCTTAAGTTTTTCAAAACATACAAGTGTTTCGTTAAGAGTAAAAATTTGCTTGTAAAATATAATTGTATAAGTACTTATATAATAAAATAAATGTTTGATTAGAAAAACACAAAGTTTAAAGGGTTCTAATGGTTTTGGAAAGCTTTAATATTTATAAAACAGTGAGCAATTTTGGTAATCGGCAAGCAAGATATAATAAAAAAATATTTTTACGGACCAACCTTATTTCGAAAAATCGTCGCGTTGTTTAAAAAATTTACACTGTGAAAATTGAAAACATATTTATGAGAAAAATTGTATTACATTGATATTTAATAATCACTACTGGGTACTAAAAACTAAATTGAAAACTAGTATAGTACATACTTCTTTTGATTGAAAATTAAACTTGCTGGTTTAGCAAAAATTTACTTTTAGAATAAATTTAGTCGTGCGCCAGTTATGGCTCTTCTAAACGTAGGTTTGCTGCAAGTAGTATAATAAAAAATATTAACTTAGGCAAACTAGCCTTTTTTTTAATTTAAAATTATGTGAAACAAAACTTTTGAGTTGAAAGATTTAATACAATATAACAACTAATACAGAATTAATAGTTTAAAAAAAGTATCATAACTTTTAAACAAAATAATAGTATATTTTATATTAGACAGACACTTAGGTGGTGAAAAACTTTTAATAAAAAATAATAACAGTTTATTATTTACAGACATATTTGTTTTAAGTTTCTATTCATGCAAATTAACATTTTGATATCAAAAATACATATAAAAAAGAGAAAACAATTGAACTTATTAAAAGTAAACATAAGGTGACCTAACTTATAGTATATTTATTTTGAGAAAAAGTTTTTAAAATAGCAAGATTATTATTAATAAAATAAAGCTTAGAGTAACAACGTTTATTTGAATAATCAATAAAAATTATATATATTTGACATTAATTGAAATTGTTCCTGCATTTTATTAGATTATGCGTTACAAAAAAGAAAAACTCAATAAGTACTTTTAATAAATTTAATTATATAATGTTTTTTCAATTAGAGAAATTAAGTACTTTTTAACTAAAAATTAGCACAAACAAATAAGTTGATTATAAATTAAGTGTATGATAACAATACTAACTATACTAACTTGTTTTAAAGTACACTGGTACGAATTATTATTGTTAATAAATAGAACTTCAAAATTTATGAACTATTTATAAAGTTCATAAATAGCAACAAAAATTTAAAATAAATGACACATTGACTTTTTCCTGCCCTCACAGTTTTATCGAGCTGCTTTCTTTTTTCAAATATTTAGTTAGGTGCTATAGCCCTAGGGCAAATTGGCGTAAATTTTTACCACTAGTAGGACAACCGCTATTGTGAAACTAAACGTGAGCTAAAATTTTGATAAGTTCAAAGGATCTAACGAGAGTCTTAACATTTTCACACGAAAAAGTCCATTTAACTTGAGATCTTGAAATTTAGTTTTATAACAACCTGCAGTAACAAAAAGTTGTTGGCTTAATAAACTTATGCTTTTATGTTTTAATATGTTTTAGTTTATGCTGTAGTTATAGCTAATTTTCGAGCATTAAGAAGTTTTTAGAGTTTTAGTCTAATGAACCAATTAAAGTTTATTTTTGACTTATTTTTGCCTAGATATACAGAAATATTTAACCTGCAAAGTATTTTTACAAAATAAGAATTTGTATGACAATAAAGATTGTGTTTTTAAGTTAATTAAGAGTTTTATCAGTATTTTAGTTTTTTAGTTATTGTCACTACATAATATTTGGTTTAATAAATTAGGTTTTTAATTATATTAAAAATGTGATTTTGGTTTATAATCTAATACCTATAAAATCAGACTTTGTAAAATTTTATTTAACCAGGTTTTTTGTTAATGTAATGCTTACCCTTCATTTTAATTTTTGTGAATTTTATAGTTTTTGTTTGTTTAGTTAACTTTTACAACGTAACAGTAAATTTAATTTTTATTTATATTTTTAGTGTTAGAAATATGTAATTTATTTTAAATAAGCTATCATATTAATGATACTAATAATAAAAACAATAACAAAGATTTGCTATTTCAGTAATTGATTTATAGTTAATTCATGGATTATTCATAGACTTCGACAACTGACCCCGGCACTAAAGCCACCCTGCCAAGACGTTTAGTTCGATTGAACAAGCCAACAAATGTCGAAATAAAAGAAGGTGACTATCAGTTTCAAGTGAAGATTTAGGATAATAAAATAAAGAAAGGTGAAAGTTGCCCGACCAGCTCTATTTGGTTAAATTGATTCGTCAGAGTTTTTAGATACATTGTATTAAAAGTTTCATCAATGACAGAAACCTTTTTAGTTTGAAAGGTATGTCAGGTTAGAATTTTAGCAAAATTTTAAAGTTATATTATGTTATCATATGTTATTTATCTAATAAACTTTAATAAAAGCGTGTGTAAAGTATTTAGAAAAAGGTAATTGCTAGTAAGTCTTTTGGTAGCATTATTTAAACTAGTTATAAATTATTCAATGTTCTTTTCAATGCTTCATTTAATTTCGGTTTCATTAACTGCTGCTTAACATTAAATTTGCAAAAATAATTAATATTTTTAAAAGCTTAAATTATACTGTTTTGTATCAAATTTTTTTGTTTAGCTTGTAGTATAAGCAAGGAGTAAAGTACATCAAATTTAAAAATCACATATAAACATAAGTATCAGATGTGTTTTGGCCTAAATAAGAAAAATTAGGAAAATAGGATAAAATTCTGCAAAAAAAAATGTTGCACCCTAAAAAACTGGATTGAACCAAAAAAAATTACATATTTACTAGTTTTTCGACATAAGTAGTAATGAAGTCACTTATACATGTTCTAGACTAGACTTATAATCTATATCTTAAATGAAAGCTTATAAATATAGGCATACAATTTAAAGACCTATCAACTGCTTTTAATATGTTATGACGTAATAATCATACGAAACATGCTTTTTTTTTTAATTTGTACTTTTTTTTTATAATTGTAAAAATCAAATTCTTCTGCTGTACTAATTTTCATTTCTTTGATTTTTACAACCAAATGTGTGGAGTCAGTTAACTAGAAATAAACTACTAATCTAGTGTCATTTTAATTGCATGTTGACAAAGATATAAAATACATTTAAAATCCTTTTTAGTTATTAAATATTTTGATTATTGAGAACACCTGAATAAGTGTAAAAGAATTTGGCCTATAACCGAAAAGGTTCTTTGGTAACCAAGATATACTTCGTGTACCAGGTTCTAGAACCAAACATCTGAGCGTCTTTTTTTGTTGTTCAATAAACTATATATATATTTTAAGAAATGCATGTAAAATTATTGAAGTTAATGTAATTTTATTGTTTAAATATAAAAACTTTTTATTTAATTAAGCAATCTGTATTTTTCTGTATTAATATGTTATTTTGATTTAGTATTAATGATGTTTTTGTTTTCACAATACTAATAGTTTAAGTTTTTAAAGTATTTCACATTTAAATTAATTTTAACTTAAATTGTAAGTTAGTTTAAATCTTTCAATTTTATAATTTGAAAGCTGTATATCAAATCCTATTAAGTTTTAAATCATATCTGATTATTCTTGTATTTACTTTACATAAATGCTATTTACAAGACTTAGCTCTAAGCAAGGTTATAACTTTAATATATAAAATATATAACATACAAAAGCCTACAACTTGCTAAGAGCTATATTATACACAAAGTAGAATTATATTTTACTAGGTATTGAGTTGATAATAACTATATACTATGTTTTTGTTGAAGAACAAAACAATTCTAAAGCATAATCACAGTAAAATGTTATTATTAGATATGTCACTTGAGAGTATTTGTGATTTACTTCTTTGTTAAAATAGTATAATACTGTTTTCTGGGACACCTTTTTATTTAAAATTTTTTTCTAAATATACTTTATTAAAGTGAAAAGTAAAATTTATTACTGTTAACAAGTTTCGTTTTATTTAAAACTTTGAAAGAACATATCTTTAATAAGTGCTTAGACCTACTATAAATTGAGGGCTTATAACTATGCAGAACTACAATCTTGCATCTTTGTTTTATTTTGGCCTACAAAAAATGCTAAAGATATTAATAGCAATGCAGACTAAAGTATTTGGTGAAGGGTATGTACTATCGAAATCCTAAGTAAAACTGAGATTGATATTAGTAGTAAATTATTACTTTAATATAATATATGTGAAGCAATTCAATTATAAAAAAAAAAAACAAGATAGAAAGGTGTCCCTAGAAGCGATATAATACTATTTTACACAAAAGTAAATGACAACTACTTTTAACACGGATATTTATAATGTTTTTCTATAATGAATATGATTTAGGCTAATTTTTTGTTCTTTAAAGTTATTATCAACTCATTACCTAGTAAAATGTAATTTAGTATGTGTTTGATATAGCTCTTAGCAATGTATAAGCTTTTGTATGCTTTATAGATAAAAGTTTATACCTTGTTAAGGGCTAGTTTTGCGAGTATCATTTGTAAAAAATATATACAGAAATTAACTGCAATAAGTTTAAAGCTAAAATGAATTTTGTATAAAGCTTTTAAATCAGAGAATTAAAACATTTAAAGAACGGTACTAATTATGATTTAATTAATTTAATCATAATAAATTTAAAACACTTTAACATCTGTACCAATAGTTAAGTAAAAACAATTACATACTTAATCAAAACTTTAAAAATGAAATTAATAAAGATAAACATATGTTGTTTACCAAATAAGTAGTCTTTATATTAGAACAATAGAATAACACTAATTTTCTTAAGTTTACATGCATTCTTAAAATACATAAGTATAGTTCTTTTACACTCAGTCAGGTGCTCTCAATAATCATAATACTTAATAACTGAAAGCGGTTTTGAATGTATTTAATGTTTGTATCAACATGCAATTGAATTAACATTACATTAGAAATATCTTTCTGCTTAACTGACTCTACTTATTTGAAAATAAAAATTAAAAAACTAGAATTAAAACAGCAGAAGCATTTGATTTTATATTATAATAAAGTACCATTTTAAAGATGAAGTTTGCATATTTAGTGTGGTTATAACGTCATAACAAATCAAAAACAGTTGAAATGGTTTTAGATATATTTCTACAATTATAAGCTTTCTTTTAAGATATAAATTATAAGACTAGCACATGTATAAGTGACTTTATTACTACTTAAGCAAAAATTAAAAAAATGTAGTAAGTTTTGTGTTTAAACCAGTTTTTAAGTTTTCAACATTTTTTATTTTTTTTAATACTTATAAATTAAGCCAAAAAATATCCAAATCATATACTAAAATGTGTTTTACAATAATATATGTTGTACTTCTTACACTTAATGTAAGTTAATAAAAAAATTTAATGCAATTAATGTAGAAAATTAAACTTTAAAAATCTTCATAAAGTTTTGCAAACTTGACGTTAAGCTGCAGTTGATACTACTAAATTTAGATGATGCATTTAAATTTTATGTGCTTAAAAAAAACAATGCGACGCCACTGCTTGCAATTACCTTTTTTATATAATTTACATTTACTTAGATAAGTAATATATAGTAAAAAATAAAACACTTTAAAATTATGCAAAAGTTTTAACCTGACTTGCCTTTCAAATTAAAAAGGTTTCTGTCATTGATGATATGTATAATGCAATTTTTCTCTGAACTCTGACGCATCAAGTTAACTAAACAAAAGCTGGTCAGGCAATTTTCACGTTTCTTTATTTTATTATCCTTAACCTCCACTTGAAACTGATGGTGACCTTCTTTTTTCTCGATTGGTTAACTTGTTTAATCCAGCTAAACGTCTCGGCAAGTTGGTTTTAACGCTTTTGGTTGGTAGTAGAAGTAAAAGTGTTATTTATTATTCAGTCTAAACAGCTGTACGCTCTTATTAAATACAACCAACAAAAACATCGGTGATAGTCTGCAGAGCAGAAGCCTAGACTTTTTTATGCCGTGTGAAAAGATTAAGTTTAACAAAAGTGTTGTTCATACCAATTTAATCATCAGACTACAAGCTTTGGTTAGACCTAGACCGGTTTCGTCCTTATTACGACTTGTCAGCCACTCACAACTGAAAAACTTGCAGTCATCAATCTACAAACGGTTTATCATGCTTTTACATGAACCAAGCGTTTGCTTGTAGTTTGCTTGCGGATCATTGAAGTCAGCATTGTCTTTTTCCCTGCAACGTGGTCGTATGATCGAATTGGTATGAACAACCATATCTTAAACTTGAGCTTGTATCACGGCACACGAAAGTCAAGGCTTTCTAATGCCTGGACGTTCTGCACTCTTTCGCCAATGTTTTTATTGGTTTTATTTTCAATAAGTTACTTAAAATT
The DNA here is from genome assembly GCF_965202585.1 of Thalia democratica. NCBI lineage: Eukaryota > Metazoa > Chordata > Thaliacea > Salpida > Salpidae > Thalia > Thalia democratica. The sequence goes on from NC_139169.1 coordinate 19,332,061, forward strand.
TCAAAGTTTTCCGTTAGAAGCTTTTGATAAATTTTGCACTAGTGTGCGTAATTGTTCTAATTAACATAAGGAAAAGAGGTCATAGGGTTGCCACTTTTTCAGTCAAAAAACTGCCTTAAGTGATCCATTTTTAAAATTCTCGAAAAAAAGTTAATTAAATATAATATGTGAAACTTTTACATTTTTAAACTGTTTCTGTTTAGTATAAACTGAAATCATGATAAATACTAGTTTTAGATACAAAACAAAAACTAGAATTTTATTTTTTAGAATAGCAGCAAGGTTGAAAAAATTATAAAGAAAAATTTCTAAATAGATAAAAGTTATAATCTAGAACAAAATTTGTTATATATAGTAACAAAATATTGAAACTAAATCACATTTTAAATTTTTAAAAAATATACTATGATACTTTTTCAAAAGCTTAAAACTATTGTGAGTCAACCTGAGTTTTAAAAAAATATTATGATTATTCCGTGTTACCCTGAATCTCCCTGAGATTTTCTGAAATTTCGAAATTTCCTGTGTTTATATTGAATTACATAAATGAAAAACCCTGTACTATCTTTTGTACATAAAGTTTTAGATTACAAATAATCTCTTAGTAACGTAATAATATTTAAAGTTTTTTGCATAATTTAATATAGATTTTGATTGAGTGAAACATTTGTATCAGTAGATCATAGCGTCGTATAAATATATAAAGAACGTATACATATTCAAATTTGCTATTGTTGATATTAATTTTTATAGGAAACAAGTTTGTTTGAGTATATAATACTAACAACAAACTTTTGAATACATTTCTTCATTTAACTGACATTTGTTTATTGTGCTGTATAGTTAACATAGTTCCACGAAATTCTGTAAAAAATTACAGACTGCGGAAGAGAAAAGGTAATAAATATGTAAAATCACTAAAACAAAAGACATAATTGTTATGGATCAATTTCTTATAGCAGGTAAAATATGTGTTAATCAATCACATCTTAAAATTGAGCAAATCAATAAGCAGTAATTTTTAAGTACAGTATCGTGACGTAAACTATCATCCGAAAATTATATTACTAAACTACTGTTTTACTTTATACTTTAATCACTTTGTGAAACTTTTAAAGTTTTTCTTAATTGTTTATTAAATTATAGATACTTCACTTTTATTATAGTTTTTCTTTTTTCTTTTTATCAATATACTAATTTATTTATATTACTTCTAGCTTATATAATTTTTTTTTACTATAAGTTATTATTTTACTAGTATTGAGTAATAAATGCAACTTTTAAAAGTGTTTCTATTAGGTTGTATTAAATGATCAAAATATAACTTTTCAAAGTTCTACAGTTTAAAAAAGTATATGGATACTTATTGGTTTACTTTACTTTACAATATAAATTGTTAAAATGTATTAATGTACTACTATTTTTAATCTATAATAGTTGTTGATTATATTTAATTAATATACACATCAGTTTTCTGTTATTTTTTCAGCATAAATTTAAAAAATTAATTCAGTGCAACTGTGTTATCTATTTAACACACATATGTCAATTAAATTAAAGAATAAAACTGCGCAAATTGTTGTTAATGTTATATATTTATAGAATATAAATCAAATAAATTATTTTAGAAAAAAGCTGCACCCAAAGTATGTACTTGTTTTTTAATGTCTTTTTAAATATTTGAAATCACTTACTTTGAATAGTTATGATTTTGTTCATAAGTTTAAAGCTAAATAACAGGAAATTATGTAAGTAATTCATGTACGTAATTTATTTTTAGGTTATAAGTTTCAAATAACAGTACAACAATTCATGTATTTTAAATAGCCAGTGCGATCTCAACGTTTTTAAGACAGAGCAAACTCACTAAAACATTTAAACAATTCTTAGTTTAGTCAATGAACTGATTATTTAATTTTAGCAATAGTTTGTTTTGTTTAATATGAAGTTTTAATAAATAGTTAGGGTATAAAAATTTTAAATAACACATGACTTAAATATCTTCCTTTAGATCTATTTGTACTTATGTTCTTTTTAAGCGTTACTTTGCTGCGAAAAATTATTTTGATAAAAAACATAAATCATAAAAGTTTTAATTAAGTTAATTTAAACTATAAAACTTAAAAGTTTGTAAAACACATTTAAAATTTCTGACATTTTAACTTAATACTTGTTATTGTGTACTGATTGAAAATTTCTAATAGTTTTAGATATATATAATTTTACATACAAAAAAACCTATATTTCTTTAAGCTGATTGTTTTTTAATATGAATTTAAGAAGTGCCAGAAAAAAAAACAGTGTTGTTTTTTATCGCAATGATGAGCTACTAATAGAAGTTGATAAGCGAAAGCTGCTTAACATATCTGGTTACTTTCACTCGATGTTTAAAGAATGTTACAGAGATCACAAGTGTGACTTGATTGATATTTATTTTCCTGGAAAAGAAGAAATGTTCGATAAGGTAATGCAACTGATTAGCAGTGGCAGTATCACCCTTGATATTGACTCAATATTTGAAACATATCACCTTGCCGAGTTTTTACAAATAGACTGCCTCCAAAAGTTTTGTCTTGACCATTTTACTCTCAACCTAAACCGAAAAACTTTGCAGTCACATTTGGGTCTGAGCGCAAAATTTCCTCACTTGTGTTTGAGAGAATTCGAAAAGAGAGCTTCGACGTTTATAGCGACTGGCAACGTGTCGTTTTCAGGCTTGTATTTTCTGCAAGAAAACACGGAAGGGACATGCTTGGTAAACAAATCTAAGCATTCGGAATCTGCCCACATTGTTAGGCAGTTTAGATTGATAAAATATTTCGGCGAGCTGCACTACGTTGACAAAATGCTGTGCTCGTTTGCTTCTGTGAATCGCGTTTGTTTTATATTTCAGTGCGATCTTTTGTCGGGATTTTTGTACAGATATGTGCTTGAAGGTGTGAAAAAAATTGAAGACAGCAAGTCGTATGTTTGCACTGACGGAAAAAACCTGTACCTGTTTAACGAGAATGGTGAGAAAGATTTCACCTTGAGTTTGTCGTTACTTCGCAGGAAAGAAAATAGAGGCTGCTTGAAAGTTTGTAAAACCGAAACTTTTAGCCTTTCTAAATTACCCGGAACACGAGTTGTCCGCAGATCATCGAGGTGGAAAACAATGCTTTTCACGCATTGCCACGACGATAAACTGTACGTTTTTTACTGCATGCCCGAAAGATCGCGCCAAGCAATCTACACCTTTAAAAACACGTGTTTGTTGGTACTTTGCAGCAAAACCCTTCGAATTTTGAAACACCGAAAGGTGTGCGATAAAAACGTGAGGTACGAACGGTGCTTTCACGAGCTGAAAAAACTCGAAATGCTGTCATTCAGCAAGCTATTTTACAGCGAAAAGCACGAAAAGCTCTACATCAAAACCCACTGCAGGGAATGGAACTTTCAATGGAGTGACAAAGTGCTCGTGTTCGATATGAAGCGCGATTTGTTCTACTTTGACGAGAACATTCTGCCCTTGTGCCCACCTAACAGAAGCGACAGGGGAGTGTTTGCTACTTGCAAGGACGGTAAAGTGCACGTGGTAAGCTCATATAGTTCTAATTACAATGGGACCTGCAGCGAAATCAGAGTGTTTAAGTTTGATGAAAATGAAAGGTTAGTAATTGACGGCGCTGTATGGAAAAGTATGAGATTTCCGAATTCAAGTGGTTATGGGAAAGTTTTGTCTGCATGCTTTGTATAGAAACAAGCTTGACCAATTCGTATGTTATGAAGAATAAAAGCATAAAAGTCATCTTTTTTTATGTGAATTATTTCTTTAAATTAGTTAATTTCAAGTTATAAAATAAACAACTAACTAAATAAAAGTTGCAAGTTGTTCTTAAAAAGTATTATAATTTTAAAACGTTTAAGTATGTATTATGATTTTGTATGAGTTAATTTCAACTGATTATTATTTACTCTTTTATAATTTTCTTATAGATCAAATTTTAGTGCCTAAAAGGTTTCATATAACTTTTTATTTGCTTTTTATCTATAAATAAATTGTAGCATTTTTTTCAAATCTACTTGAAAAAATGCAAATATTGTAATTCCTTTTAAAGATATAAAGCTTTATCTATAAAATTAAAAAAAAAATAGTTGCTCACAGGCTAAAAACCATTTAAATTAAATGAAAACTAACAACATTATAGTAAAATAATAATTCAAAAACTACTTTTTTACCTGAAAACTTTTTCAAAATTAGGTAAAAAGTAGTTTTTAAAACTTAAATGAAAACTTAAAGTTGCGAGCTTAAATACCTTTGTTTTAACTTGAACTAAATTGAAGTCTTATTAGATTTCAAGTACATGAAAAACTTATTCTTTAAATCTGGTTTATAAGGCTGTAAATGGTGATCAGTCGAATTTAAATGAAGCAAATTAAATTCTAAATATGTTACGGTTAGAAATATATAGGTAGACTAAATTTTTGACCTGGAATTTTTAGTAGAACTATAGAAGCATAAAATATTTTCTTTATTCTACGACTAAAGACTATTTAAATTAATTTTGTTATTAATGATCAAATGAAGGTTAATTTTCTAGATTTTCAGACTTGTTTACAGTCTGATTTAAGTATGTTAAGTATTTTACCATCTATGCACAAAGCATTCATTACTTCTATTTACAAATAGAAAAATTCAATAAGTTTTTTAGCTTTTTATTCCATGAAATTCAACATTCATAAAACATAAAGTAGTGATTTATTTAGTTTAATGGCTAAAATTAATACAACCTGTATTTTCCAATTGTATAACTAGTACACAATTAAAATTAAGAAAGCTTTTGTATTCAGCTTCATTTGGTTTAAGCACAATATGGAATTCATTTAAACGGAAGAAAGGGGGACAAAAATATTAACACTTCTAATAGTTCAACAATCTTTTTATAAAGCCGATATCATTCTTTGCTCAAAATAAGATACACTTTTATAAATTAAAATTATACATAAAATATTTACTAGCATTAATAACTCGCGAATATTTTAGTTTAGATCACATAAAACTAATTAACTTGAATACGATCATTTTATACTCAATCATGTTAGACTTTATTATAATAAACTCAATCATTCTAAGCAAAATCGTATTAAACTCGACCCATTTAATTCAACAATTTAAACTCAATCATTATAAACTCGATCATTTTAAATTTGATAATTTTTAACTTTAGCATTTCAAAGTTGATAATTTTTAACTCCAGCACTTTTAACTTGGTCGTACTGTAATCGACCATTTTAAGTTGTTCAGTTAAAACTCGTTTATTTCAATCTTAATCAGTTTAAACTCAATAACTTCAAGCTTTTTATTGTTGTATTATATAATTATAATAAGCAAAAATCACTAGTTCTCTCAATCAGATTAAACCATTTTAATAAGAAAACGATCTAAAAGTTCTTCTTATTTAATGTCATTTGTGCAAGAAATTTTAATCTTATAAATTAAAAAAACTAAAGTTTGCTGAAAACGCACAACATTTTTTCTATAATATTTAGATTAAACGTTTTGAAGAAAAAGTGCTATAAATTCTCTAATTTTATTGAAAAAAAAACTTCGCTAGCCTTTAGTTATAGCTTTTAAGCACTATCAATTTTAAGATACTACGTAGAATAAAAAAGTTTTAGATATTTAAAGTATTCATATATTAAACATTAATTTTAAGTTTAAAAGGTATCCGTATTAGACGTTAATCAAACCAAAAGTTTCGAAACTATCAAAATGTTTTTTATAAAGATACTTAAAAACACCTGAAACTTATTATTTTGATGCTAATTTTACTGTAACTGTTTTAAAATCAAGAAACTCTATGAGCTACTGCTAAAACAAGTAAGTTGACTTAAACGATAAAAAATGTATAGAGATAACTTTTTGATAAATTACAACTTAATAGTGTCATATTTTAATGCTTAAGAAATAATTAAATGTGTTTGTTATATAAATAAGATTTATATCTAGTTGTGTTTTCTTCAAAACGTTTAACCTATATATTATAAAAAAAATGTTGTGCGTTTTCAGCAAACTTTTGTTTTTATTAGTTTATAAAACTAATATTTCTTGCACAAATGACATTAAATAAGAAGAATTTTTAGATCGTTGTAAATAGAGTTTTAAAAGAAAACAAATTATGTTAAAAAAGAACATAAAAGTATAAAGGTAAACAAGTTTTTATAATTAAGTTATAAACGTTACAAAGCTAGTTTAACACAGTTCATCAATTTAATCTTTTGTACTTTTTCGTAAAAAGTTAAGATAGATACGTTTCTGTACAAAAGAAAATTCTTACATATTTTATATAGAAACTTACAGCATAAGATGAGAAAAGCTAATAAAATTTTAATAAATTAGAAAATGTAAAAATAAAACTTAAGTTAATTGCTTAGTTTATTACATCAAGTTTGTGTAACAAGAAGCAAGTAGTCAATATTTTGACCCTGTTTTATATAATAATTTACAAAAGATCATAATATATTGTTTTTATTAAAATAAAAGTGCGCAAATCAATATTTCTCTATGAACTTAAGTATTTTAAAACATATAGTCGTGTAACTTTCATAGCCTGTTTATTTGTAAAAATCTTTGTTTTCACTTTTTAAAATATTTCTTTTTAAATTTAAAACAGTTAATAATTTTTTTAAATTATATAAACATTCGGGTTAGTTTTGATCAAACTTATAAATTTTATTCATTTTAAATTGCTTAAAAGCATTTTTATTTAATAGTTTTAGTTTATAATAATTGTTCATGAAAACTATATTATTTCTTTTTAATCAAACAGAGTTATCAAATTTCTTTTTTAAATTTTATCATTAAGAACAGTTTAGTATTTCTCAAAAATAGGATTTGATAAATAAAATTTTACAATAACTAGACTAGATTAATTAAATTTGTTCTAAAGTAGAACTAAACTTACCTATATTTCATTTTAAACTAATTGAACTTTAAAATTTAACTTTTGTAAACAACATATTAATTATAACTCATATTCTAAATTTTAATTTTTTTTTTCTATGTGTATTTTCATTTTCCAATTCATCGCTCTGTATATTTTTGTTTTCAGCTTTTTTCGTCTGATGAACTGCTCTGCAGGGAAACGGCGTAACGCAATAAAAGTTTAACAATAAATTCATGTAGAACTAAACTGCTTACAAGTAAATAAAAAAAATATATATTTTAGTTTCCATTTAGAGGTAAATTTTATTTAACATATACAAATATTCAAAGCCTTTTTATCAAAATTTCTAATAAGAGAGCTTTTTCACATTAGTAAAAATATTTATTTTTTGAAATGCTTAGACTTGTTTGAGTTTGTTTGACAATTTTTTTCTAAACTTAGGCTTGCTTAAAGTTCTATTTAAAAAACTATGGATAAATTGTATCTATTTCCTAAATATCTATATCTGAAAGTACTTTTAATTAAAACTTTATTATTATAACAATGAAATTTTAGTTGTTTAAAATATAATTTTCAGGTTTATACTCAAAGTTAGTTTGTAGTTATTTGTTTTGGGAAAAAGGAGTTAAAGCTTGAGTCAAGCAGACATTGACTATTTTAATATTCAGTCAAGTGTTTTACAAAGTTTAAATTGAAGATACTGTTTTCAAAATTAATTTTCTTTTTCTCTTTGTTAACTATTTCAGAATTTGTGTTAGATAAAATAAAATTAGTTTTTGTTATTTTTAAATATAAAATCATTCAAATACTTCATAATCGTTAACATTAAATGTCTTAAAACAACTACACAAAATCAAAGTTTTTCTTTAGAAATATTATTTTTTAATATTTTCTTAGTATTTCTTTTAGTTGAACTTGTATAGTTGCACTAGTAAATATTTATAAAACATTAATTTAATCTCAGTAAGACAAGTTGATTGAAAACTTAAAGCTTTAGAATTTTTCACATTACATTTTTAATGTAGATAGGCTTTTAACTATTGTTTCTTAAAGCTCAAAACGTTTTTTATTAAAACATACAAAAGCTTTTTTAAGTTTATTTTTAAATTTTTTCTTTATGTGCCTGGGAAGGATTAGGTGAGATTTGCAATCGGTTATTATAAAAAATTCTTAACCCTAATAATACCTTTAAAGATTAAAAGCTAAAATTGAAATCTTGCTTTAAAATCAATTTCGACTATTAAAATAGATTATACAAAATCAAACCAAAAAAAAACTAGTGTTGTTGTTAAGAACTTTTTACATTTTGTATTAGGAAATAATTATAAAAACATTAATAAGTAATATGTAGGTAGGCAATTTAGTTAGTGTTGTGTAGTTAAAACAGGTCTTAATTGTAAGGTTCTATTTTTTTATTAATTGGTAGTTTTTAACTAAAGAGATTACAAAAAATATATTTTTATCAAACACTTAGTTTTATACTATTAGTTCATATAAAAGTCAGGTAGCTTGTCAACCATACCATGCCTAGATACTAATGTTTATAAAACTAACACAAGATAGGTTTCTTTCTTCTAGGAAGTTTTCAAAGTAACCATTGTTAAAATAAAATACTTTATCCGCAATTTTAGTTTTATGTTTGCTCTTACAAACTTTTTATGTGTCTACTATTATTATCAATCTATAAGTTTTATAAAATTCAAGAAAATTCGAAATTGTTATCACCAGTAAAAACAAATATTTTCTTAAATTTTCTATAGCTACGTCATAACTCAAATTAGAAAAAAAAAACTTAAACCTCTTGTGCTACACAAGTTTACTTTAACAATCTTTACTTTAAAAACTTTAAAAAAGAAAGAAACCTGCATATAAGTTTTTATTATTGTTCTTTTACATAATTTTTTGATTAACATCTTAGTTTTGATACATAACCCTAAAAAATCTAAACTGTAAGATGCATTAAACCGTAAGATAAAAATTTAGTCAGTTTTGTTTTATAAGTTAAGATTTATTCTTTTGTAACGATTATTTGTTTTAATTCTCTTTTTAACAATGTTTCCATTACTACCATATCTCTTTCTATATTTTTACAAAAAAAAAAAAAAACATTGAAGAGGTTTTTGACAGAAACTATTCTGCTTTAGAATATCTTGAAAGTATTTGATAAGTGTTATATATATGTGAAAAAAACAACTTAATACAACTAGTAAAACACTATTTATTTTCAATATGGGTCTTCAAAATCTAAAACAGGCTTAAACTGCTACATTAACAGATATTATCCATAAACATGTTCATTTAAGTTTTCGAAAAAATAGGTGTGACAACCACAAAAAATTGTTAAGCAATTTGAGAAAAGATTTCGAGACGTTGTTTACAACGATGTTTGTAAAAATTTCAGAAAACGCTTTATTTAGTGTAATGATTTTAATGCGTTTTGACAGAAAAAGTTATTTATAAGCTTTAACAACATAATCAATCGTTCAAATTACATATCAGTTGTTTTCGATGTATAATAAATGCACAAAGTATTTATCGCTAAATAAAAATTTTAATTTTTGTTAACTAAGATTCACCATTAAAGAAAAAAAAATATTAAGTTAATTACTATTATATTATATTTTTTTTAAATAGACGCAGAAAAAAAAAACTTTAATTTTGAAACCAATTTTAAACAGCTATAAAAAAACATAGTTTATAATCGAGAAGTCTGTGGAGTAACAATATAACAAACACTTTACAACTCAAAATTATTTTCCTATTACTAAATTAGAGCGTAAGTTCTACAAAGTTCTCACTAGTTTTGTCAACAGCAAATATGACGACAATTTGGGCACTGAAATTTTGCTGTTTCCGGAACGTCTTCTTCTATGTCGTACTCCGGAAATTCGAAATCTGAACTATCATAACTTCTATCAACTACATCGTTTTCATCAACTAAATCTTCAGACTCTGATTCGTAAATTGATCTATCCGATGCAGGAATTTCTAAATCTAAATCTTCCGACCTACTCAGGTTTAACTCATCCGAGCTTACTAAACTGTAAGAGTGATTTGTTTCTGATTCATCAGAGCTACTAGTTTCTGAAATTACAGAACTATTAGATTCCGAATCGTCAGAGCTACTAGATTCTGATTTTGCATATTTAGAACAAGATACTAAAGAATTGTCAGTATTATCTACATCCATACGTTCTTCTGCGTAGTCTGACTTTTTGAAATCATGAAGTTCTTGTTGTCCGTAAACATAATCAAATGCAAACGGGTTGGGTAGACATAGACCTTGCTCATTGTAGTCTGTATTTTTAGCAACAAGTGTACTAAAAGGTGGAAGTCTCTCATCTTCTTCTGTTATGAACTCACTGGTCGGCGCTTTCAACCATTTTTGAATGCAGCTTTTGTGAAAAACATGGTTGCACGGCATTCGACACAGTTTTTGACGAACTCTAAACATTTGCTGACAAATACTGCATTGCTTTTCAGCGATGGACTTTTTAGTTGTTTTGTTGAGCTTGAACGAAAGCTCTTCAATTCGTTCAGCAGATACAACTTTTTCCATGAAGTCTCGAGTTCTTCTCGTAATCTTTTCCTTGAGATCTGCATACGAACACTTACTGCGGTTTAATTTTTGATAAACAAGAAAAGGTACATTTTGAAAGTTTAGAGTTTGTTCAATGGTAATGTCTGCAAATGGTCTTTTAAAAATTTTTTCAAGAAGAACGACATATCCACATGGTTTTAAATGAAAATTAGTGAAACCCTCTACTGTCAACTTCGCACTACTTATTTGATCTTTTACTAAACAAAACATATTCAATGAATTAAAGTTAACAAAATCATCAGCAGAAGAAAAGCTTTCAATTTGAAATTGAAGAAAATCTTCGCTATCTACTTTTATTGTATAGTGACCGATGGAAACGAAGTTTTCGTGCTGCTTGACAAAATCAAACATGTCTTGTCTTACTTCTTTAAATTTACTTTCGTTTAAATCTTTATCAGTTGAATCTTTAAAATGTTCACTAGATATATTACATAAGAACCTAAAGTAACAATCTACAACATCTGAAACCACGTCTTTGAGAATTTCCATGTGTTTCATGTACACCAAACTCTCTTTGGTTATAGTTTCTTTCTTGTTGTATAAAGATAACATACTCATAAAAATTAAGATCTCTCATTAATCATACCTGAGAAAAAATAATTAAATTATTATAGTAAGCATATAGTAGTTTTAAATTTAACTTTTTTTAAAACATACTCTAAGTTTTAGAATGGTGTTTTATCATTTTAAAAAACTATACAATTAAAAAAAATGCATTATAAATTTAACGAAAACTTAAAAAAAAACTAAATAGCAAATTTATTCAAATTTTTAACTGCATTATTGCATTTTTCAGAATGTAACCAATAAATAAAGTCTAAGAAAAAATCAAGAACTCTGTAGCATATATTCTTGTCTACAATCAGTAGTGTTTTAAAAATTTTAAATAAATTTTAGATCTAATTTTCTAAATAGCTGTAGTTAAAAAAGTTCTAAATCAAAAAATTAATTATAATACAGAAACTTAAAAATTAATAATTTTTTATACTCTTACATCGTCAAAAGAATGTTCTTAATATTTTCGAACAGTAGTACAGAACTACTTAATTCAGTTTTATTGTGTACATATTTCAATTACCATGAAGTAAACTGGTTTAATGTAAAAGTTTTACCATTACATAGTAAACATATTTTAAAATAAATACAAGCTTTTTTTTTAGTTTACTCAATCTGTATATGTTTGGATTATTTTTGAAAAACAGTATTTTACTTGTAAATATATACTGTTTTTAAGAAAGTTTAAACTAAGTTTTACATAAACATCTCTAAAAAAATTAAAAATATGTTTAAAAAATTCAAATAAATTTAAATTTATATAATGAAACAAAAACATGTAAATTTAGTCTACATGTCTTTTATATAACGTCTTTGTTATTTAAATAATTTTACTTTTAGTATACATATTATAGTATCTTAAAAACATGGGTAAGTGTCAGAAATGCACTAAGGAACATTTTTGCACAAAGACACTTTTGAATGAAGGGTCTCTTTTGCTAGAGCATTCCTTTTTGTAAGACGTCAGTTTTAAATGGGTTTAAACCAGGATTTCCCATACTCATTTACTAAATCGCCCCCTTTTTAAAGATTTGAAGAAAAATCGCCCCCCCCCCCATGATTTTAGAAAGTATTTTTTTTTCTTGAGTACGCACTTATGAGCCAAAAACGTTGTATTCAAAATTTAACTTAGTCTGGACTGGAAATTCTTTGTATTGATGCGTCTTTAGTATAATACAGGGCTTAAAAAATAACTTTTTTATTTACAGTTATTTTCTTTTAATCCCAGTAAAGTGTAATAAAATACTTAAATATTAAAAAAGCCCTTTGTAATCTGTAATCAATTCTGTTTAAAAACGAACTGTTTTAAAACTAATAAAACCTTTAGGTTAGTTGTTGACAACTTTTGTAGTCACAAGTCATTTTACTAATCTAAATCAGCTAAAATTGAGGACCTTACAGAAAATAATGTCTGTAACTGAAGTCTAATCTAATGTGAAGGATGAGCTTCATGACTGCTTGCAAGTTTTTCTGTATCTTGTTCTATAACAGTCAAATAAATCCTCAAGTTTTCTACTTTATAAATATACAATTTGGAAACCAAATGAGTAATAGCGCTTAATCTTGAAACAGAAAGCCAAATTAATTTATAATTTATTGACGAAATTGCAACCTTACTAACCCGGTTTCACCTAAAAAAGGATCTTCAGAGTCTAGGTAGCAATAAAAATGAAGCACACTGATATATATAGAAAAAATAATCAAATTAATAGGCACTAATTAGACTAGGGTTTCCCAAACTTTTTTGAAAATGGCCCCCTTTAAAGAGTTTGAAAAAGCAATGGCCCTCTTCAACATATAGGTTACTCATAAACTATACACATAAGACCTTTTTTTTTTGCTCTTCATCTGCAACTCAAGAATATCTAGTAGTTTCAAGTTATGGCCTTATGGCCCCCTGTGGCTCCTTTACTGCTCATGGCCCCCTGAGTATCTGTCATGGCCCCCTAGGGGGCCACTTGGCCCACTTTGGGAAACCCTGAATTAGACTAATCAGTACTAATTAGACATAAATTAGTAATTAAGTAATTTATAGATATTTTTAAGTGAAATTAATTAATAACTTGATAAAAACTTATTATGTTTAATTAGTAAAAATTATCATAAAATTTATAAAAGTCTAAAAAAAAAAGATGAAGTTTAACATATAAGATGGTAAAAATAGTAAAAATATATACACTAATAACCTCGATGTGCCTATGGGTAGTTATATGGGTGCAGAAATTTTCGATCTGATAGGATTATATATCTTGTCCGATTTGTCTTCAATTGACATTTTAGTTTCATTTGGGTTATATCGGGACGATGGTCTAACAGTTTTAGAGAAATCCAAATGTGAAAATGAAAGGGCAGCTAAAACAATCAGAAAGATTTTCCAGAATCATGGGTTTAAGATAACTGTGAAAGCAAATTTAATCCAAACTGACTATTTAGACATCACGATGAATTTATCAAATAACACATATGCCCCATTTCGAAAAGAAAACTCGCATATAAGATATATAAACAACCAATCAAATCACCTTAAACTAATAAGAAAGAGCATAGGCCCAATGGTTAGTAACAGATTAGGTAAACTTTCCAGTAGCGAAGAGATTTTCAATAACATCAAAAAAGACTACAATGAAGCCTTAACTATAAGCGGATACAACAAACTCAAAAGCTACAACGAAACTATCTCAAAGACCAGATAGTCCACGAAAATTATTTACTTCAACCCCCCATTCTGCAATTCTGTAAAAACAAACATTGGTAAACAATTCTTGGATCTTGGACGACTTCATTTTCCAAGAAATAACAAACTTCACAAGATCTTTAATAAGAACACCATTAAAATTTCATATACAGTAGACTACCGCTTAAGTACGCACTTTATTTGGTACGCACCTCGCCTTAAGTACGCATTTATCCAAAAAGACAAAAAAATTCTAAATTTCTTTTATGTATATGTACAATTTATTTACCAAAATAAAGGATGTTATATTAGAACTACTAAGAAATTCCAGATTTTTTGCCTAAATTTTCAATCGTCAAGTTTTTCCAGATTATTTTATGCTTCCAGGTAGAATGGCCAACCAGCTGAGTTAGCCTGAGACTTTCACAACTTTTAAACTAGAGTGAGTAATCCTGAGTATTCTAAGTGGCCTGAGTTTGTGAAAGTCCTGTTATTAAATGTTAATAAACTAAATACTTATGCAGTGGTTGCAGAAAAGTGAAAAGAATAATGATATTTAAGCTTTAATGCTATAAAATAAACAAATCTAGATGACAAAGTTAAAATAACCTACAACTACAACATAGTTTAGTCATAATTTAATTTAAATGTACACACCTTGATGTTTTAAAAATGTGTTGTAAACACAATGTAGTTTGGTACTTTCTAACAAAACAAAATGTGAAAAATATGACTTAACATTCTTTTTTATATCATTGACTGACATTTACTTTCTATATTAAATGTATGTATTAATTATGAAGAAACTTTAAAAAAAAAAATCATTTTAAAATCTTATAAAAAATTTTGCAGATTAGAATTATGTATTAAATGTTATTTAAAATAAAAAGACTTGTTTATTTGGCTCAATTATTTGGTTGCTAGTTGTAAGAAAGAAAACAAACAACTAAATTCCATATTATACCATGTCGTCAAAAAGTACGCACTGCCCGTGCTAAGTACGCACTTTTTGGTCAGGTTCAATTTGCGTACTTAAGCGTTAGTCTACTGTAGTTGCCTTCCAAACCTAAAAAACGTAATTAATACCCATAACAAAAGGATTTTAGACGATTCAAAAAATAAAGATAAGACTTGCAACTGTAGGGACAAAACCAACTGCCCTTTTAGAGGAGAATGCTTACTAAAAGGTATCTATAGGGCTTCTATCAGGAATAAGGAATACATAGGATCAACAGGAGTATCTTTCAAAAAAAGATGGCAACAACACAAATACAGCGTACTCAAGAAATCCCAAACAACTACTCTATCCAAATTTGCCATTTCAAACAATATCAATTTTGCCGAAATCAGATGGCAAGTGCTATACAAAGTTAACAGCTCAGTCCCGAAGAAAGCTGACAACTGTTCAATCTGCAATTTGGAGAGAATTGATATAGACAAAGCAGATAGAATCAAATCATTAAATATCAGAAAAGAATAAACCGCTATGTGTCCCCATTATAAGTCTTGTTATTTTTGATTTATTGTTTGCTTGTTGTGTCTTATTTTTACTATTTTTACCATCTTATAAGTTAAACTTAATCTTTAATTTTTTTTAGACTTTTTTAAATTTTATGATAATTTTTACTAATTAAACATAATAAGTTTTTATAAAGTAATTAATTAATTTCACTTAAAAATATCTATAAATTACTTAATTACTAATTTATGTCTAACTAGTACTGGTTAGTCTAATTAGTGCCAATTAATTTGATTATTTTTTCTATATATATCAGTGTGCTTCATTTTTATTGCTACCTAGACTCTGAAGATCCTTTTTTAAGTGAAACCGGGTTAGTAAGGTTGCAATTTCGTCAATAAATTATTAATTACTTTATAAATATCTAGATTATATATTTTACTCAATATGTGATTACTGAGCTGAAAGCTTTCTCAACAAATAGCTAGAATGGAAAGCTATAAACAACAATCAAACTACCTCCAAAATGATTGGATACTTTTGTCTTAGTTTTTGTTGAGTCCAAAAGCTTTAATATCGTTCTTTGAAAAAATTACTTTAAGTTCAAGGTCAATTTGTAAGTCTGAGAAAGTTTCCTGTAAGTCAACGTTTACTTCAAAAAGATCTGCTTCGAAGGGATCCATAATCCACTTCGGGACGTTTAATTGAAAAACGTCAGTAAACCGTTTACCAATATCACATTAAGCCGTTCCAGATGAGATGAAAATACTTCTACATCACCTTCACACTTGTTTTACGTTTTAAGTTTTCCTAACTTGCTAACTGTGAAAACTAATTATTTTTGAATTTTTTTTTCCATACAGTTCAAGTTGATTTATGAAACCGGGTATCTTACTTTTGACTTTTACAAGATTTAATTTTTTACCTTGTAAAGTTGTGTTCAGATTATTGATCTTACCATATAAGTCTGACATGTTGGCTGTATTAAATATGTGTTTTACGCAACTTAAGTACCAAAATATTTTATTTCTATGTATTTTTTTAATGGTTACTGCATAGTTGTGAAAAATTTCCAGTTACTTTCTAGATTTTTTAAATTTTTTCCAGGATTTTTAAAAGTAAGTTTTTTGGTCTATTTTTAGTTAAGAATTGAATTTAAGGTAAAAAATTGTTTTAAATATTATAATATTATTCCGAAGACACTCAAAGGTATAATATAAGTATGTATTTAAGAAAATAAAAGTTAAAACAAAAATAAATTATATATCTGCTGCTGTATATTTTGTATCTAATAGAAATTTAATTATTTTGCATTTGAAAAACTTTTAAGTTTCAGAATTTAAGTGATTTTTGTTTGAAATTTTAAGATTTTAATGTTTTTTATTAATAATTTTCAAATTCGAGGTTTTTACAAGTGATTCATGTTTAGATTATCAAATTGCAGGTTTTTTAAGGATCTCATTTTTTTACAATCTTGTTACTGGTTAATATTCTTTTGTTTTGTGATATTATTACTAATAGCTGTTTCGGTTTTCTATGTTTCAGATTTCTCTACATTAATAATCATTTTAATTTAAGTCATATGTTTCTGTTAAATATACCACTTTAGTTTTTACAAATAAGCCTTTTTCAATCAAAGCAGTAATTTTGTGCTAAATGGCAATAATATTCCAAACTTA
This sequence comes from Thalia democratica, assembly GCF_965202585.1. NCBI lineage: Eukaryota > Metazoa > Chordata > Thaliacea > Salpida > Salpidae > Thalia > Thalia democratica. The sequence goes on from NC_139169.1 coordinate 19,348,955, forward strand.
ACTATAATAGATTTATGTGTGAACAGTATATAAAAAATTGTGATTTGTCAATATACTTTTAAAAATTTATAGTCTTACTACATTTTTTTGATCTTTAATTTATCTACAAACACTTATTGAGGATTAGTTAGTTTCACTTGTTAATATAACATGTTTTTTCATGTACATGTTTTATATCAATTTTATTAAATTTTTGCATCGTTTGTCATCTTAATAATTTTTTGTGATCAACAAATCCGTTTACCGTGGAACTCACTAACTGTCTGAGTCTTTCAACAAACATTTTTTGATACATTAATATTTTATTTATTTAGTTTCTTCATTAATATGTTTTAACTTAATATTTCAAAATATTTTATTTAATCAAAGTAATTCCAACAAACTAGCCTAAGATTTAGCAGAAAAAACTTAAATAGTTTTTATTAGCACAATTTAGATATATTTTTTAATGTTCTTAAACCATCCTGAGTGCATGGCATCTCTGGTATTTGTATGCAAAAGGTATCTCACTTATAAGAAAATAACTCTTTAAATTAAATTTGATTAATTTGTTAATTATATTTGTAAAAGCAAGAAAAGCACTACTTTAGAAGATAGTTAAAGTGCCGTGATGAATTTAAGTCTAGTTGTGGCAAAAATGTTACAGATAACTAAATGTGAAACTTTGTAAACGTAGTTTTTGAGACTTTTTGATCTTTTTTTTACTGTATTCAATACAATCAGTAACTACGTCTAGGGAATTTATCTGGTTTAGTGACTTAAAACTAGCTTGACTTATATTAGCATAAAATAGCCTGAGTTTGAAAAAATAATAAAATTGAGTAAAAACTAAAAAATTACTGTTAATTTAATTTAAAACCCATAGTAATAACAAAACGAAAACAAAAAGTATTACGAAGATACTTAAAATAGTCTGAGTTATTTTATTTAGATGAAGCGTGTTGCACTTTTTTATGACGTTAAGAAATACTTTCAGTCTTATTTTTTTCTTAGATTATTAGTTTGTGATGTCATAATTACTGAATTGATCTACAAAAAAACTAAGAATAATGTTTTGAAAAGGTCTTTGGTTGTACGAATGCGAACTTTTTACATTGTGACTAACAAAAATATCAACTTTAAAGTTTTATTTAATGATTTAACTGTAGATATCCTTTAAAATGAAAGGTATCAGTCAGTCGATAAGCGGTCATTGATTTTTTTAGTTTTTAGAAAACGAAACCAAAAACAGGGTTACCACTTTTTAAGTCAATAAACTTTCTGAGTGGCCTTTAGTTGTACTGAGTTTATCTTCAGTTTTTTAAAATCCAAAAAATTATTGCTTCCGTTGCAAACTTCTTATAACTTATACTTATTTCTCTTTGAAATGATACCAACAATAACCGTATATATAAATGCTTCTTTATTAGATGTTTAATAATTAGTAGGAAATTTTGTTTTTGAAGATTCAACATATAAATTTAAATTAAATACAACTAAAATTTGTTTGGATAATTTTATGCATCTATTGTAATTAACTTTATTTGTGTACCTTATGCAACCTGGAAATAGCCGATACTGAGATATCAGATAAAAAGAAAACCGATAAACATAAAAAATGAGCTCATCAGTCAACACAACATTTGTACGATTTTTTTAATATAAGTCTGACAAATACATTTACTGCTCTAAATAAGTATGATGTCACCTTAAGTCCTAAAATGTTTTAATCCTATTCAAATTAATTTATTGTTTATTAGGTTTTAGTTTTAATTTTTTAAGGTCAAAAATTATATAGTTTTCGTTTTATTTTTTTGTTTTTAATTTTTAAACATTTGATCTTTTATTAATTTTAAGTTATTAGATTTTTTTGTAACTTAATAGTGATAACTTATACGATATTTCTAAAATTGTTTTTTCATCTTATTTTTAATCAAAACTATATGTTTATGTTTAAATGCGATACTGATGTTGCAAATGAGCCTTATTCATTTAGTCCTGGACATGACGTTAAACTGTTTTGGTGTATGACTCGACAACCGAAAGATTTTTTCGTGCACCAGGTCCATTAGCCAAAAGTTTTGAGCATTCTTTGTCGTTCAATAAACAATAAAATAAAACCATTTTGTACTGTATAGTGCATAACAACAAAACTTGTCAACCATAAAACTTATGTTGTAAATTACATATTTATAAAGTTTTACCTCAATTGTACAAATAATTTTTTTTAAACTCAACTTCACTTATATAATTTTATCTCTGTACAATGATTTAATAAGCCATGATAGGTACCTAAAACTTGAGTATAATTAAATTAACTTTTTACAAATCTTTGCACTTTTATCACTTTATTTTTTTTTTATAATCGCAGTTTGAATATACGTTCAGCAGTGAAAATAATTTACTACCAGATTTTGGAATAAAAAAAATTCAAGTTAACTTGTATATAACTGATTTTTTTATAATTTTATAGTTAACCAACTTTAACATTTATGTTTTACATTAATTCATTAATTCACTTGATATGTATTAATTGTTTGAATTTAAACACAAACATTGTTAAAAATAGTAAAGGTTAGCAATAAGGCTAAAAGTGAACAAAAACTTTTAAATTAATAAAAATTTAATTAATGAAAAAATATCTGCTATATTAGAAAATAAAATAAAGTTGATCAATATAATATAATTCCAAGTTTGTAAAAAATAATTTGTCCTGAGATTAAAAAAAAAACTGAAGCTACCCTAAGTTTTTACTTTGACACCAAATTATTTTGGGTTAGCTTGAGTTAAAAAAAATTCAATAAAATCCTGAGTAATTTTGAGTTGTTCTGAGATTTTCAAACTTTTCAAAGTATCCTTAGTATCATGAGTTGGTGGTAACCCTCCGAAAGTAATATAATGTATATTTAATCTGATTTTTTGTTTAAAAAATGATTTAACTACTTTAAGTATTTTAAAGGGTTTCAACTATTTGAGTCAAAAAACTGTCCTGAGTCATCCTGATTTTTTTCAACTCAACAAAGTTAATAAAAATAAAAATCTTCAACAAAATATTGCAACTTAAACCAGTTAAGTCTTTAAAAAAAAACTGACTTTCAGAAATCTCAAAACTATGAAAAATAAAATTAACTTGACTCAGCCTGAGTTAAATAAAAAAATCTAAATATCCTTAGTTACTTTTGGCTGTCCTAAATCATCTTGAGGTCTAAAAACTTATTGTATCTTACGATATATAGAGTGTGTGGCAAGCCTAGTTATTTTAAAAAGGTTAGTTGTAGTGGGACTATTTTTTGCTATAAGATTAGTTAATAAAACTATTCAAAAATATTTTTACATTTGATACTTTTGTGTTAGTTTATAAAGGATCAATTTATTAAAGAATCGTATTCATTACCAGTCATTTAACGACGTAAAAGCGCTCAAAAAGAATTAAGTAAAAGGACTTAGTGAACAAAAAAACCTTTGGTTATCGATTTGTAAACTACTTGTATTACAGTTAGCATTTTGTCTAACACTATTAAACATTTTATCAAAAAAATATATATTATAAAGTAGATCATACATAAATGGCTCTTTTTTAACATTGAATATTTATTAAAATGTCTTAGAAATAAATTGAGTTGCTTAAAAACTCAAAATTTTTTATACCTGAAAACTTTTTTTTTTAATCTCAAGGGTAAAATTATGGCAAAAAAAGTGTACTTAAAGAAAGTTATAAGTTAAAAAACATGCTGGTTTTCTCACTTAATTTATACAGATACGCACGTCTTTTTAAGGACAGTTTTAGACCAAATTAAGTTGTTAAAAAAAGAAATATATGGAATAGTTACTATACTTTATACACCAATATGAAAATAAAAAGTGTACTCATTTAAGGCGCTGATAAAACATTTTAAAATTCCTTACTTAAGTGAAAGTTGAAGTAGTCAGTAATTATGCATCAGAAAATATTTAAACTAAATATCCTGTATCACGTCTAAAGAATAAAAAAAATACATAGACAACTTTAAAAAGAAAAGAATTTGAAATGCTTTTTAACAGTAATAACTATAAGTTCAGTTAAATTTTAATAAAACTATTCTTTACACTCTAACTGCTCTCCTATAAAAATTGTATCAGCTCACTTTACACTGTCTGCTTTTCAGCACAAAAAAAGTTTTTGTTTGGAAAGTAAATGCGATTTAAAATTGTTTTTGTTTTATATTCATTAACTAAGCTTTAAATTTTATTTACAATGTGCAAAAGGTACAATAATTTTATTAAATTAGTAAACTTTCATCAATAAAAATAGTTTTAAATAATTTTTCCTTAACACCTGGCAGTTATGATATATAGTAATATACTTAATTTATTACTACTATCTAAACATTTAACATTTTTCACAAGTAATCTGTACTAAAACTTTATATAATATGTGCTAGTAAGATTTAATATAAACTTTTATAAGTTAGATGTAAAAAGTTAAGAAACTACTAAAGTAGTATTCTAAAAAGGTAGTTACCCTGAGGTATTTAAAAAAATGACATTTTATATTAAAGCAGGATTTCACAAACTTGTTTTCGTAGTTGCTATGCTACTTTTACAAAAGGATAGAAAAAAATATTCGCCCCCATTTATTACAAACCCGAGCCAGGACATTTGGTATAAACTAGTTGTTGCCTCTTATGTAGCTATCGCCCCTTCATTGTATAAAGTTTAACAATTGATCGTCTTTTCTTACTAGATATATTCATTTGACTAACTAAAAATGATATCGCCTTTTTCAGAAACCCTGTACGTAATTTTATTACAATAAACTGTTAATAATAAACAATAAATAACTCTATCTGGTATTTAATCCTAGCTGTGTTTCTAAAGCAGAAACAGTACAAACAAGCGTTATTATACCTAACTGATTCATACGTTCACTTTATCACCTCAAAACTTTAAGACTAAACTCTAATCGATTTATTCTTGAAGATCTGTAGTATTGATTTACGAAATACTCAAACTTCGCATCCAAAAATATAACAGTTGCGTACCACAAACTCAGGCTAGTTTGGAATGTTTTAAGATTTTTTGAAGAACCTGACTAGCTAAGATTTTTGTAGTACTTATGCTAATTTATATTTTTTTTCTTAAACTTCATAATTTTACGATTTAGAATTGTTTTTTTATAAAACAGTTTCGTATTTTATTGTAGTTATTAAGTTGTTTTGCTCTTACAATACGACTTTTAGCTATTTAGTCATGGACAAGACGTTAAAAATATCATTGGTGTATGAATTGATAACCGAAAGGTTCTTTGTGCACCAGGTCCTAGGACCAAATGTTTAAAGCGTCTTTTTTGTCGTTCAATAAACTATAGCTATTAATAACTAGTAATTAGATTAAGTAGTTATTAACTTTTAACTAAAAAAATTAAACATAAGTCACTCATTTTACAAAGGTTTATTAATTAATTTCGTTTAGTTCATCATCAGAATAAGCTTTCTAAAAACTGATAGTATTATATCTGTTATTTATTTTCACAGTTTATTATTAACAAAACAATGTTTAACTCCTATATTGGCATATAGGAGATTCTCAGTTGTAATATAAATCTAAAAAAGTTTTTAAACAGAATAAATGGAAGATATTTAAACGTATTAAACAAAACAAAATGAAAAACAAAGTATTGAACTTATGGTTTAACAACAAAAATTAAAACTTATTTATGCTCAGCTTAAGTGAAAATTTAGTGTTTATATTATACTTTTAAGAATTTTGATGGTATTATAGACTAGAAACAAAAGGTAATTAACTAGTCAAAATAATAATAAAACAAGATTAACATTGAAATAAGTTGCCAAAAAAATAAAGAAATATAATAATAAACACAAGATTTGCAATCGATAAGGTTTTACATTGACTGTTGAAAATCAAAGCTCATGTTTTTAACTTAGATTTATGACGTAACTATATTGTTGTTTAATTTAGTGTACAAATTTAGAAATTTTGTTGAGTAGTCTTATTGGATAAGTTATGTAATCAAAAGTTTTAATTTGGGATCGTGTTTTAATGTAAATAAATTATTAGAGACAAAAAAATTCCTTACAATTACAAATAATTTAACTTACTAATTAACGGGTGCTAGTTTAAGTTTTAAAGCAGAGTTTCTGATCGTGTGGACAGATTGCAAACAGCTCGTACCAGTTATTTAAGTTGACTTATTTTAGCATTGGCTATCACTTTTTTTCTTAAATACAAGTTGTGCAGATGCTGTATATGCTTTTAATTTCCCCAATGTGGTGGAGGACGCTCCATTTGTGTCGTAAATTATTTTGTTATGTTTCAAATGCCAAACATATTTTGCTAGTTCTGTCCCGTTGTCTTTATAACGTTTGAAACTGTTATGTTGACTGTACCATCTACTTTTCAAGTGTTTCTGGTTGAGCCAAAACAATACTTTACTTCCTTTGCAGGTTTTATCGTAGCTTTGTAAATTACAATTTTTACTAAACGATTGTTATCCACATAGCATAAATTCTTTGATCGGTAGTTACCGGATGAGGTGTTAGTGGTGATGATTTGTTTTTCCGTCCTGTTGGTTTTATTTAAAGTTTTCTTGTTATTTTTTGTATTATTACCTTAACATTGTCAATACAACTGTAAGACAGTTTACAGCTATTTTGCTTAATATTTTATTTAGTACTTCTTTTTGTTTACAGTGTTTATTAGTAACTTTGAAAAATGTTTTGCCGATATTAGTTGTTACGGACTGGCAGAAAGGAGGCTTAAAGTAAATGGTTTTCATTGGTCGGTTTGTTTTCTTTCTAGTTTGAGTTTTTATATTTTCTGTATATCTTAGCCTATGTTTGAAGTTAGCATTGTCTAAAGTGTTTTAGTACGTGGCTACGTGGCTGTTAAATATTTTTTTATTTTCGGAAAGTCTATTAGTTCATTAAAGAAAACCATTTTCTTTAATCCTCCTTTCTGCTAGTCCGTAACAACTAACATCGGCAAAGTATTTTTCAAAATTACTAATAAACACTGAAAACAAAAAGAGGTACTCAATAAAATATTTAGCAAAAACAGCTGTAAACTGTTTTACAGTTGTATTAACAATATTAAGGGAATAATACGAAAAAAAACAAGAAAAGTATAACATAAACAAGTTTTATTTTTTGTTGTTAAACCATAAGTTCAATACTTTGTTTTTAATTTTGTTTTATTTGATAATTTTACGTATCTTCCATTTATTTTGTTCAAAAACATTTTACAGATTTATATTACAACTGATGACCTCCTATATGCCGATATAGGAGTGAAACATTGTTTTGTTAATAATAAACTGTAAAAATAAATAATCGATAAAATTCTTATAAAACAAACTTAAATCGAGAACTTGAAATTGTTTGATTTAAAAAAAGGTACAGTATGATAATATTATAGTGTAAATTTAATTATAAACAGCTATTTGAAATACCTAGCTAAATATTGTTACGTCATAAAGCATAAAAGTCTGTTTAAAATGTGTAAATTAGAGTTGAATTATACTTATGAATTTGAAGTTGTTTGCAAAACAAATATTGTTTAAAACAAAAACATTTAAGATAGTAGAAATTTTGCCTGAAACTAAATTAAATTAAAACTAAATTACAAAAAGACAACTATAATACTAAAAACACGCTATTTATAAGGTTTAAAATTGTAAAAATCTCTTTGTTTGCAAACCTTTTGCTCGCAAGTTCTAATAAACATAGATTCTAGAACTGAGAGATGGTAAGTTTTTCTCGCTCTAGATAGAATTTTGAACCTACTATCCAGGTAGTTCTCAACACAAACAGGGTGGTTGAGGGGGGGGGGCTCTTCAATAGATGATTGTTCACCTTTCGGCTTAATGTTAACATTAAAAATGATCCTCTTTAGCTTTTTCGTGACATGCTGCTCTCCCCTGACGTGGAAACGTTGAGACGTTCGACCTACGTAGTCATTTCCGCAATGACAGCTAAATATGTATACTACATTTACTTAAATCATACATAGGTGTGGCATCTTTCACAATTCCATTAAGCGGGCGGTTGGTGTTGTACACAAGAATTAGCGAAATGCTATTAAAGGTGGATTTTACAGCTAATGAAGCTTGCTTAGCCAGTCTTATTGAGTTTGTACCCATATAAGAAAGGCGGAGGTAGACTGGGCAAGGATGTGGGCCGAAAGAGGGTAGGCAGTTCATTTTGGACTGAGTTGCCTTAATTGTCTTCTTGATGACTATTTCGGGATAAATTAATGAGAGAAAAGTTTGTAAATGTTGTCAAGTTCTAGATCCAAACAGTCGGCTTTGGAAATTTTAATAGCTCTGTTGGTTATGCATTGTATTATCTTCAATTTTTGTTTGGTGGAACAAAACGAGTTCAAGAAAATGTAGTGAGGACTAAAATTATCGTATACAGAAGTAGAAAAGGTGTTGTTGTTGTTCAAAATTCTATCTAGAGCGAGAAAAACTTACCATCTCTCAGTTCTAGAATCTTAGTTTATTAGAATAGTAGAGCCGAAAATTTGCAAATAAAGAGAGTTTTACAATTTAAAACTTTATAAATAGCGTGTTTATAGTATTATTGTTGTCGGTTATTGTCGTCTTTTTGTAATTTACTTTTTATTTAATTTTGTTTAAGGTAAAATTTCTACTATCTTAAATGTTTTTGTTTTAAACAATATTTGTTTTGCAAACAACTTCAAATTTATTATTCAAATTTAAATTCAACTCTAATTTGAACATTTTAAACAGACTTTTATGGTTTATGACGTAACAATTTTTAGCTGAGATTTCAAATAGCTGTTTATAATTAAATTTACACTTTAATATTTACAGTTTTTAGCACATTTGTTAGAGATGAACTGAAAAAATTAATTAATAAACCTTTTTAAAATGAGTGACTTGTGTTTAAATTTTTTAGTTTAAACCATTACCAAAACCAAACTATTTACTTTTGCAAGTTTTAGCATTTTTTTTTTTCTCTTTTTCCAAAAACTTGATCGTATATAAAATCAAGCCATTAGAATATATTTCAGTATAATATTTGATCATTCAGATTAGTTTTTTGCTTTAAAAAGTGGATAACCAAATCTGTAGTTACAAATGTTACATTGTACATTCAATTATAGACAGGTAACAAAATAATTTATAAACTTGGTTGCTAATATATTTTCCTTAAAATGATTAACTAGACTAAATTACTACAATAAGAAATGTTTTGTATATAATTAAATAGTTTCGCTCCAACAATAAAAAAATGTTGTAACACCTAAGTATTTTAGTATTATGTTTGTAGTTTTTATCTAGGTTTTAAAATGTTTGCTAGAAAAAATTGATAGGACTGCAGTTAAAAATCATAATTTTATTGACTTGCACTAAACTACAATAATTATAACTTTGATTATTTGTATCTTAACTATTTTTATGACATATTTAATTGCTTAGTAGAGTACTTTTAATTTAAGTACATAGATTTTAAGTTCGATAGAAAGTATATATAAAATTGCTTCAAAATTTAAAAAAACGTGTTTAACAAAAGATTGAAGCATAGGTTCACATTAGTTGTTAATAATATCCTGATAGTATTTTTTAAACAAAATTTTAAAGAAATATTTTATATCAATTATAATATATCAGCAAAGTACTTCTTTTCCCTATTATACTTTTGTAATAGGTTAACAAATTAAACTATAAAAATGATTTTTTTTTGCTTTTATTCATGAACTGCAAACCTTTTTTTATATGTTTATGAAAATTCTTCCCGACGGTAAAAAATTAAAAAAAAAAAAAAGCAAATTGAATAGTTCTTATTAACTGAGTTTAGAAAATCCTTTTTAAGACTGACTGTACTTCGTAAGAAGTTTTTGAGCTTAGTTGATTATTTTTTAAATTTTAAACTACTTATAACTGCTTTTTGATCATATAAGCAAAACATACTCTAACATAAAAAATTTATATTCAAAGGATTTTTCGCAACAAGAGTAATTAAAAAAAAAACTGGAAGACTTGTTAAACACTTATGAGAAGTATGAAATAAATATATGAATGAGTTATATAAAAATTTATATTTCAACAACTCAAATTGTTTTTCTAGAAATTTTAAAGCGCTAAAACTCAAAACAAAGTACATATTTAAAATAAAAGGGGTTGCAGGTCCAATTAATAAGATTATAATAGTACAGTGCTTATTCACTTATCCGGACACGTTGGGCAAGATTTTTCTGTAAACATGTCCGGATAACTAAAAATCCGGATAACTACAAAAAACCAATTTTTTCATATAAATATAACTGCTACACATAATGCAATGCATAATAAAAGTGCTATGGTAAAATCAGATACATAGTACATCATTGTGAGTAATATATAATAAAATGATAAATAATAGAAGATAAATTTCAGCTTAATTAATTTAAAAGTTTTTTAAGGTTGGAAAACATCAGACTTAATAACCCTCTAGAACGATATACGTTTTCTGAGTGTCAAGCAAGTAAAGTGTATCATTTGTAATTCCGCCTGCCCTAACTTATAGTTTTAAAGAAAGAATAATTTTTGTTTAAGAATAAAAAAAAAAAATATCTTTAAAAACAAAAAATAACGCAACCTATCTCTCTAAACAAAAAATACTTTTTAAACAAAGAAAAAAAAGTAGACATAAAAAAAAAATTTGACGAGTTTAAAATCAATTTAACGGAAACATATCACTCCTAACAAACTAGTTTTTATTGGAAGTTTTACTTTGAAAAGAAAGAATAGACGTTTGTTTTAAATTTTAAACGTTTAACATTTGTATCAAACAAAATTGTTAGTGTTCAATATTGAAAATTTTTGCATTTTTGTGTGACCGAAACTGTCCGGATAAGTGAGCGTACGGATAAGTGAATAAGCACTGTAATAAAAAAACATATTGAAACGAAACTAAAAATTACTTTAGTTTAAATTGTGTTTTAGCCATTTCTCAAAAATATTAAAAAAATGTTGTAAATAAAAAAAGGTTAGTTAGCTTAGTTAGACCTAAAACCGTTTTTTTCATATTTGTGCTACTTTTTAGTTGTTGCCCTTTATACTTTTTTTTTAATTCGAATCGTCCAAATTTTAATAGTCGTGCACCCATAGAAAAGGTGCACTTTAATTACAACAAAATAACTGTAAACTTCAAAGGAATTTTTATAATTGTTAAATTGTTGTAGTAAAGTCTAAACAAAAAAACATCAACAAACGACAAAAACAATTCAAGTGATAGCACATACAATGGTTTATTAAAATAAGTTTAAATCGAATAAGTATAAGCGTTTCAATGTATTTGATTATTTGTAACAGTTTAAGTAAAAAGATTACAAACACATGCTGCTATATATAGTTTAATATTGGGAGACACAAAAATCTAATTTTTATCAATCATTGAAAAATTTTTAGAGTAATTATGTAAAGAGAAAAAAACTTTAATAACTCTGATCAAATCTGGAAAAAAAAGTTTAAAAACAATTATATTTAGAAAATATACTGGATACACTTTATTTTGACTGTGTAAATAACTTCATATTTTCTTTAAATTTTTTTTCTTAAAATAGTTTTAAAAGTTGTTCTTGCTTATAAAATAATTAACATCAAGTATTGTTACACTATAGTAAAAATTATTAACAATAAATAAACGAAGTAGTGTTTTTAATTTATTAAGCTTACAAACTTCTTTTAAATATTTTAAAAAACCATTAAACTAGAAAAAAAATGATCCAAGTCTAGCTGTAATTTTATTACAAAAGTCTAAAAACCTCGAACTGCAAACGCGCAGCGGGTGACGTTTTCTAACAGCCAATGAGACGGCGAGTAGAGTCGAAGCGGCCAATAAGAGCTTGGCAATTTTCACCTCGCGCTCAATCCTCACGTACAGCGGGTTGGTCTGGATAATCTCGTCCACCGCCGATCCCGATTTGTTTTTGTGCGGGAACGGAACATCGGGTGCCGGATAACCGAGGAACTTGCACAGAGGCTCCCATCCGTCGTCCAAGTCGAACACAAGCAGTCGATCTTTCGGTGCGTTCTGTATATTTATTGAAATTAAAGATGTTTTGCTGAATTAGAAGAAGTACTTATAAGAAATGTTTAAAATTAAATTTAAATTCAAAAATGTTGTGTAAAAACCAAATACTAATTTGTTGTTGAAAAAGCTGTGTACTTTTAAATCACCATAAGTACATGTGCATTATGTCTGTTGTATGCATCTATTGCCAACGTTTCATTTAATGTTGACGTCGGTTCTGGCCAGTGACCCATTATACATGTAACTGTTATGACGTCATAACTACGTAATATCAAACACATGTAATTTTTCAAATATCAAAAAAAACAACTATAGACTAAAAATCATACTATCGTAAAAACTTAATTTAGTGCTTTTGTTTGAATGTATGTTTTATTGTCTGCCTATATGTAAAATCATAACGTGTTAGTAAAATTTTAGTTTATTATTAATTAAAATTTTCAGATCCTAAACACCTTAACAAATACAATATTATGTTATTGTGAAAATCACAGAAACAGTTGTACAACTTGAGCAGTTTTGTATGTAAAAGTAAGGATAAAATAATGAATAAATGCAAATTTGCAAGTGTCTCGATAAGAGTACCCGACGTGGTGTCTAATGTAACCAATCTATGTATTAAGGGTAATTAAATGGGGATATATAATTTTAGATAAGATAAATACATCTAAGATACTTAAAAGTCAACAAAAATTTATTTATAATATGAAGATATAAAGTAGTCACACGACACACTAACTAAAACTACAGTTGAGCACAAGTAACAAGAAGTATCTTTAGCTAAAGAAACGAAGTATTTCAGACTTAAACTTAAACATTTTATAATACAACATTTCGAGCTTTACCAAACACCAATGATACTGCTACTGCAAGTAGATGCAAGTAAAATTCCGTTTTATAAGCACTGAAACAAATGTAACTACTAACAATAAAAAATGTTTGTTTTTTCAATACTGGAAGCACGTCACGAAATCTGCGTAAAACAGTTTTCAACATCCGCTTTAAAATAAGAAAATGAAATCTTAATATCATTACACAAGCATAAATACTGTTTAATAAAGAAACAAAAGCTAGCTGTCGAAAAAGCTTACGTTCATTAGGATATTAATGTTTTTATTATGAGTTTTTAAGCGATTGTTTTACCTACTCCATTGATTACATAGTTATACTATATTATTTTATAAACTAAATACAGCTGAAAATTAAGAAGTTCAAAAGCTTATGAAAAATTATGTTATTTCTAATTTTCAAATTGATTTAAAAAAAAAATATTTATTGCTTTCATTGACAAATACTAATTGAGCAATTTAGTAGTACGTTTTTATAATAAATTAAGTCAAAAAAAAATTGAAAGTAAATTCAATAAAAGTTTTTAAACTAACATATTTTGACAAAGTACGCGCGTTGTCCTCTGTTGTACGGAGATAGCATTCTGATGGTAGAGAACACGTGATCAATGACCCGTATCTGTTTTCTGAAACTTTCGAACCATACTCTGTCCGAAGACCTTTTCGTAAGAATTATCTGCGTATATGCGTTTTTTAAAAACATAAAACTATTTTTATAATTTAAATTAGTAAAAATAACTTAAAGAAATAGATATTTTGTATTGTTTGAGTTAATGTTTGTGCATTTTACTGAAAAACTACATATCACAAACTTTTACAACTTTACTAACTTCTTTAGTTTATTACATGTAGGTTTAAAATAAAACTGAAAACTAAAAGTAAGTTTTCAAATAATGAAATTGCCGCAAATTCATAAAGATTAGTAAAATTTTTAAAGTTTGTGATTTGATTTTCGAATCCAAACTACTATAGTAAGAAAAATTTTATGTGAACAATTTTCAATGTATAGCACTAAAGTACCTACATAAAAACTAGTAAAATGAAAATATCCAAGTTCAGAAATAAATTTGACAAAAAAAACCTTGGCGTCGGGAAAAGCATCGCTGATCTGCTTCCAGAAGAAGCAGGCGGGAACGTCGGTGACCGAATCGTATTTTTCAAACATCCGCTTGAAGTCGCACTTGCCCTCACCGCACAGCTTCATCCAACCGTCGTGCTGCTCCATGAACTGGTCGGGAAAATCGCAGTTTTTCATTCCCAGTTGCTCGAACGCTGCGGCCATCGATTTCGTGCCGCATTTCGGGAAAGAAGCCAGAATCACCTTCATTTTGGCGGGAAAATGTTTATGTTTTGGTAGATTGTTTTGACTATTAGTTTAACCTGTAAAAAATGTATTTTAGACTACAGCTGATGTAAACTTAGTTAAAGTTAGAACCTTTATTTTTAATCATAACTTACTGGAAATGACCGTAATTGAAAATGTTTAAAAACAGAAAAAAAAACTTATTAAAACAAGGTAAATAAAGCTTTATCAAAACATTTAAAATACAGTTGAAATAAAATGTATAAAAATAAGTTATGTCATAGGCTAAATATTAACAAGAAAAACATACCGTACGCACGCTTTTTGTTTTTTTTCTTAATTTAGATTTGTAAAATAAAACTATTTTTTATAAACAAAATTAATAGATACAATTTAAATTTGAATTTTAGTAGGTCGATTTGATAAGTTTATGCTGATTTTATCTTAATTGTAGTTAAACATAAAATATTTGTAAAACTAAAACAAAAACACGGTTTTATGCTTCTTGATCTAAACATGAAGTTTTATACAAATTAAAAATAAATATGATGCTAAAAACTTGAATGAAAAACAACAAAATATAGTATGAATTAAGAATTTAAAAGCTTAAAATTAACATTTTAATTAGCTTGGGTTGAATTTAGAACTAACTTAAAACTTCTGTAAGTAAAAAACTCTGTAAAATTTAATAAACTTTAGCAACATAACATTTATTCGATATATAAAGTTGTTAAAAATGCTGGATTAATAGTGAAAAGTTTTGTAATCATTAACTTTGTGATAAACGATTTATCGCTATGAAATGTTTACTTCCAAAACAAACAGAAAATTCATGCTTTTTTGATAAAAGCAACGTGCATAAGTAATGCTAACAGGTTTTTAAATTTTCTATAGTAAAAACAAAAAAATAGCGTTTTGTTTGACTAATTTTATATAGCTGAATCTAAACTTGACAAATGCAATACATAAACATGTATACTATTTAAATTCACTTGATTTTTATAAGTGATAGGAAAAAAAGTGATTTTTTAATTTATAAAAATGATAGCTAAACTAATAAAAATATTGAAGCTTATTTTTGTTTCGTTTTTATATTTAAACAAAATTTATGATCACATATATTTTTAAGTTTTAATAACATTTTACGCCTTCACGATAAAAAA
Organism: Thalia democratica; assembly: GCF_965202585.1. Classification (NCBI taxonomy): domain Eukaryota; kingdom Metazoa; phylum Chordata; class Thaliacea; order Salpida; family Salpidae; genus Thalia; species Thalia democratica. The sequence goes on from NC_139169.1 coordinate 19,364,286, forward strand.
AACATTAAATCATAGCAACAAATAAAAATTTTGTTGGTAGCTTGTTATGGGTCTATTTTGTTATTTTTCTTTTGTTGTTAACATATTTAAGAATGAAAATTGTCCTGTGTTGTAGTATACAGAAGAAGTTATTATGGCCTGGAGTATCTTGGTCTGGAGTAAGAACTCCATTTAATCAGGGAAAGTCCCCTTTTTTTATAAAAACTTTGAACGTTTAACTCTTAAGGCTTTTACTGAATTTATTGACTCATTAGGTTTAACTTAGTAACTAATAAATATGTAATAAAATTAATATAATATCATACCATATAAAACTATATAATTAATTATAATAATATAGTATCTATAATGAAAGCAGTTTATTGGAAAAGTGATAAAGCAGCTAATATATCAGTAGAATAAACCTGCAAAAATAAATACAACAAGTAAACACAAAGTTATACAAATAAAAATGTTCTTAATAATATTGTTAAAGTGTTTGAATATAATAATCTTAAGTACAAAATCAGGACTCACTAACAGTACAAAGTCTTAATATACGTTGTGCTTAATGCTAAACTGAGCTAAACGATGGCTAAACTGAGCACAATACAATAATACAAATATTTTATAAAATGAGAATCATAAAAAAGTTCTTAAATTCAATTATTTTCTCAAATTTGATGTGCCTTCCGAACGGTCTTATGGCTAACTGAGCACAATAATAAACAATATTATTTTTTTTGTTTTTTGAGCATCAACCGCCCCTGGCAGTCATTTAAGAGCAACAAAATATACATTTTGTTACATTAAGCAGCTCGAAAAATTCTCAAGTACGAAACTTAACTTAAACATACATTGCTTATTGGCTGATTAAAAATAAACATTTCGGCTTTTTAAAATGATTAGGAAGAAAACTTAATTACTTTTTAATTTGCAAAAAAAAAAAGAATAAACTGTTATAAGTCAGATACAATTTTGAAGAAAGTTAAAAAATATAAATAAATTTAAATAAAACTTTACATATATATTTTACATAAATTTTTAATTAAATATACAACAACTGAAAACTAAAATTAAACTTTTTTCCTGTGACTGTTTGTAAGTTAACATTTTTTTTTATTAATCTAAACACTGGTATTACACTTATGTTAAAAGAAATTTGTAATTAGGTTCAAAACATTTAATTTTTATTAATAAAATTAGGTTCAAAATAGGGTTACTGATTTCTTTAAATCGCATTTAAAATTTATACATGATTCAAATGTAAAACAAGTATCTAGTATCGATAGTTTTTAAAATAAGTTAAGCGTCTACTACGTTTTTTATAAAAAATAATAAAAAAACATCTGTTAAACGTAATATTTATAAGTTAAACCCTTCTTAAAATGTTCTAATAAAGTTAAATTACTAATATAAAAGAATGTTTTTTTTAACTATTATTCAAATACAAAACAAATCAAATACAAATACCTTCATAGTGTGTTCTTTAAATCAATTAAAATAGTAATGTTTGCGATAACAAAAAATTTCTCAGTTGTTGAGTTTAAAGTTGCAACGTTACATTCAAAAACAAAATAAAGAAATCGTACTTCTAACAATCGGTTTATAATATCAAAATCAGTAGTTTTTGTTTACAAGTTTTTGTTAATTTTTTTTTATTTGAAGCTTTTTTGTTTTCTTGTATAATTTTAGTAAACAATTTTCGGCCGCAAAGGTTAAATGCTTAAAATTATGTAGTTGTTAAAATTCAGAAAAAATATCTACATTATATTATTTTTAGTGTTGTACACGCGTTACTTATTTAAGCACATATTTTTTTTTCTTTCTTTAATTAAAAAAATTCAAAAAAAAGTATGGTTTTTTCAAAATAATATAAATATTACAAAAAGTATTTCTATCTAACTTTACATCCAAAGAACTTTTCCTGTTCAGGGAAAGTTCTTTGGATGTAAAGTAGATACTTATTTGAAAGCTTGTAACTAAACTCATAACATTAGGGTGAACTTGTGAGATATTGACGACAAAAAGAGTTTTGTAAATGTTATTTATATGATAATTTGTTTAGTTTTTCATTTGAAAAGTAATTTTACTATGGCAATAAAGAATTGAAAAATAAACAAATAGTAATTTACGATTATTTTTTTTATTATACTAATTAATAAAATTTTTGTAATATTTGCTTTATATTAATAAATTTAGACTTTTTATCTAACTCTAACATTGCTCAAATAAAAAAAGTTAGCTAAAATACAAAAAAAAAACTGTTGTTTTGTTTAAAAACCGCAAAAAATATCGAGAGTAAATCTGTATTTTAAGACAATTTGACAGCCTTAATTAGTTTTATATACAACATTATATTAACTTTAATTTTTGTGAAGATTCGTTAAGTATATTTTATTGTATCTTCAATATAATACTATTATTTTTAACTTTGAAACAAAAATTGTTTTATAAGCATTTTTTTAATAAGTTGTTAAGCTTAAGTTTCTTTCTAAACTATTCTGTACTCTTACTTAACATTAGTATAATCTTTACGTTTACTTTAAGTTTACGGTGTACTTCAAAAAACAATGTTGACAACACAGGAATAAAATCAATAAACTATAACTACGTATTAAATAGTACTCTATAATTTTTGGATTTTATGTTTATTTAAATTTAACTTCAGTTCTGTATTATCTCTTGCTATGTTTACAGTTTTCAGTGTTGAGAAAAAAATTTAGTCAGGATTTTTTCTAGATTATTTTATAGGTTTTACAGTTAAAAAAAATTAGCATTTTTTATTTCACATCATGTTGTATGAAAAAAAAATGTTTTTTTTTGAGTTTTTTTTATTAATTAAAAATTTTTCTTTCTACAAATTTGAAAAATTGTATGAAACTGATACGTTCTTAGAATAGTTATTTAACAATTAATATATAAAATTACCGAGTACTTAACTTACAAAGTGTCGACAAAATATATGTAATATTAATTTAAAAAAAAAACTAATGTTGTTTTTTATTTTACAATAACAAATTTTGAGTATAGTTTTTGGGATCATACAACATTTTTTAGTAAAAGACTCATTTGTTGACCATTTAGAAACAGGTTTTTAGAAAGCTTTACAAATTAATAAGAAAAAATAAATAGAAATATATTTACTAGTAAAACAACTTATTATTTTTAAATGAGGAAAATAGAAAAACAGTCGAAATTATTTAGTAGTAGTTTCAAGTGTTGGTTTTAACAGATAAAAATCAATGGAATCTTTTCAAATATGAAAATCATCATATAAAAAATTACTATTGTCATTATAACAGAAAGTATTGAGGGAAGTTGAAATGGTGAAGTTGTAAAAGTAAAATTTAAAAATTCACGCGTAGCAAACAGTCCAAACGCCCATTCTGTTCCACCTGTATTTCCACTCGACACCGATATTAACCAGCTTGTTGCCTTTCAGTTCAAAACTTCTCACTTCTATCTTTCTTTCCGCCCTGAAGTCGTCGGGATGCAAGCAGCGCAGCCCGTATATTTTGTCGTTCCTGTCGATTGTAAACTTGAAGTCCAAATTGTAGCGGTCGGGCAGCGATGCGGGCAAAAAATCTTTGACAAAATAAAAAATATTGTTTTTAACATCGAACACCAGTACTTCTTTTACTTTTACGTAAGGGTCGGAAACGCCCATGGTATTCACTTTGATGAGAACTTTTTCTTCTTTTGCGTGGTATACAATTTTTTCGAAGGTGGCAAACCTAATGCTTTCTTGTTTCTCGTTACTTTTGATTTTTATGTTCAAAGTTGACAATCTTTCGTCTTTTATAACTCGCAACGTTTTAGTGCAAACTGTCAACATAAAAACGTCATTCAACGTTAAGAGAGAAGCCGCATCACCACCGTGTCTAGTTTCATTTACATATGCAGAACCTTCACCTACTTGCCCGTAAAATACATATAACTTATCATCGTAGCACTGTGAAAAAAACAGTCTAAAATTTTTCGAACCATCTTGACTTGTCCTGGGATCGTACGTTGTATACCCACATTTTTCCAAGTCACCGGTAGGATTCTTCTTTTGAAAAACAGACAAATGCAGCGAACTGTTACTTGTACTATTATCCAATTCGCTGACTACAAAAACGTTGTTCTCGTCGGAAGAAACAACGGGCTTGCTGTCATCTGAAAACTTAAACGTTAATTTAAACTTACCCATCTCGAACTTGTTTCTTTCACCTGTGATCAGATCGTACTGGAACAAATTGAGCCGCTTCGAATTCGGAGTCCTATTATCCCACGCGTACGCGAAAAAACACAACAAATTTTCAAACACGTGCAAGCTTGCGAAATCTTTCTTTTCAAAGTGGCAAATCTCGTGCTCAGTATCAGAGTGCTTGGACAGCATCTTTAAAGTGTCACTTCCTCTTTTGATCGCCTGCAAAAAGTACAAGCCGGAGTAGCTCGGCCTCAACGTTCTACTGAACGTCAGCGCTCTCTCCTTGAACTCCTCAGGGTAGAAGGAGTGCTTGTGCTCCAGCATTCTGAGCTTGGATGCCAAGGTCTTGCGGTTGAGGTTGCGGGTGAAGTGGTCCAAGCAAATTTCTTGCAGGCTTTCGACGTGCCAGTAGTTGGCCAAATGTATCATTTCGTGCAAGTGCTTGATGTTCAACGTGATCTCGTCGGTTTCGAAAAACTTCACAGCTGACTCAATAGTTTCGAACCGCTTCGTGATGAAGTCGGGAACGGTGAGGTTCAACGAGTTTTTCTTCCAGTATCTTTCAGACATCACTTTGAAGAAGACGGATTTTTCCACCAAGTTTTTTCTGTGAACTTCGGCGATGAATCTAGACGTCAAAAGTCCCTTGTGGTAAACCTTTATCGTTTCGTCGCTTTCGTATTGGTTTTCGTCCCTGTCTTGACTGCCCATCTTATTATAACTTGAACCTAGCTTGAAAAAGTCTAATAATATTTTTGTTTAAATATTATATTGTGTTTCAAATAAAATAAATAGATGCTAGCGTTTTATAAATAAACTGTCCTGTCGTTTCTTGAAGTACCTAAATTAGTGCAGCCATGTATTTATCTGATAACTAACAAAAGTTTCCATTAAACTTTTTTTTAGTAAAATTAATACTTTTTTAATTGTCATTGTTTACAGATATGTCATAAAATATTTTGTCAACTTATACAACAAATTCTTTCAAATACATGCCGCATACGAAGACTTTTTCTTCTAGCCCTGACCCGCAGTATATTCTAAAATTAATTTACCACCACAAAAGTTAGTGTAATAAAAAAAATATGACTTTACTATTTTTCTACAATTTTATATTTTACGTACTGTGTTAAATCTTAGTTATCTCAACAATACTTACAATCAAAAGTTAAGGACAGCTTACAAAATTAGTTTAGACATAGTTTTTTATTCGTACTTCAATATATTTTTTTTGGTCAGCAAGCAATCCACTGGAGTTTAATCCAAAGTTTGTATTGGTTGAGATAATTTAAATATATTTTAGAACAAAGTATCACATCAAATTAGGGTGAGCAACGTTTTTAGTCATTTGGACACAGATCTTAAAAACTTTACCACTTGATATTTCAATTTAACTCAGTTCACGAAACTTTCTCAATTGTGTATCTAAATTGGAAACAATACCGATTTTATATGACTTTCTTTTATACTATATCTTAAAATATCTAGTAAGTTCTACATAAGATATTTTGATTATTTGATATTTAAAACAATTTTAGTTTCAAAATTTTGGTAAGGCGGTCCTTATTTATTTGCTCGTGGGCCGCAGTTTTACCTTTCGCTGGGCTGATCCAAAAAGCATCGGTGGGCCCAATCCGACCGGCGAGCCGTGCGTTGCTCACCCCTACCTTAGATGTTGTAAGTACAGGTTCCAAAATTGAAACTAAACAGAAAACAAAGATTCTAATTTGCAAAAAAAAAAGTATAGATAAGTTTAAGTTTTAGTTTTTATTAACTAGATATTTAAAAAAAAAATAGTTTTTAAATTCATTATAAATGCTTTTTTTTGTATTCTTAGAAAGTTGCAAAAGGTCTAATTAAAAACAAAATAAAGTCATAAAATCAGTCATAAAGTTTTAGACAGTATTGTTAGTATTCCTAATTAAAGTAATAATAAAAAACTATATATTATTTTTTCAAATAGTTCTCTAACATTCACTGAAAATAGAAACACAAAATAATAATTAATTACTGGACCAAAAATTTTGTAATACCATATTCGAGTCTAAACAAGTTAAAATCATTATTTATTTTAGTTTCTTTAACTGTATTTAACTCTTTTTACAAAATTGTCTTAGAAAATCTTCTATATAAAGTTCAAAATGCGATTATTAGATAACGGTGAAAATTAAAAGTTTAAAATAAAATTAAGTAAATGAACCAGTTAACTAAATGCAAAGTTATAAACGATTATATAAGTTATAAACTTTGTAGACATAGATTTACTTACCTTAATCTATAAAAAAACTAGTTGTGTTTTAAAGCAAAAGAAAATTTTAGATTTCGGAAAAGTTTTAGGAGTAACTAATAAAATCTATTTTAAACCAAAATTTTTTAAATTAATTTTAATTTTTATTATGTTTAATCGGTTTTATTTTATTTTTTAACTGATGAAATGAAAAATTTAGATTAAATAAAATTACTATAATCTGTAATGCGTTTAGTGATTGGATATACTATTTTTTATAGCAAGATTTTTTAATTTAAGCATTAAACTGATTAAAATTGATTATTTTTAGTTTATTCATAAACTAGTGCTTTTGTTAATTTAAATTGAAGCAAATTACAATAATCTGTACCACTTTTTTCGATTAAATAAACTAATTTTCAGAATTGCTTTTGCCTTAAATTTAAGTTTTGCGTGAAAATATAGTCTATTGAGCATGAAAAATAGTTCTTAACAAAAATAAATAAAAGTAATGTCAATGAAAAAATCTACGGTCAATAGAACTGATATATAAAAAATTCAAAAGCCATTATCAACATAGCACTTAAGTAATATATATGTATTACGAGCGACACAAAATAACATTATCACTATAAATCTTAAACTGTTTATATTACAATTGTGCTTCTAAACTTAGAAATAAGGCAATAAAAACTTAATACTTCTTACGAATTTTACTATATATGTGTTTTTAAAGATAAAATTACGCAAAAATACTACTAACTTCAAAATCGATTAAAATTTTATATTTTACTTAGTTATTACAATTTTCTTTTAATTAAAATAATACACAAAGTTAACAATTTTACTGTTACAAAATACGCGGTTAATTATTACTTAAACTTATATACTGATAATCTGAAATATAACAGTATACAAAATTTGGAATAAGTCAACAAAAAAAAGCTAAACTTTGAAATCTAAAACTTTATAAAATTGAAAGCATACAACAAATACAATAACCAAAAACTAAATTGTAATAATTTTGAACAAAAATAAAATTTAACTTTTACTAAACTTTTAGTTACACATGTTCTTTTTTATCGTCAATAATACATAGCTAACAAAATATTTATAAACTTGGTTTCTACCACTTGTTTCGTGGAAATATTTATGCTTCTAACTAGACTGAGTTACTAGAGTTCGAATTTTTGATCATTTTGAAAAATTTTTGCTTATTTTAATATTACTATGAAATTTAGTTTCATACCTTTTATTACTGAGTTAAAGCAAAATTATTTTGATTAATAAACCATATTCACTAAAAAAACAAATATTTTTGTAAACAAATGTTAAGCGCAAATATGGAATTGCTAACTTTTGTTTTTCTTTTTTAGTTTTAGATAATCTTAGTTTTTTTAATTGATATGCGTAATATAAACTTTGTTTAACATATCCTATATTTATAGCACTTAAGTACAAAAAAAACAGACTTGCAGAATAGTTATTTTTTTAAGGTCTACAGGTCATAAGCTGTTTTAATTCAAACAGAAATAATTTAAACACAATTGAAATTAAAAAAAATACAAATGCTGTTAAATAAATGTTAGCTTGTTGTATGTTCAGTTACAATCTAAGTTATATTTAGCTATAAAGTGTAACAGATATTTAAAAATTTTCAAATTATATATCTTTTGTAAAATACGTAGCTTTTAATAACAAATTTTAAAAGCATGTTTTAGTCAAAGGAAATCAAATTTCATCTTTTTTAGTACTTACATTTCGAGGATTATTATCTACCTATACCTATCTTGATTTCCAATATTGAAATGTTATTAATTATTGAAAATATTTTAAAGCTAGTTAATTGTTGGAAATTTTGTTTTTAAAATTTAAGTATGTTTTTAACTTTGTAGTATTTTTCATTCATTTTTAAAACACCGATCTTAATTTTTTATATTGAATAAAAATTGAATAAAAGTTGTACCTGTATAAAAACTGTAGTTCATTAAAAAAATCTAAAACTAAAAATTAGCATACTTGAATGATTGAAGAAATCAAAGCAAATTTACCAAAATATAAAGTAAAAAATCTTAAAACGTTATTGTTCAATATAATTAATTTTATTAATTTTTCTTAGTTATATTATACTAAATTCTCCATAATAAAAAAATGTTTTAGTTACTACTCTATAAAGTTAAAATACAATACAAAGATTTTTCTGTTTATATCTACTCTTCTACGAGTTGGAACTAACTAAAGTTAGAATTTTTATTTTAAATAGAAACTATTCAAAATAAATTGTACGGTTTAGTTTGCATAAATGAAAATTTTAGTCTTCAAAGCCGTAACTATTGAACGTCTAACATAATAAACTTTCTTAGACTATAAAAACTTACAAATTTTATGTAGTCAGCAGATTGTTTTGCCAAATTGCTATTTGGATTCAAAAAAATTCAAAGTATTTACTTTTGTAAAGTAAGTTGTTTTAGTTTTAACTCACTTCGTAGCAAACTTCTAAGATATAGAAAAATTTAATATTTTATTAAATGATTTCTTCTAATTTAAACGTTATTTTAGATAGTTTTTAATAACTTAATATGTTTTATTCTAATAGTTTCAATAATTTACAATGTTATTAATAAAGAAATTAAAAAAACTTAATTACAGTAAAACCTACGTATGTAGATATTTTTCAGCGAAGTACTTTTAGCAAAAAGTATTTATTTGTATTATCAAAGATGTTTAAGTTCACCGAATGTAATAGAAAGTTGACTAAAAGTACGATTTTAGCGTTAATTCATCGTCAAAATGTAATATATTTGATGAGATTATTGTAAATTTAGCTTATATAATATAACTAAAGTAAAAATTGAACAAAGTTCTTACTTAAACAAATACAATAGTTATTTGAAACTAAAAAAGAACTAAAAAACTAAACTAAACTATAGAACTAAATAACGGATAGCAAGTGTAAAATCTTTTTTGTTAATAATTCTAAAAAAAAAAGTAAGTATTATTCTCTAAATATTTTGAATTTTATATTGACTACATAGAAATAACGCCAAATAGTGTTTGTGAAATATTAAAAAACCCTAATAACATGTTGCATACGTGTAACTTCGAAGTTTTGTCTAAGTTTTATGGTTTTCTAATGTTAGAAATTAGTGTAAATTTGTTTGTAAACTTTCACATACATGTTACGGGTTTCATATAAATTTTGTTTTAAAGCATATTAATTTATTTAAAAATTATATGTAGACGAGCTTTGTAAATTAAATATATTTGTGATAAAAAACTATTTTCACTGCTGTTCAATACAGTTGAATATCAAATAAATCAAAATCATTCAACTAGAAAGCAAGTTGATTTGATGAAAGTTAATTATAATAGTATATAATCATTTAAACCAGCCACAGATCAAGTGTAGGGATATTTTAGTCAATACTTTCCTGATGTAGTTCTAGAATTAAACATAATATTTATTTGTATTATTTGTTGTAAAGTCCTTTTTTAAATAATATTTATTACTTATATAATTAATTTTTGATTTGAGTTTTAAGTAGTTTATTCTCAAATAAATTCAGATTGTTAAAGTCTATTCCTGTTAGACTTCATTTTTGATTAAGACTTTTGACCAAATTTAATATATTGTCTTCAAGGTGTGCACTGGTGCACACTTATGTTCACGAAATTTCTTTTAGGGTGCACGAAACTTTGAAGGTGCACGAAACTCATTTAGGGATGCACAATATTTTTAATCAAACAAAAAAAAAGTCTTTTTATTATATTTGTATAGTTTAATGTTTAAGTTAAATCTAGCCCTGGTGTTTAATTAAGCTTTTAGTTTATTGGCCATTTTACTTTCATGATCTAATTTGGTAGTAAATCTCACATGTCATACTTTATATAAATATTTTCTTTGAAGAAACAATCTGCATCTGAAAGAAAATAGAAAATGCTTAAAGCTCTCGTGAAGTCCAGTGATTGATGTGGAGGAAGTTGTCATCCATCTACTATCATGATTAAAGGAGAATATTAAAGGACAAAATTTCCTTTTTTATTAATAATATTAGTAAATTACAATATTTGGCTTAATGAAGAAAGTTCCCTTTTTTTATTTAAAATTATTAATGTTATTTACTTTTTTAACTAAACAATTATTTCTATAAGAATATTTACATGATTATGATATTATTAGTTCAGTAATAATTAAAATTTAAAGCTATTTTTTATATTGATATATATCATTTATGTTCAATAAACAATACTTTAGTTAAAATTAAAATGGTCAAAGAAAATAATTCCCTTTAAATAGATGCACATTAGTAGTAATGAATAAATTTTTAGTATCAACTTCAAGTTTAAATAACTCAGTTAAGTAATTATTGTAACTTAATCCATAATTAAATAGTATATGTAAAATATACAGAAATTAGAGGCTTAAATTAGTATTGAACTGTCACACACTGAGGCTAGTTTGAATTTTATAAAGATCTTATCTGTAAATCTGAAGATTATTAGGTGTGGTTTTTAATAATATACTTGTTATTTAAATTTATTAAATTCAAAATTAAAAAAAATATTCTCTACAACTACCTTTATTTTTTAAATATTATGATCTTTTTTTTAACAAAGAAAAATTAACTTACTATTTTAAAATATTTAATTTGTCTTCTAATATTTTTTTCAATTTTTTTCATAAGTTAGATTGACTTGACTAGTTTATTGTAACTCAATATAGATTTTTTTAACACTCAACAAAGATTTTTGCTCTAGAAATTTGCAACCTTTTTAATAACCAGTTCTAGCTTTTAATATATTTCAGGATTGCCACATATTCAGCCTAAATAAATTGTTCTTAGAAATATAGTTTTTTTAAGCACGTTTTTTTCTTGCAGAAGGTAGTCTAGTTTTGATACTTGTGTAAAATCTCTGAATGCCTATATGTGTAAAAGTTTTTTGAAAAACTTGAATTTTTTTAAAAGATTTTAATTTAATTTTATTAGAATGTTACTTAAAGTTTACTGCCTCATACTTTTTGGCTTTGGCTGTCTCTTTTATTTTAAAACTCTAAATGACCCAGGCTATTTTTTTGTAACTCATGCAGACTCCCACACCTTAGTACTACTCAGGACAGTATAATCTTTTAAAATTTCTAAGATAGTTAAAAAATAAATTTAATCTTATTCCAGTTTTTTTATTTCATTAAATGAAACTTCTTTGTTGTAGTTTTAGTTTTCTGTTTTTTTTTGTTAAAATTTCAATTTTGTTGACAAACTTGAACGTTTATTTCAATTTTTATTTATTTTAATCATTTGTTTATGATTTTTTATAAATATTTCAAAAATTTAAGGCTCAGGACAGTTTTTAACTCAAATAGTAACAAGCCTGCTAATGTTTTTTACTCAGGCTGATTTTGTTTTAGTTTTAAGAAAAGCAAACTTAACAACTACTATTGAACTACCAACTAGTGATCTCAATTCTTTTGTTCTTGAATTATGTTAAGGTTGCAATTTTTATAATTTAATTAGATCAGTTATATTATATGATCTCAAAAATTTAAATGTTGCTTTATGTTTAAAAAAATTCTTAAAATAAGCTAAATAGCTTTTTTTTTGTGTTTTAATAATATATAATATTATTTTAACAATTGAAAGCTTAATACTTGTGAAACAGTCAGTTAGTTTAATTATGTTTTAATTATGTTTATTTAGAAAAAAAAAAGTTTTTTTTTTTGTTTCAATATATTTTAAAGTTCTTTAGGTTATTTATAATATATTATGGTTATTTATATTTTTTATAGAAATAAAAAGTTAAAAATAGCACAATTTTTAAATGCTAAAAAGTATTTTCTTTTTTTTATTGATTAAACTAGATTAAAAATCAATAATGGCATTTAGTTGTTAAAAAATGGATTTTCACTCACTTAAACTACTTAGGATAACTTTAATGCAATTTTAAAAGATTGGAAAACTTAGCAAAGTAATTATTTTTGCTGACATATGTTTATTTGAACTTTTTTTTTAAATTCAAACTAGTGTCATATATTTTTATAATCTTTGACAATTTTATTTTTAATTGACTATTTGTTAAGTTAATTGATGATTTATTTTTTTAAGCTTTATTGATTTGTTATTAGTTTTAGATACATAAATACATATTTTTTATTATAAACTAGATTGAAGAGTTTCAAACATAATTGCTTTTTTACTTGAAAGAGTGGTAAACTCTAAATAAAATTACTAAGCCCAGTTAAAAACCAAAAATATGGTAGTTATATGTAACATATTTCATAAAAAAACTTATTTAAATTTTCTTTTTTTTTTAACCAGTAAAAATTTACAACCAGTTACAATCCTGAACTTTGTAAAGTGCAAAAATTCATTCTATGAAAGAAATAATGTCTGCACCAGCTATACGGAAAGCAACAAGATATACTATACACTATTTTAAATTTAGCTATATTTAACTCGTTTTTTGTTGTCGTTTTGTTTTTCTGTTTGTTTAATATCATTTGTAGAATATAGCTTACATTATATAAAACATTTTTAGAGTACTATACTAATGGTATTGTAGTGATGGCGATGTGTTTGATTAGTAAGTATGATTATTATAATTAAAACTTCATTTTAAAAATAAGGTTCATCAAATTTAGGATAAAACAATAGATTGCAGCTTTAGTTATCAAAAGGTTTGTATGTAAATATAAATTGAATTATAACTTTTTTAAACAGGAGTTAAAACTTTTTTGGTTCCATGAAAATATATCTCATGAATTTCGGGTGCACGACAACTGAAATTTTGACAATTCAAATTCTTAAAAACCATTCAAAAGACCTGAACTTAAAAAGTAATGAATATTTTGAAAACAATAATGTATATGTAGGTCTTTTAAATATCTACCAGGTTTTTATCATTGCAAAATGTAAAAAATTTTTTGAGATATGGATGAAATAAGCTTAACAATATAGTTATTTTTAGTAATTTTTGAATATCTTTAAATAAAAACTTTGCAAAAGACAAAAATGGCCTGTAGATTTTTATAAGACCTACGAACGTATTTTTTAATTTTTTAAAAATTACATTACTTTTTCAAATATAGTCTCTTAATTTTTTTTTTTAAACTGAAATTTTCATTTAATCAGAATTTCGTTTTAAGAAAAATGCATTTGTAAAAGTGTTTACGTAGTCCCACTACTAACGGCGCTTATCAAAATAAGATTTTAAGGTGCACCGATCTTATTTTATCAGTTTAGTGTACACAGAGTTTGATTAGCTTGAAGTTCACTGTTGTATAGTATGATGTTCTTTAAATAGAGTAAAACCAATAATTATCATGCTAAGTGTTTATAAGTATTTCTAAGTGTCATTTAATATCATTGTTTTTAAATAAATGTTTTTATTTATTGTTGTTATTTGTGTGGGTATAAAAATTACGTAAACCTTAAAATTTTATTTTATTACCTAACCAACATTCCTTTTCGGTATGTATGTATATATACATATAGAATTTATTGAGGAAATTTGAGTTAAAAAATATCAGAACATATGTTTCATAAAACCAATAAAGTTGTCTTTAATCCTCAGCTGTAAGTTTAAAATGAATTGAACTTTGATAAACCGAAGCGCATAAAAGAAATAAAACAAGTTATATTAATTTTCAAACCGTACTAGCGGAAGATTAAAGCATTTAGCTTTACGAAACTCATGTTCTGGTTTTTTTTTTTTAAATCTACTCTTCTTAATAAACTATCTGCACTTTTTCTTGCAAGGTACATGTTACACACATAAGTTCATTGAATGTTTAGAAACCGCTTATTTTAGGGTGTCATAATAAAACTATTTAGTAGCGTTTAAAATATATTTGTTGGTAGTTATTACAAAGGCATTTGTGGATCATAAGGCTAATTGCTTTGCTAACAAGTTTATGGTGGTTAAATTGGTGGTGGATTAACAAATTTTACTTTTGGGTTTTTTGTATTGTTGGTATGTAGATTGAGATTCTTTTAAACACATAAAAACATCATGCAATATTCCTTGACATCTTCGTGTCTGTAATGTAAGTTACATAAGATGGTTAACAAAAACACTCTTAAGAACACTACTCGCTATAGCACTAAGCTAAAGAGAATCATCCAAGCGTTAATGAGCTAAGCTATCAAAACTCGACTACTAAGCACTGCAACTGCATAAATAGCACTTTTCGTGTGTTTAATGTCAATGTCTACAAAAAGGTTTATACAAAGCCCGAATAGGCTTCACTGATGTATCTTAAAAGATGATATACAGCCAACACAAATCCATCTTCAAGGCTAACGAATCCACTTAAATAACGTTGTCAGCATATACAAAGAAAAACAATCTAAATAGTAGTAGTATCTCATTGAACATCATGTACAAAAAGCTATGCAACCCGCTCTAAGAGAAGAAGCATTTACAGTATCTAAATTAGAAAGCATGCCTTTGCAGATTCTAACAGAGATAAACAATGGTTTATAGAATCAGAGCTCGCGGCTTAGTGAGCTTATTATAATGTGCTAATACTTAAAATTACCTATAAATATTTAATGTTGTATATTATTACTAATTACTAATTACTAAAACGTGTCATTAATCATTATATATATAGCGTGTTTTAAAAGACTGTTTTTTTGTTTGTACTTCGAAATAAGCAATTAAAAAGTAAAACTTAGTCGTAGTTTATAAACGTTAGTGAACAACCGAATTGTTAAATAAAAAAAATTAAAAATGAAATTAATTAAAAAGTGAGTTGCTAGCAGAATCCATGGAACAAATAAATACGATTACAAAATATAATGACAAATATAAATACTTGTTTCAGCTATCTAAACAGTTTTTACTCCATTATAATTTGATTGTGCTAGCATAGCTAAACGACAATTGATAATGATTGAAATTTTATGATAAATTAAAATTAAAACTAAAACTGATTGTTTATATTGGAAGTATTAGAGCAAATCTAGATACTTTTTGAAAGTACAATAATATGTTGTACTTAAACTTAATATTTTAGAACTTAATTAAATTTTAGTTTTTAAGTTATACTTCTTTAAACTATATACTTAAAATTTTTATTAAAACTATAAGCAGGTGCTTGTGAAAGTTGAAAAATTTAATTTAAAATCTAATTGTTAATCTAAGTGTATTTTCAGAGAAAAATCTCTGATAAGTTATTTTTATAAATATCCAAAATAATGAGTATTTCTGATTACGAAAGCAGCAGTTCGTCGACTTCGGACTCAACTTTAAGTTCTTTAAAATCTCCAAGTGGCCAAGTGGACCTAGTAGGAGAAAAGCTCAATTGTATGTACAACGTTGAAAGCAAAATCGGAGAAGGATCTTTCGGTGTCGTCTACAAGTGCTTATACGACATAACTGATGATTACGTGGCAGTTAAAGCGCTAAAAAACAAAGAAAGTGCCAAACTTGAGATTGAAGTTTTAAACAAATTGTCTGAAAAAGAAAAACAGTGTAAAAACTTGATCAAAATGTTTGACACTTTTTCAGATACCAATTTAACTTACATAGTGTTTCCACTTTACGGACCGACACTTTGCGATGCAATGTACTTCAAAAAAGCACCGTTCAATGTAGATGAAGTGCGCGTCATGGCGCGTCAGCTGATCGAAGCAGCCAGTTTCCTCCACCGAAACAAAATGGTGCACGGAAACATAAAACCCAAAAACATTCTAATGAACAGGTTCTACAACGAGATGAGGAACCCGCGCTGGTACCGAAGACCTGAAATCACTCTGTGCGATCTCGGCTCCGTTTGCAGTGAAAAGGAGTTTGAATGCGTGGAGACCACCTCTCTGGCCTACAGAGCCCCAGACGTAATTTTGGGGCGGAAAATCGGATACCGAAGCGACGTGTGGTCGAGCGGCTGCACCGTTTTTGAAATGGTCACCGACAAACGTCTCTTTCCAGTTGGTTCGATGGTCGAGCTAGTTTCCTTGATCCACCTTTTGGTTGGTCCTTTTACGAGGAGTCAAGAGGTTCAGCTGTTTTCATTGGATAACGAGCACAGAATAACTTTACCTGAAGATGAGGGTGCAGTGGACCACCTGAGAGAAACACTTGCGTGTAGACAAGGTTTGTTGGAGAAGTTGAAACGCGATAAAAATGACCTATATGACGTCATAATTAAGATGCTGGTCATCGACCCTGAGCAGAGAATAAGTTTAAGTCAAGCACTAAAACTGTCGTTTTTCACTAAAGTATAGGTATAAAAGATTAGCCTGTCTAGACAGTATTTTTTATAAAATGGTTTTCTTTGTTGTTTTAATAATGACGATTAGAAGTTGAATAAAATTGTATGTTAACTTTCTTTTTCTAATAAACTAATTGTTAAAACTTGTATTAATTTTAGACTAAAATATTTGACTGCTAAAATGTGATACTATCACTTAATTGTTTTTAGTTTAAGAAAACAAAATAAACAGGTTTAGTCAAAATTTTTCGCTCGTAGTTCAAACTACTGTATATTTTAGTTAACTTCTTTAGACTTTAGCGTATTATATGAAGTGAAACTAATAGTTATATAAAGTTCATTGAAAACTTGGTATTAACTATTTAATATACTAATGATTTAATTATAAATAATTCACTTATACAACTAGTATAACAGATTCGATTTGTTAAGTTTTTATTCATATACTCAATTTACTCTTGCCATACTTTCAAAACATTTTTGAATTTTGATAATATTTAAGTCATAAAGACTTACATTATATAATTAGTTAGTTTGTAATGATAAAAATGTCCACGACTTGGAGTTTAACCAAAAAATTATTTACAAACGCAAAAAAAAAAAACTTACTAAATTATTTTACCTTAAATGAAAAATAAACAAGACTGTTGACAAGTAATGCGATTATACCCATCAACTGACTGTTGCTTTTATTAGTTAAAATTTAGCTTGTTTACAGTAATTAGCCGGACTTATGAATGGTGTTTAAAAGACAAGGGAGTATTTACTTGTATATATATTTATTTTTTCTCTATTGGTGTTTAAAATAATTTAAATGTTTTATTATTTTTTAAATATAAATTTAATCACCCAAAACAATCAAAGCAGCTTTACCATTTGACTTTTCGAAAGATTGTGATTTAAAAAAATTAAGCACATTGCAAAGATTTATAAATTATAAAATTAAAAAAATAAAAGACATAAGTAACAAAAAAACACTTTTTTGATAAATAAACTGAAAAATTAAAATTCTTATAAACAATTAATTCAAAAATCGCGTTTCCGAAAAGTTACTCTTAAACAGCTTTCTGAGTGAATTTAAACTTTGTAAAACTAAAATAATGATTTTATTATTAATTCATAAATGTATTCTTTTTATGAAGACAGGTGTTGTGTGTCAAGGTAAAAACAAACTGAGGTAGCTCACTTTACTTGCAGTCTAAGCACCGCGTTGGTGTAGTCAGCTGTAGGCTGTGCTCTTTTATAAAGCTTCTACGACACATAATTACAACATGAGTGTAAAAAAAATACGACACAAATACTTCGGCACTGCATTTGAAAATCAAACTGAAGGTTTTAATTTGCTACCAACCTATTTCGGAACCAATCTACTAGTTTCCGAAATGCTTAATTCTTAATTGTATCTCATGACAAATTTTATGTGTTTTAAGCTACAAACTTATTTTGAATGTTGAGTACCCTTATCGTATAATGCTTAATAAAATATTGTTTATGGAGGTATATCTGAATCTGTAATTATATAAGTATATTTATTTTTTTAATTATGTTTCGTACTCAGAAGTTACTCAAACCTGTAAACAATATCAATCGATCAGGCGGCCTTTCAAAGGACGTTTTCAACTTTCAGCTATAGTTAGGAGAAATTTACTAAATCTAGCGGTTGTAAGTAATTGTAGTTTCCTAAGCTTTGATCGTCTAGCTCTAGCGCCTAAACTTGGCAATTTAAGGATGAGTTAAATTGGATTTTTTAAACAGCTCTAGTAGAAATTCTAGGTTTACAGAAACTTTGTCTTTAAAACTAATAAGAAAAAAAATGTAAATAAGAACTTATAATACATCTTAACAGTTTCTCAGCCTCTAGTCTAGCATTACTTCACTGAATCATATTTAGTTTTATCGCATTGTGAAATTTCATTTTAAAGTAGTTAAACTCTTTGTGATGCACTATCTAACAAGCAAGCATAACATGTTTTATTAGCTTACTTAAAATAAATTTAGTCCAACATGCATTTTTTTTCATTATAAGTCAATAGATGGTAGAATAGTTAGTTATATTTGTTATTCTATCGGCATTTATTATACTAAACTTTTTCTCAGTCTAAGAAAACATCAAAAAGTATTCAATGTTTAAATTTATAACAAAAGCAAACTTAGCTGAACTATACTAAACTGTATTTAATTAACTTAAAATACTTTTTTCAATAATTAAAAGCTACAAAATTTTATAAAACCTGAGTAGTGGTCTAAAATAGTATCTTATACTGATTTGAGAATTCTTTTAAAACAAAAAAAAATTATATTAAAATTTCATTATCACAAAAAGTAAATATTTTGCAAACAAGTAATAAATTACTACTCATGTTTCATAAATGCATAGTTTGGATTTTTTATTTATATCAATAACTTGGATAGATGTCAGAAAACCAAAGAATCACTTTAGCACGGAGTGACAATTAAGCACAGAATAAGTTTAGAAATACTAAAAGTTTTATTGAAAATGCTGTTTAATTAATCTATAGTTGTTAAGTAAACAAACAGACTAATGCAAAAATTAGTTCAAACTCTTATAAAACTATCGTCTTAAAAAAACATCAAAAAAGCTAAAACGGTTATAAAAATTGTTAAAATAAGTTTGTTAACCATACTGTAGTGATCTTTATAAATTTTTATAGTACGCAAAGTTGCAAATATTGCAGAAAAAAGTTGCAAAACGCGTAATCGTAGAAATAAGAGAAACTTTACATCTTTATGTATTATTATACTTAGAGCTATATGTTTTTTATAATTAAAATATTTAATAGGCTATATAGTTATTAGAGATCGTAACAAAGGTCAGTTTACTATAATTTATTAACAATTATATCTTTTAGTTAAGACCACATTCATCTTTTAGTTAAAACTTACAATTAAAGTTTAATATCATTAAAATAAATTTAAGCTTTTTGAATAAGTTTTAAGGAACCTAGAGCTTTTGAATATTGCTAAGTTTATAAATAACTTTTATGTCCAAAATATGATAGTAAAAGTACCAAAATATTTTTTTAAAATTCTATTGTAAAACATGTTAACAAATTTTATGAATTAACTTTTGTTATAGTTTTAATTAAAGCTTAAACTTTTAAATATTTAAAACTTATTATCTTTTAGTTTAAATGTCGCATTGTTTGGTTTTAGATTTTTCAATTCAATAGTAAACATATTTTTTAAGCAAGAGCGTCGCCGTGCTAAAGTGACATTCTGTTTTAAAGTGACGCAGTGGTTTTCTGACCCGTTTCCCAAATAACTTTTGTTAACAATTTTCAAAATAAAAAAAATGTTTATTATTCAAACTTACTTTTGTTCGTTTACTTTTAATTTCGAGTTCCAATATTGAATGTTTATCTTTTTTTTAAATTTGTAGTATTCCACGTCTGTTTCACTTATAAGCACAAGATAAACTTCTAATGTAAAATTAATCATAAACTTTCATAAGGGTTGCAAGATATATACTTCTATTTTACTTGTAAGATTGTTAAAACTGTTTTTATTCCAAACATTATTATAACAGATAAAAATTTTATTGTAAATGTTATACTTTGTTGCTGTTTAAGTTTTTTTAAGTTTGGTAGATCATATTTTTTACTTGTTTAACAATGAAATATTATATAAAGTAGCTTTTAACAACCAGTTTAGAATGTAAATTAAGGTTTCTTTATGTATTATAGCATTTTATTATAGTAAAAATGAACAAACACAAATTAAATATTCATAATATTGTTATTTAAATATTATCAATGTTTGTGCAGATGTAGTTATCTATAAATGTATTTAGTTAAAGTCAATAAGCTTTTGTTTTCAAACCAGCCGTTGTTGTTGAGTTTACTTTATCTACAATGTTTTTATTGGTTAATTTGGTGTTAATTAAAGAAAAAATTGTTGCTGGTTAATCTGAATACTCTGTTGTAAAATCAATTCTACTGAAAAAAAACTAAACTATATAACTGTTCGAATAAAATATAATTTTTTTTATCACAAACAAAGCCTGTTTTAAATTAAAATATCAAAAGTCTTATCATCTATTATAAGTTTTGTTTAAGTTTGATAACACTTTTTTAAAAGTTTAAATTTATATCATAACCAAATGAATTACAATAACTGTATATTTGTTGGTAAAGCTATAAATTTTATTAAAAGAAAAAAAAATACTAAATGGTTCTAAAAGTTTTAAAAATAACAAGAAAACAAATTACAATGATAAAATTATTTTATTTGATTTACTATTATCACAGTTTTTATTTGTTCTTTTATATAGCCAAGTATACAAAATAAAGAGGCTTTCTAAAGGTACGTTTATGAGTATAAAAATTCAAATACATTTTAAGGTCCTTTAAAACACTGGTTACAAAGATAAATATATTTGTATCAAAATTGTTTCCAACTCATCATTTTCTTTATTTCTATTTGTTTTTTTAATCCTTTCAAATACCATTGTTGTATTGTTATCTTATAAAAATACTGTAAAACTCAAACAAAAAAAAAATATTTAAATGCAATATAATAAAGACATTGATAAGGAATACGTTAAATTTAGAAAAAAAATGTTGGCATAAAGTGTTTAGATTTAAAAACATTTCATGATGTTTACGAAATATTTTAAATGAATACAAGCATGACCTTAATATGATTTCAGCAAACATCACACATTTCAAAGTTATTATATCATGAAATAACTATAACAGACTACAATTTTATGTTTAAACTAAAATGATATTAGCTATAATTAGGTGTTAGAACGGTAAAACCTGTGTTAAAACACAAATTACTTTTTTTTAATTTCATACAATCTTCGAACCATGTTGATATTTGTAATGTAGTATATTTATACGAATAAGTGTTTCCAAAAATTTTTTTCATAAGGTTCCCTTTGAAGAAGTTAAAATAGCTACGGCACCTCCAAAAACATTTCTTAAATAACTACCCTTTATTTCGCCCAAAACTTCCTTTTTGCTCTTCATCATCAACTCCAGAATGTCTAGTATAAGTTTTAAATTATAGCCTTATGGCCCTAATATCATTAACATCCCTCCCCGTTTTCAGCTTATAGCCCCTTAAATTTCTGTAGTTGCTTACCGTAAGAAACTCTGACCGAATATTTATAAAAGCTAGAAAGAAAAAAAATATCAAAAGTAGAATAAATTAGCAATGATATATTAAGAGATTATATTCAGTAAAATTTTTATAATAGTGTTATAATAAAATAAAATACTGAATGTAACAAAAAAGAAATGCTATATTTTGAAATGCTTACTTTTAATGTCTAGTAATATAATGTAATGTTTTAAAAAATTTATAGCTACTTATACCTTACGTGTAAACAAAATTAAGTTTATAATTTTTTCAAATCGTTTTTGTCATAACACTTTGTGCTAAAAACATTGCAAAAATAAATATTTGTGGAAAAAAAAACTACTAACTAAACATAAAAATATATTTTAGATGTTGCTAAAATAACATAACAGACTTGAAACAAATAATAATTCAACACATCACGATTTTATTTACACATAAAAGCATTCAGAAAAATTCAACAACGTAAACCAACGAAAATTTATACTTCACAAACAGTCACAGCTGTATCAGAATCTATTCATACAAAAAAGAGCTATACGAGTGTAGGAATAAAGAACTTTGGTATTCAAAGTAGAAGTTTTAGATTTACTAATAAGCAAAAGTGCAGCTTCATACAAATAAGTTTAAGTCATTTGATGAAAAAACTTATTCAGTTTAAAGTAGAAACGAACGAAAACCTCTATTAATTTTGTGAACAGCTTTAGTGAAAACAGAAATTGTGCAAAGAATTGATGAACTTCCTGACTCAACTAATGAATAAAAACAAGCATTGATTATTGCGAAATTCAGCAAGTCGTAAAGTACAAAGCTGATGAGTCATTTGTTGGTGATCAGTGTTTCATATGCATAGGAGAAATTTAAATCGTTTGAAACATAATGCGTCTCGACTGTGATAGTATGCAATTTTTTCGTCAAGTTTTGTTTTCTTAAAATCCCTTGTAAATCCTAATTTTTTAAAGTTTGAATATAAAAAATTATGAAATTATCTAATAAGCCGTTTCGTTTCAACTCCCTAGAGCTCTTGGATTAGTAAAAAAAACTGTGAGTCAGACTGTGAGTCAACAGCTTAAGATACTTCTAAACATTCAAAGTTTTCTGATAAATTTCGTATTAGTAATAATAAGATTTCTTTTAATAGATATAATAATTGTAACAGTAAACGTTTAAGAATTGAACACACTATATAAGATCTGTTTTAAATAAAGTCAATTATTTAGAAAACTTTATGTAAGTGAATAATATTGATTTATTTTTTCTTACTGATAAAACATGGTTGACTCCTAAAGTCAACAATGTCATAGTCTGTTCCTCTAACTATAATATAATCCGTAATGATAGGAAAAGTAGGGGTGGAGGTGTTGGTTTCCTTTACAGAAACTCCTTAAAGTGTTTAAATTAGAAAAATATTTAATCTCCATTAACAACATAAGTTTTGAATACACATTGTATAGATGAAAATTTTAAAAAACTTAAAATAGGATTTTTCTGTGTCTACTTAACCCCACTGTCTGCAAAATGTCCACTGACTCTTAAAAATGTAGTTACAGTAGCTAAAATATTTTACCTAGACTTCTGCTATTTTTATGTTCTTGGGGATTTTAATCTGCCAAATGTAATTTGGACAACTCCTAGCGCAGACTTTAATTAATCCCATAAGTGATTTCTTGATACTTTTACAAATAATCCTTTAAGTCATGTAATCAAAAGTCAAAATCATAAAATGGAAACATACCTGATATCTCGATTTGAAATCATTTTGGTTGAAATGAAGTATTTTCTCATTCAATAAATTTTCAGTGAACAAATACGCGTGACAAAAATTGATTTAATTTAAAATTAAAATCAAAAGTTGGACACGTAAGGGAAAACAAAATTTTGCAAAAGTGTCTGACAAAACGACGTATACAATTTTTTTTTTTCGGTAAACTTAAATTGACTGTAGTAGATAAGGTCCTAACGAGAACGGAAAATTACAAACATCACAGCAAGTTTTGTTTACTAACGCAAGTTAAAAGGCAAACGCTGATATATGCGCATATTGAAAACTGAATTCCTTACATTATGAAAACAATTTATTCTTTGTCTTTTATTATAATAATTAAAACAAAATCTGTTGTTATATATAATTTAAATTCAAAATTAAATTTTCTAAAAATTATAAATCACACTATGTTGTCGTCATAATTAAATAGTTTTAAAGTAGATTTTTTTATATTTAGCCATTGCATTTATAACCAATAAAAAGTAAAAAGTTCACATTAACGGAAAAAATATGTTAACATAAATATTAATGCGAAAGCTAAAATATTCTTAACACAAACTAAAACTACTAAGGTATATATAATTTTGCCGTCCAGAAAGATAGCTTTAAAACATAAAAGCACTAAAAACGTTTAATTCATTTAACTTAGCTCAGATTATCTTTATCAAAAAGCAATGCATTATAAAAATATATTTTTAAAAGATACAGATATTAACAATTGGAATTAAAAATCATGATCTTGCGTTGTTTAAAATTCACTATAACGCACAAAAAATAAGACAGGTAGTGACAAGTTGAGCTCGAGCAGCGACAATTCGAGCAGGAACAACTCGTGCAGATAAAACTCGAGCAGAAAAAACTCAAGCAGATAAAACTCGAGCAGGAGTTACTTGAATAGCGGCAACTCGATCAGGGGCAAATCCAGCAGGAACAGCTTGAGCAGTGACTGCTCGAACAAGAACAACTCGAGCAGGACCAAAAAAGTTTCAATTTGAGAATAAAAGGTTATAGCATTATAAAAACATTTTTTTTTAATTAAGATATTTTTATAGTTGCTTTGATTTATATAAAACACAAATTTTAAATACCATGAAAAACTGATGTAGTTGTTTTGAAAAAATTTTATAATTTTATTCAAAACAAAAAGTTAAAGTTTGGGATGTTTTGTCTTATCCGTACCTCCTAACAAAAAGACTTTGCGATGCCAGTAGTGATTAGTAATATAAACTGCCTTATACACAGTTAATTCACAAATATCTAAATTATAATTATTATCAAGTTTAACATTAGTGCATACTTTAATATAAAACACAATAAGACTAGAATCAGTGTAAATTGGTCTGTACTCTCTATCACATCATCATGTATAGTCCCTATTGTTTGTTGTATTTTGTAGATTTGTAATTTTTTTGAGCTAGCTACGTCCTTGAGTTACAGTATTTTTTTTTTGTTTCAGCAAAATATGCACTTAAAAAGGTACTCTTACCATTCCAACCAAAAGTTGTTTTTTTAATTATTATTTCATCTTTTTTACCATCACTTTTGCCTTTAACCTTAAACCTTAGTCGTTAAGCGAATCTCGGACTTGATTAGGTGGGAGTTGTGCGTAATTGCGCGCGGCTGGGAAACTTTCGTGGGTTGAAACTGAATGGTTCCCTTTAATAAGTATATATTATAAAAACGAAGAAAACTTGACCTCTAAAACTACCGTTAAAATAATACTTGATATTAATTAAACATTTTATCTTTAAGGGTATTGAGTGCAGCTGTAATATGTTTTATGTGAATTAAATTAACATTTTTAGTAAACACTCTTAACAGCATAAAACTTTAAAAAAATTCTTTAAAATGTGCCTGCATTTATGTACGACGATTTATTTATATGTAACAGTTTGGTCTGTTTGAGGTCATGTAAAAAAAAAATTGTCGAAATTTGTTTTCATTTTTAATTTAAATTTTAAGATGACTCTTTTAAATGATAAATTTATAAAAAAAAGCTAAGATTTTTATGTTTTAAAATAAAACGTTTTTCTAAGCATCTGTGTGGCCCACGTGAACCACTAGAACAAACAATTATTTTCAAAGCTTACTACCCTGATAACCTACAAATTTAAAACCATTTTGTTAATTTTTATAAGTCTTTTTGTGTACTTGAACTTTAAGTAAATAATTGAGACTACTTATGAAAAGTTTTAGCTTACTTTAACTTATTGTTTTATGTAAATTATCATGTCTTTTGTTTTCTTTATTTTTATT
Source organism: Thalia democratica (assembly GCF_965202585.1). Classification (NCBI taxonomy): domain Eukaryota; kingdom Metazoa; phylum Chordata; class Thaliacea; order Salpida; family Salpidae; genus Thalia; species Thalia democratica. The sequence goes on from NC_139169.1 coordinate 19,390,027, forward strand.
TGTACTTAGCTTTATTTACCTTTGTTTTTAAAACACTTTTATTAAAAATTGTTTTTACTATTTTTTATAAATTTTTTATTAAAACAACATAAAGAATAAGTAAAGCATCATTTAAAACGTCTAATTATTGTTGATAGTTTAAGTTCTGAGATAATTTTTCACATTGTAAGTCTAATATATTTGTAAAGGGAAAAATGGATATAGTACAATTTCTGACCAAGTATGGGCATGTTAAAATAAAATAAATAAATCAATCTTTTGGGTGGCTTGGCGTTTAGCCAACAGATCCTTTGCAGTCTGAACTGAAGTACTTATTGATATTTAAAAAATATTAACACTTAAAAATAATTTTTGCAACTCAAAAAGTCTTTATTCTTTAAAAAGTCTAGTAGTTAGTTAGCTATAATAAACTTATACCTATTTGTATTTTGAAAAAGCTAAAAAAAATTCTGTAACATAAGTAATGCTCAAATACTTTAGTAAAATATATCAATAGTAACTAAATAGTCTTATATATGGTTGCAACTTTAAAAAAAATTAGGTTCTATCAAACCAATCTAAGTTAAGTAGTGACAAAAAAGCTATTACCTTTCTTTTAATTAAGCTTAAACACCTAACTAAAGTATCATCATTTTAAAAAAGTACACAATATTTAAGTAAACAAGAAGAAAAAATTAAAATTTTAAACTTTACTACACTCATAAAAATATTCTGAGATTTTGAAGATTTATTCAAAGTGCTTAAAATAAAAGTTTTACACACACCTGAAATTTCAAAAAACTTGAAGAGGTTTAACCTAGTCTGATTTTTACTAACTTTTAAATTAGCGTTTGGTAATCCTGTTTAAAATAAAGTTCAGAAAATAAAGAAATAAGGAAGTTTATTAACAGTGAGTTAAAATATAACAAAAATTCCAATATAAGTCAGCTTGAATAAACTATTTAGTTTCTTAAATGTTATTGACCGAAATATAAAAAATAATTAAGTCATGAATGAAGTATAAATAATAATTTTTATTAAGTATAACAGCAATTCTTTATCTGCGAGAAAACTAATGTACTTAAAAAGAGTAAATGTGAAATACAAGACAAGCTTTAAGAATTAAAAAACGTTAGTTAGGAGTTTTGGGGTAAAATAAAAACAAACCGATTAAGTCAGTTCCAACAAAGCATATGATTATTTTCAGTATATACAGACTGATCAAACTGTTAAGGCAAATTATCATAAAGCAAAATTAGTTACTAAAAAGAAGTTACCCTATAGAACTTTAAACGTTTTTAAAGAATCAGTGCTGGCGTCAGTGAAATACTTTTGTTTATTTTTAAAACGACAACAAAAAGTCGTGTTTAGGAAATGTCATAAGATTATAAAGCCGGTAGATCAAATTAAGACTTTAATCAATCTGTTAAGATGAGAGCACTGATACGTTGTTCATCTGAGAATTGCTGTAAGAGGATTTTTTATTAACTTTGCATTTTTAGAAGTATTTCTAGGTTTAGTTTAATGCAAAACAGAACAATAGGCAAAGACATTTAATAGCAAAGATGCAATACTTTACATGTATGTTTAAAATTCTAGGTTTTTTCAAATAATTCTCAATATCAAACTTTTTCACAATTTTGCAAACATAAATTGTCAAATTTCAAGCTTTTCAGGGTTTCAAGTTTTTCAGCAACACAAATTGTCCACACCTGTATATTATATCATATATACTGTTTATTGAACGACAAATAAAGGCGCTCAAAATATTTGGTTTTAAGATCTAGTACACGAACAAGCCTTTCGATTATCGAGTCGCACACCACATGGATACCTTTTAACGTCTTGTCCAGGACACATCAAAAATACAAATACTGTTGATCGAACAAAACATAAATCATCAGTTTAGTTTGCTGCCATTTAAAGCAAAAAAGCCAGCTTGAGTGACCAACAACTAGCCTGTTTTTTCAGTACTAAAAAATTAATAAACTTGCCTTAGGTTTTAAATCTCCAAATAGTCATAGTCTGAGTGTGTGGCAATGCTTAATTGTTTTTTGCTTGAACTACAGCTATTTTTATCAACAATGTACAAGCTTAATAATTTTTTCTTCCTCAAATCTAACTTGTATTATATAGGTAGTTCCAAAAAAAAACAGCTGTGTATGTTAGTATGCAATGCATAAAAGTTAATTTAATTTTTCAAAAAAACATTAAAAGAAAAACTATAAACCTTACCAATACTGTTTTAATTTATGTCATATACATTGTTTTAAACGTTGTTGTACACAGTTAGATACTACATGTAGAAGCAAAAATCTTAGAAAAGAATACAACTTAATCTAACTTAGTTTTGTTTAAAATATGAGCCTTTTTTTACATTGGTGTGCGTAAGAATTAATTAAAAGTGCTAGAAAAACTTCAAAAAATCAAAAAGTGTCAAAACGAAAATAAAACAAACTTTGTTTCTTAAAATTTCTTATTTTAAGTGTTTTGGTGCACTCTCAAATATAACATTAAATAAAAAATCATCTACAAAGTAAGTTAAGGAATAACACACATTACAAGATAATACTTAAAGTGTAACGAAATGACAACGTAGTTAATTTCTGTTCATTTCTTTTGTACAAAGTAGAAAACATTAAAATTTAGTTTATTTACTCAATAGGTATTATATAAACAACTTACTAAATCCAAGCACCCTTAACACTTTGTTTTTAGATAACAACTTGCTGTTGTAAGAAGAAAGTTATTGTTAAACTGAGATAAAAAAAACTCTGATGGAACGCTAATCTGTCTTTTTCACACTTTTAAGCTAAAGCAGTAAAATCTTTTAATTTTTTTTTGTTATACAGGGATTTAAAACGAGATTAAAAGAACTTAATCAAATTATCGAAAAAAATTAGTTTAAAATATATATTTTTGCTCGACGGTTCTAATTTACATGCTCGCGGGCCGCAATAAATTCGAAAAATTAACGTACTCAAAGGCCGCAGATTTATCCTTAGGGGGCCGCAATTTGCCCGCGGGCCGCAGTTTTCCGACCCCTGCCCTAACCCTTAGTCAGTAAGCGATTCTCGGACTTGATTAGAAGGGAGTTGTGCGTAATTGTGCGCGGCTGGGAGTCGATCGCGGTTGGAACTAAGCGATCCCCTTAAAAAGTAAACTAAAGTCGAAAAAAATTTGACCTCTAGAATTATTAATAAAATAATACTTGATGTTAACTAAAAAAAATATCTTTAAAGCTATTGCATGCAGCTGTAATAGGTTTTATGTTTTATGAAAATTTATTTAGGCAACACTTGACAGTTTAAAGCAGTCGAAAGTGGCTTTCTTTCTTTTCTCTCAAAATAATACCTTAAGAGCACGAGCTACGCTCGAAAGACGCTTCAGTCGGTTACGCTTTGGTTGCTTGTAGCTTGGCACTAACAGTCAGTATTTTTTATAAAGAGTGATGTATTGGCGATTGTTTTTCATTTTGACTTTTTGTTAAAGTAGTTTGTTTTGTGTTGTGTTTTAAGTACAGTTTTTGTCTTTTGTCACTATTTTTTCATTGTAAATATAGTTTCACCTTACTGACTCGACTTTGTTATACAAGTAGTTTGAGCTTTCTAACTATCTTATTACTCAAATAGCCTAAGTTTAAGTATCTAACTGCTGATAACCATATCTCATTAAACAGTAGCTTATGTTTAATCAACACTTATAGCCTATTAAAATAGTAGTATAAATTAAATTTGCGTTTTATAAACCTACTTAGCCAAGTTATTCAGCTAAGTCAGTTATAAACTCTAGCTTAAGTAATTGTCAACTATATTGTTATAACAGCGCGTCAAGTGAGTAATAGCCAGGTCCGCGTAAAAAGTTAGTAACAATTTAGTGTGACAGTTCAATAATAATAAAATTTTTAGTAAACACTCTTAACAGCATAAAGCTGTAAAAAAACTATTTGCTATATGCCATCTAACATAATTTATGTAGGAAGTTTTATTTAAATGTAACAGTTTGGTTGGTCCGTTTGAAATTGCTTAATAAATAAAAAAATGTCAAATTTTTTTTTTTGTGTATAAAAAATTTTAAGAAAACTTTTTTAAAGTGATATATTTATAAAAAAAAGTTAGCGTTTTTTACTGTTTGAGTTAAAATGTTTGTGTGTGGCACCTGTGGATTACTGTAATAAATAATTTTTTACAAACCATACTACCCTGACAAGCTATGAAATTAAAGCCATTTTGTTATTTTAAAAATAATTTAAATAATAACTAAAACTACTTATGGAAAATTTTACTCTAGTCTATTTTAATGTTTTATGTTGTTTTACAAGCCTTTAGTTGTCCTTATTTTATTTATATCTAGTTTTGTTTACCTTTGTATTAAAACACTTTTATATTTTTTTTTGTTTTTATTAAAACAACATAAAGAATAAGTAAAGCATCAGTTAAAAAGTCTGATTAGTATTGAAAAGTTTTATTTTTAATTATTTGTAAAGGGAAAAATGGAAAAAGAATAATTTTTGACCTACTTTGGACACATAACAATAAAATGGATAAATAATTGTTTTGTTTAATCTTAAATTGTTAATTTATTGCTATAGCTATAGCTAAGTTGAGGAATATATCTGAAAATCATAATCATTGTAAGGGTTCAAATACTTTTACTGAAAATAATTTTTTTTCTTATACAATATTTAATTTATATTACAAAGACTTTTGACAAAGGGAGTGTGTGTTATCATGTGTAATTTTACCTGCCTCTCAATCAATGTTAAACTTGAAATTACCCAGAAAAAAAAAATCTTTTAAACTAGAAAAAACCCTTGGTGGCTTGAAATGTAGAGAAAACTACCCAATTATATCTCCTAGCATATATGTGATTTTTGGGATGAATTGAGAAATAAAAGTTTTTGGATGGTGGTAAACTAACCTAGCTAAAATACTTTATTGTTTTTAGTGTTAATTGTTGTTTATACATCTAGCCATGGGTCTACTGACTTATTAAGCAGCTTACTTACACAACTCACATGATTTATATATTTTTTCCCCTGCCTTTCATATAAATTGAAAAAACGTCTTAGCAATTTAATAAAGTATGGTTAAAATAATTTCTTAATACATTTTAGTATATGTTTATCAATTGTATTAGGCCAATATTTTATAAAACATAAAAAGTTAAAAAACAGTGTTGTCGAACACTCAGAGTATTTAATGTGCTCAGGATAAACTAAGATATTTTCAAATTTTTTTAAATCTCAGGATGGCTCAGAACAGTTCAGGACATTTTATTTTTTTAATCAGACTGACTCAAAATTCTTAGGTTTTGTGAAAAAAACTCAGGATAGTTTATAAGATTTTCAAAAGTATCTGATCACTTTTTTCTATCTTAGTGGTTTATTGAACAAAAAAAAATGCTCAAATTTTTTTGGTTCAATGACAGTGACAAAAAGATTTTCGGCTATTGAGTTCCTTACCAAGTTTTTCTAAAATTATAATGAGCATAAAATGAAAAAGAAAGGAAAAAAAGTATTTCAGTCAAAATTTAAACTCTAAAACAAAAAACTTTATGAAAAATGAGACTATTAGCCTTCACAACATTAAATATCTATATATGAAAAAATATCCAAAAAAATAGACAGAGTTTTGATATAAAAGTATCTAACATTAAACACACATAAAGTATATTTTGAACTATACTTTAAAGGTAAAGTTTCAATCTCAAATGTTTTTAATATTTCAAATTATCAATATTTTTAGCAAATAAATTATATTATATGATTGGAAAATATAAATTAATTTTAAATTAATTTTAAGCTTTTTAAAAAAAGTATGTTTAAGAATTTTGATTCTACTATCAACTTAATTTAACTTATCAAAAAATAAGTAATTATGAAATAAAGCTATGACACTAAAAAACCTATAATAAATTTATCGAATAAAGCTGCAATATTCAAAACAAAAAATAAAGCTGTGTTAAAAAGATGAAATAAATAAATTTGCTTTAATCATATAAAAGTACTATATAAATATATTATTTTAATTAAAAGTATCAGTTTTTACAAACTTAAATAAATTTTCTAAATATGTAAAGGAGTTTAACTAAACCAAAATAACAATGTAAACAACAACAAAAACCTTTTAAAATAGTAAATATTTTTTTTTTGAATAATAAAATAATAAGATAAAAAAACAAAAATAATCATAAAATAGGTCAACTAGTTTTAAATTTTAAAAGTGATTTCAGCTCATGATTTATGTATTTAACCTTCTTTGCTTTAGGATATTTTTTCAAGTCTTCCAAACCATAAACTAAGATAGCCTTACTTGTTTTCTCTCCCTCATCAATACAGCTCCACCAGACGACAAAGAGAGCATCCAGCCATTAGCCTTTTGGAACCTTCTTATATGGTAAAGAAGGTCCCGACTAAATGGTGTAAGATTCATATTGATGTATTTCTCAATGTTTTTATTTATTGTCATAAGTGAGCATTTGCCATTTTTTTTTCTTTTTCATGATCTAAACCTTCTGCTCAAAACTTCTCAATTTAACCAAAATAGGATTAAATACCTATAAATACCTGAATAGGATTTCTTTGTCTTCAGCCTTTCCAAATGGCTTCTTCCCTCTAAATAAAACAATATAGTTTATATGAATTCGACGGTCAAATATTTTGAGTTTGTTCATCACCAAACTTTCTAGATTTTTATATTCTTTTACTGGTATCCCATGGATGTCAGCATTTGACCTTCTTAAAAAGTTGTCCACCTGGTTAACTCTTTGGGACAACTCGCCACCTTCCATAACTTTATCAAAAATCACAGATAATTTTACATTATCTGCTTTTAGCACTTCTGTTTGTTTCTTCATACTGTTGATTTACTTTTTAGGTTTGTCAAAATACCACTAATAAATTTCATTGATTTTTCAAGCTAAATAACTTTCTTCTTCTGGATAACTAGTTCCTCCTTCAGCTCCCCGATTTTCTCTGAAAGACCCATCAGACCTTTTCCATGGTCAGCCTTTTATTCCATAACCAACTTCTCTAAACTCTTAACAGTGGTTTTAATGTAATTGTTTTATATGTAATTTTATTAATTTACTAAAATTACAGTTCTTAAATATAATAACGTTTCAAGGTTTTTGATGACATTTAGTTGATTTAGTTTCACATTTTCTGAAGTTATACAACTTTGTTAACAAACTTGTTTTTTTTTTAAGTTAACAATAAAGGAATTTAATAAAACTTCGGATGGCTCAGTACAGCTTGTGTTCACTCAGGGTTTTTTATTTATTTAGACATAGAGTAGCAACCCTAAATAAAGCAGTGATACGTGTTTTATTAAACTCAGGATTACCAAAAAACGTGCAATTCTGGACAATCCTGGAATTTGACAGTTTAAGTTCAAAACACCTGGATAACCTAGGAATTTTCTGAAGTTTTGATAAAAACCTGGAGTTTTTTTTCAATATAAAATTCTTGTGAAGCATGGAATTTTAAACAAGTTTTTTATATGCAATAAGGAAATTTAAATTAGATACAAAATATTAATCGCGAACGCGTCTTAATTGCGAGCGGGGACTAAATTGATAGTAAATTACAATAAAAAAACGCTTATAAAAACTATTAAATAAAAATATAATAAAAATTATATAATTAAGAAAAAAAGCTACAGACCGAGGTTAAGGGTTAAGGATAACAATGATACTAAAAAGAAATAAAAAAAAATGCAAAAATGTCTCCGTGCAAAACTTTCTACTCGTGCAAAGGTGTCTTCGTGCAAAATTGAACCTTCATATAATTTTATTCCCTCGTTTAAAAGTGTTTTTGTGCAAAAGTATCTTTGTTCAATTTTGTATTCCCATGTATCTTTGTACGCTCGTGCAAATTTGAGAGCTACCCATATTTATTAAATAAAAAAAAAATAGATTACTTTTAATTTTTAAAACACATTTAAAATAGTTTATAGTAATATTCCGCTGTTGTTATACTATTTACGACATTTTTTATTTTAAAATTAATTTAAAACTAAAACTGTACAAAAAACTTGGAAGAAATCTAGATAGCCTGTGGAAAAAAATTCAAAAAATTTTGACAACCCTGTAAATTTCAAAACAGTACAGACATTAAATAAAAACTTAATCTTTATCAATTTAGTAATCAAACTACTTTTTGGAGTGTGGTGAAAACAACAGTTACCTATAAAAATGTACAGTTTGTTAAAACTTCAATTTAAAATCATTAGTTTTCACCAACACGAATCATAATATTACTACTTGATACATTTCCTAGAAATTTTGCAATTTTTGCACAGAGTTTACAAAAGAGTTATTATTTTATATTATTTAAATTATAAAAGTTTTAGAAATCCACCTATGCCATAAAACTTAATTGCAATTAAATAATAGTATCAGATCAACTATGAGATTTTTTGAAAGATTTCAACTAAAGTATCATATCTTAATGTTACAGTTAACATCAGTTATAATGCAGCCTCAGTACATAAGTTCCATAACAAATACATTTTTTTTCCAATCTTTATTACCAATTGAACAAGTATGTACACAAGGTTGTAACAGAGTCAGAATTTTTAGGATACTTCAAGACAGATAAAATTTTTCTTAAATATAGATACAAATAAAAAAAAATCAGACAAGTTTGATTTTTGTTTAATGATGACATAAGTCATTATTTTTTTTAAACTAAGGAAGGTTTTAAGATTTCAGAAAACCTCAGGCTAGCATGTTTCTCAGTTTTGAATGAAGTTTAGTTGATTTAGTTTTAGTGTTTTGTTTTTTAAAATCCAGTTTTCTTGATGAAATTTATATAAATAGTTTTTTTTTTTTTTAATCTTTAAGTACGGATTTGATAAAACTTAGGATAACTTAAGACATTTTTAAGTTAATCAGAACAGCTTCTTTTAACTTAAAAATAATGATATCATTTATACATTACTGCGGGCACAGGATGTAAGGGAATAAAACAAATCAAAACAGAAAAAAAACAGCTGTACATCATGTCCGGACTTAATGTCAAACTTAATACCTTTTTTAGATTATCCACATACACTGGCTTCTTTTAGTAAGTTATGCTAGCTTGAGATTTGTTTTTGACTCAGTTTGACTCGGACAAACTCCAGCTAATTATAACTTTAAAAAACTTAAGCTGAGTTAGATCAATTTGTTTTATTTTTGAAAACGTCGGCTATTTTGTATGTTGTTTCAAAGTCTCAGGCTATTGAGGTAGCTGTCAAATTTAAAAGAGGTGACAAAGTTGTACGAAGATCCTTTTGCACAAAGGGATAAAATTGCACGAAGATACTTTTGCACGGAGACATTTTTGATCGGACTAATTTATTTTTAATTTATATTTATTTTTTCTATTAATTTATTTATTTTGTTCCTATCACTGTTATCCCTAACCCTTACCTTTGGTTGTAATTTTTTGTAATTTTTGTAATTTTTTAATACTTTTTTGATTTTTTTTATGTTTTTTTTATTTTTTTTACTATTAATGTTATCCCTAATCCTTACCCTCAGTCGGTAGCTTTTGTTTTTTAATTATTTTATTATATTAATTTTTTTTATTTGTTTTCAATATAAATTTTTATTAGTTATTTTATTTTCATTATTTTTACTATCACTGTTACACCTAACCCTTACCCATCGGTCTGTAATTTTTTCTTGAATTAAATTATTTTCTAGTATTTTTTTGTGTATTTTTTTTACTCTACTGCTAAAAGTAAACTCGTGAAATATTGACCTTTGGTGCAAAATAGTCTTCGTGCAATTTTGTTCCATCGTGCAACTTTGTGCCCTCGTGCAATTTTGTGCACTTGTGCAATTAAGTCTTCGTGCAACTTAGACCGGTTCCCATTTGTAGACTTTAAATCACTATCTAAAAATAACTTTATATGTACAAAGTTTTTCAGTAATTATTTATTATTAAAAAGGTAAGTAAGCTTTATATAGATTTTTTGTGAGTGAATATCATTCATATGTATTAATTTCTATATAACCTCAAGAAAACTTCCTAGCTTGACTAAATTTTTTTCTTTAAGATGGTTTATTTGCTTTATTTATTGGCGACCCTGTGTTTTAGAGTAGATGTTAATTAACTAATATAGTTTGTCGAATGACTTTATTGAAGTTATTAAAGCATTTTACATTTAAACTACATTACTACTGTACTGTATACCTAAACTGAATGTTTTTTATATTGATATAAAAAGGTTTATTAATCAAGTTATACACATTTTTATCACTAGTTTTATATCACTAGTTATATTATTAAATTTAATTGTTTAATATGATTTTTTAGTAAAATACAAATATGTCACCTTAGCCACTTACTTTGGAAAACTATTATTTCTTTTTTTAAATTTTTTAGTTTTTCTAAACTAAAGATAACTTAAGTCACTAAAGTTATTTTGTGATGAAATCGAGGTAATCTTGCTAAATGTTGAATAAAATTTAGTAATTCAAGTTTTAAAAATTTTATTTATTTAATTTTGACAAAAGCTTCATTTTTATTGGTTTTGAAAAGTTTACTTAACTTTGTAATATTCTAAATAATATTATTAACTCAGCATAACTGAGGACAGTTTAAAGTCAATCATAAAGTTTTTTTGACATTCAAAGTAGTTATTTGACCCAAAGAGTGACAAAGCTAAGGTTTAACTATTGAAAAACTGATCTTTTTTTCACAGAAATACTTTTAAATTGCATACTTATTGTATACAATAATTCAATATGAGTTCTGTTAGTAAAAAAGAGCTCAAGGAAACAAACAACGATGATTTACACATGTATTTGCGTGATTTTCATTCGGAAGAACTTGAGAAGAAAAACCAACAGATCCACAAGATAAAAGAAAATTTTGACAATAAAAAAAAAACTCTAGTAAAAAAGGTTATAAATATTCTAAAAAGCAAAAATGTAGACTTATCTTGCTGTGGTTACTCACTCAGAAACTCTAAATTTACTTTAGAGCACATAGAAGAAAAAGATAAAGATTATGAGCTTCTACAACAAGCAATCACAGATGAAAAAACAAAAAATACAGATAAAAAAAAGATAGTCAGAGTTGTGCCGGCTAAAAAGCGTAAAATTGAAGACAGTAAAGCAAACTCATCAAATTTACTTTTGCTTCATGGAACTAGTGCAAAAAATGTGATGGGAATTTTGAAAGAAGATTTTATACCGTCCAAAAAGGGCAAGTATGGATGTGGTGTCTATCATACGGACGATCATAAATATGCTTCTATGTACAGCAAGTCTTATAAACTCGAAAATTCGTGCATTCAAATAGTCAGGTACATGTTTGTTAATAAAGTGAAACAAACTACAGCGCCGAAAACACCAAGAAAGTTTGAAGGCGAAAATATCTATGATGAGTATCTCACTAAAAAACCGGTGTTGCAAGTTTTTAATGAACAAACAGGCAATGTAGTAGTAATTGATAAGAAAGCACAATACGAAACAGACAAAGCTAACAACAAGTTAATTGGAGGCACATTTAATGTAGCAACTAGTAAAACAAATATTTTTCTTGCTCATCACAAGCTGGTAGAACCAGTTTACCTTATTGAAATTAAAAATGAAACAGACGTTCAGAAATTTGTCTCTGACGCTCTTTACGAAATTCTTGAGGTAAAACGGTTCACTACTTCAAAAACTACAAATGCAGTCAATAATTGCACCATAGAATATCTCAAAGAATATATAGAAAAAGAAGTTGTTGCAAACCACGATGCGGAGTTGAAGTTTATACAAGATAAGTTTGACTATAAGATAAAAAGCACTTTACATCAACTTACTTTTAAACTTACTGACATAAATAATTTGCAAAAAGATAAAAGCAGTGAATTTACATTAAATGAGCTCACCAAAAAGAACAAAGACTATCAGTTCGTGTTGAGTTTAATAACAATAAAAAGTGACGGAAATGTTCCTAAAGTCCTTCACATGTACAAAATCGATTCGAAGACCAACAAAAATAAAATCAATGGCAGAAGGTTGTTTGCCCACGGGGTAAAGTCTGACAAGATTCAAAATATTTTAAAACACGGATACGATAGTAAAACGTGGAGTTCAATGTGTATGGAAGACTGTATTGCCTGCAACAGAGTTCCTTGCGCACAATACTCCACTACATGCTTCCTTTTAGAGGCTGAAAAAAGCAACAGGAGATATTTGAAAAAGAAGAAAGCTACGAATAATCAGAGTGAAATGATTAAAACCAGTGAAAATCCCATAATCAAAAATTTGGCTTATCTATTTTTAGTTGCCGAAAAGGAAAAGAGTAACAGTAAACCAAAGAAAGTTTTGACTGACAGCAGAGGTTGCTATGTTGAGGATGGCACTTTGATACCTGACCTTAAAAGCTTTGAAATTAAAGAAAGACCTGTTGTTAAAACAATTCCGGCATACCTGCTTGTTATAGATATTTCCAAACTTCATTATGGTTTGGTTTTGAATTGATGAATTTACCTGATTAACTTATAAGTAACACATTTTTAAAAGTAGTGTTCAGACCTTCTTCGTAAAATTAAGAGCTGTTTCGATTTAGTTTAAAAAATTTAAATCTTAGGTATTTTAGATTTTCGCCCTTAAACAGTTTGATAGCAATATTATTATTTTTTATAGTTGAAGTTACAATAAAAGGCAAAATTGTTATTGATGTAAATTGAAATACTTTGACTGTTGCACGATATTTTATTAATAAATTTATTAAAATTGTGTAAATGTTTCGCATTAAATTTATAAAGTCAAATTTAACTAACTTAATTTGGTAAGTTATTAAAAAGAACTGACAGCATAGTTTTTATTAAATTAATATTAAGCATTCATAGTAATGCGGGTTTTAATTTTATTTATAATTATCTTTTGAAAAGTTTTTTTGTTAAGAATAGTTCAATAACTTTAATAAAAGTATTTTACTTGTAAATGATCAGCGAAATCTTCAGAACTTAAATATTTTAAATGACAATATCAAAGGTGAAACAAAGAGTTAAAGAAAATATAAGTTTATATTCATGAATATACCTCCATACAAAACAACTTCAAAGAAAAAGGATTTAGTAAAATTTATTTAAAGAATTAAAACGCTGATCTATACTTAAAAATAAATATGTTTGACTATTAAATAATCTAATTAGATATAGATTTTAATAAAGTTTTTATTTTGTATAGTAATTTTGTTTGTATTCTTAATTATAAATGCTTTATTTGCTACTAATGGTATTACGGAACTATTTATTTATATTTCCAATAATTAATTAGCATATTTTTTACTCCTACTGTCGAGCCAGCACAATTAAATATCCAAAACCCAAACAATACTTTCAAATGTAAATTGAAAACTGTTAATTAAAAAAAATATTAATGAAAACTGAATTATTTAAAAGTTAAGTTTTATTTAAATATTTGCGCAATTAAATGTATAGCAGTTTTGATGATAAAAAGTGTGGAAAGTATTAAAAGATCACTCTGGACTAAAAAAATAAAACTGAGTCAATGATTTTTTTTTTACCTTTATTACTAACCGACTTTACCCTAGCATACTAAACTTTTATTAGAAAATAAAGCTTTCATAATCAAAACTAAAAAGTTATGAAAAAAAGCTTCTATTTTTTGCTGACTCAGAAAGTTTTTCTGACTGACCTTTAAGTGTAGTAGCGGAAAAGGTTTTGAAGATTCAAGTTCAATTCAGCCATTCTGCCTATTGTTAATTGTGACATCAGAACTCCAATGATGTCAATTCGAATTATGAAAATTTATTTGAAGGCCTTTAATCATAAAGTAATATATATTTAAGAAAAAAAACAAAGCGTATGTAGGTCTAATTTTTACTAAAAAAACCAAAAGAAAACTAAAATTGTTTAAAGTTAAGTTTTATTTAATTATTTTCGCAATTAAATTTAGAGCAGTTTTAATGATAAAGAGTGTTGAAAGTATATTTAGAGGTCACTCTGGGCTGAAAAAAAATTGAGTCAGTAGTTTTTTTTTTTACCTTTATTATTAACCGACTTTACCCTAGCATACTAAACTTTTATTAGAAAATAATGCTTTCATAATCAAAACTAAAAAGTTATGAAAAAAAGCTTCTATTTTTTGCTGACTCAGCAAGTTTTTCTGACTGACCTATAAGTATAGTAGCGAAAAAGTCTTAAAAGTTTTGAAGATTCAAGTTCAATTCAGCCATTCTGCTTATTGTTAACGATGACATCAGAACTCTAATCCTGTCAATTCGAATTATGAAAATTTATGTATAGGCCTTTACTCATAAAGTTAAATATATTTAAGAAAATAAAACAAAGCGTATGTAGGTCTAATTTTTACTTGAAAACGCTTATTTTATTTTTGCAAAAATTATTCCTAAAAGAAGAATCTACTTAATCGCCAAAAATTACAATATTTAAAACTAACTTAAACTTTGTAGCTTAACTTATTTATCACTTTGAAAACAAACAAAAAACTACAACCTTCCTTTTTTAATTTCTAACAAGTAAATTTTACGATAGTAGTAATGTCATTTTAGAAAAGTATAATGTTGACAGTCTAGTGCCAATGTAAATTTATTGTAAACACTGTAAACGGTTACTCGTATATTTTCAATTTCAAATAACTTTATGCACGGTTAACACTACACAACTTAAATATATGAAATATAATATTTTTGTTTTATATGTAATATTGAAAATTATGTAAAGTTTTCTTTTGTAAATATGTATATTTATACAATTGTTTTCGTGTTTAAAGAGTTACTACCTTTATGTTATAAGTAAATATAAGTAAAACATCTAAGCCAGAAGTAAGTAAGTTGCGGCCCGCGAAGAACTTTTGTGAAAATACTTTAACTTGAGCTTCTAATTTGACAACTAATAGTCACTAGTTTTACATTTAACATTTTTGTTTAAATTATTTGTTGTTATTATTTAATGCAGCTATTTATAAGTAACTGCGGCCCGAAGAAGTCTTTATCTAGAAAAGTTAACTGTTACTTTTAAATACTAAGCGAGCCCTACATTGATGTCTGCATGGTGCATACAACGTTTTAATTAATTTAGTTTTAACTGAACATTGAAAGTATGTAAACATCGGAAACTACTATACTGTTATACTATACATGAATAGATTTAATTAACAAATATTACATAGTTTCAAAAACAGAAAAAATTGTGTTAACAGTGCATACAAACAAAAAGACCACGTTTAAAATATTTCTTGAGTAATAATAATAATTTCTAATAAGTAATAAGTTACGATCTGACTGGCAAAAGTTTTGGCAACGGATGTTAACTAAGAACTTATATGTTTTTAACTAGGCATTATTTTTCTCATTATCTATAGGAGCAAAGGATTTAGAACGCAATAAAAAGTTGACCTTTTTGTACAATAAAATAAGTAAAACTTGAAAAAAAAAAAAAAAAAAAAAAGTTTTTAACTAATTTACTTATATACAGAGTTTAGTTCAACATTCTTACCTTCATATGCTTAAAACAATGATTTAATATTCCTTTTTCAGTTACGTAAGGTTGCTAAGCATAAAAATGACAAATAAAATAAAGCCAACAATAACATTTGCTAAACACAAAAATTAATTTACAATGTAATTAAAAATTAACAAACTATACTACTTATAATTTCTTTAAGTTCATAAAAGCTATAAAAACTTTGTATAATTTCCTTTTTCCCTTAATCTAAAGGTGAACTAATTCAAAATTTTAAACGTTTTTTTCCTTATTACTTGAAAGTTGAACTCTTTAGTATTCAATATTATTTGCAATTGTTACTTCTTTATAACATTAACGTTAAAAAAAACAAAAAAAAAATTTTTACTTCATACAGTTTGAATTCTTACCTAAAACTACACGATCATCAGTTAATCTAGTTTTAATCGAAATTTACTACGCGCTTCACAATAACGTACAAATATGTGTAAAATAAAAGTAACACATTTGTATGCAAATTTATTTCTTAATCACTTAGTTGAATGGTAGATAAACACTATAAAAATAATACTTCAGTGCTATTGAAACTAAATAAATAAACTAACCGTTAAGACTTAATTTACAATTAACTATTTAAGATTTTTATAAAGTATTTTCTTGTTAAAACTATAATTTAGTTTAGTTTTGACTATTCTGTTTTATCTGAAAATTAAAAATTAATAAGTATTTGTGAAGGAAATTTTTTTAGTAATACAATATATTTTAGCATTACAGTGAACAAAGTGTTCTAATGAAGTAAATTTAATTATATCTAAAACAAAAGAATTTCGAAATTTTGAAAACACAAAATATAATATTCTTTTTTACAATAGAAAAAAAAATCTTAACGTTAAATTTTTTTTTACAATAATTTATTTAAACTAACTACAAAACAAAAGAGCAAATCTATTTATATTCAATCATTAAATTACTAATTCCCAATTTTTATTCATCTAAAAAAAACTTAAAGTATCATGTTTTTAGTTATGCTTGTTTTTTTATACTAATTTTACAATTAAACTGCAATCTTAAAGTTAATTATGAGCAATGTAATCAACTAAAGACACTTTTGTATTTTACAACTAAACTTTTTTTGATTTTATACAAAAATTATAAAAAAAACAATCATTAACAGTATAAACAAAAATTATTGCTAAAATTGAAAATACCAAACTTTTAAGTAGACAAATTAAGTTGCTGTAATTGAGAGTGGTACAAAAAAGGTAGTTTAAAGTTTTATTTTATAAAAGTCATTAATCTTTAAAACTTTTAAAATGTTTGTCTTTTTTATATAATATTTTTAAACAAAGTATGAAAAGTAATAAAAAAAAGTATATAAAAGAAAAATAAACAACATAATTTATTATATAACACGTTTGATCATTTTATCATGCTGTTGGTAAATAACTGTTATAATAATTTTAATTTTAAAGTAATAAGTCTACCTTATATTACAGAACTTTTTTTGTTATGAACTTTTTCGTAAACAGCGAAAGTTTCATATAATGATAGATATCATTTAATACTAAACACAAATTACTTATAACTCTTTAAATCGCCGCTAAAATTTCAAAAATATAGAAAAAAATATTCCAGCAGCTCACTTCTGGTTGGTTGTTTGAAACAGTATCGTTCTTCTGATTGGTCAGTACCAGTGAAACATGTAACCTCTCCTCTCGTCTTCCGGCCTCCTAAGCAATTTTTCCCGCCTTTTTTTACGCCAGCTCCTGTGTTGAAATAATAAATTTTTTTTGAAATTTGTAGTTTTTGTGACAAAAACGTTAGTTTTGATACAGTACTAATCAAATAATAAATAACTTTAAATTAAACATTTACACATTTTATTAGATTGTTTTAAAAAGTTTCTAAAATAGATAAAAGTCACAGTAAAATGTTTCGTTTTGATTTTATTGTTTTATAAACAAGTTATCATGGAGAAACTTTAATTGAAAACTAAGATAATTTTTTACTTTTAAAAAAATTGTAGGATATATTATAGTTGGTTGTCAAATTCTTGAATAAACTACTTTTGTCAAACTTCATTAATCAAGTACTAGTTTTGTTAATAAGCTTTTATTTTAAGTTTATGTTTTAGTATGCTAAAAACAATAATTGTTATTTATTGTTATTTAGTGAAAAAAATTCTAAATATAATAATAAATGATAAGGTTTATTGCAGAATTAATAAAATTTTTAGCCTATAAAAATAACGTCAGACATTTTCTAGTTATAATATGCAATTTAGTTATTAGGAGCCTGCAAATTGTTTTTTGTAAACTTAAACCTTTCACATGTAAAAGACTTAGAAACCCTAAACCTAAAAATTTAATTCTAACAAATAAACTTAAAATCTATACTTCTTAATTTTCCGATGATTTTTTCATAAATAAGCAAAATAATTTTTTTTTTATTACAAAGTACATATTTTTCGTAATAAAATACAACTAACCACAATCGAGTGATGATGACGGCAACGAACAAAATTCCGATTATTGAAGCGACGAAGTACAACTTGTAATTTGGATGATGCACCGCTTTTGTGACGTCATTATTGTTCGATGATGAGTTTCTTGTATTATCTGCTGATGGTATTTAAGTTAAAAGAAAATGTTAATAACTTTAACTTATAGGAATATAGTTTTAAACAATAAAACAATGTTTAAATATGCAATAAAGAGTAACAAGCTTTGAAAGTTAAACCTAAGCTTTTACTTAGTAGATTTTGTTGATTATTGTTGTTAGAGTAAGTTTTGACAGTTTCTGTCACTTCAATAAAAGCCGTTGTTGATGAAAATTTGAAAATCATTTCACTTTTTTTCAGATCCATTTTATTGATTTTTATTATTTTATAAACAAAGTAAAATTTTCAAAAAAATTCTTTAAATTTTCTACAATTATTTAAATTAAGTTATCAACAATAAAACACTACAGTAGACTATTATTTTTAAATAATGAGTAGTTGTACAGAAAACAATTTAAAAATTTGTGCTTTACTTACGCCAATTTTTTTTTTTGAATTGTTTCTTCGATAACATAATAATAAAGTAATTAATCAAAGCAAAAGACTGTTTAAAAAGTAACTAAAAGTATGAAACTTTTACAGCTTTTTAGACTACTTAAACTACTGATATGAAAAAAAAAACTGTTAAGTAAGCTACAGGCAGCAGAATTTGCTGATCACGAAAACGTTTTCATATGTAAATTATAATCTGTTTCTATTCAAATATGAAGCCATCTGGAGAACATTGAAAAAACCGGCTTCACACACTTTAAAATATTTATACTGTTTACTTTGAATTTGCAGTAGTAATTCAAACCCTAAAATTTTCTGACAATTTTACATCAACTTGGGTTTCGTTCTTAAATTAGACTTGAAGACTTTCGTAAGAACTATTGGTTTGAATAAGCATTTTTTTACAAACTAGTCATTGTAAAGGCTTAAAGAAGCTTGTTTAAGTTTTATTTATTATGTTATTTTTTTAAAAAAATGTCATTTCTTATAATATTTTTTTATAATTTCTAAATTTATAAATCATTTTTCATTAAAATTTACAAAAAGTTGTTTGTAATTAAAAAAAAAAGTAATTACAGGAAAAATAAACTTAAACTAGTTGAAGTTTTCATCAAATATAATGTAATTGGATTTTTTTATAGCACAACGTTTAAACTTACTAAATCTTATGTAAACGAAAATTAAAAGTTTATCAACATAAAAATGAAAAACAAAAGTCTCACTTTCTCAATCTTGTTTTAATAAACGATTATATAGAAACAACAATCGTTTTTTAAAAACAACTTACAAATTATTTAGTCGAAAACAACAAAGAACGCTTAATAAAAAACTTATCTATGAGTTTAATTAAAGTAAACATGTTATAATACGATTATTAGAAAAGTTTTCGAATTAAACAATTAAGTGTAAGTTATTATAATTTTTACACTCAAAACAAAACTTTTTATCGAATATTAATTTTTAAACAATATATACAACTAAAGGATTTACTACATAAATGATTAATAAAGCTAAATAAATAAATATAGGTTTTCTTTAAATTGAAATCCAGTTTAAACTGACTAAGTATTTAGTGTAATTTTGAAAAAAAAAAGATAGCTATGTTTATGGTTCTTTTTTTAAGATATTTTTTTTAGTATAGTTTTAATGCATTGCTCATTTTATATAATTTTGTGCATCAAACTTTTCCTAATATAACAAAATTTTAAAATTTTACCATATAAAACTAAATACTTTTGCTTATTTAAGCACAAATTCGTTTATTTTTAGTAGTTATGCCTAATAATGTAACTTTTTTTGAAGGCAAATTAAAAAAGTATATATTATACAGTTAGTTCGCAGCTATAAAACACAAAAAGGAGATGTGAATAACTCAATATTTTGCCAGAAGAAAAAAACATAAATATCATTTTCAAGCACCAGTCTCAGTATTGACTGAAACCAGCTCGGCGTATTTGCTACCCACAATTTAATTACACTGTAATTTATTTTCTTCTTACAAAATGCGCATGCGTTATAAATCATTCACAGCTACAAACTCAATTTTATAACTTTTATCGGGGTTTCGACGTGTTTTTCACTGTAAAATTTTCAATTAATACTTTTGATGTTTTTTTTTTTTGACCTTATTTACTTTGTGTATGAAATATAAATATAACAATATTGTTCATATTTTGTCTAAAGTGGTTTTACAATTCCCCATATAGTTATTTTTGAGTACAAATAAAGTTTTATCGATTTAAAAGTGTTTTGTGTATTTCGATTCGTTATTATTTTACAATTCTCTTTCTTAATTTTTGTTTGTTTATTTTTTTAACATATTTTTCAAGTTTAGTCTTTGATTAAAAAACACAGTTACATTTACAAAATAAAACTCAAAATAAACTAACTTTATTATAAAACATACGTACTATAAAAGTAATAACGTAGTTTAAAATAGCGCAATTTAAAATATGTACGAAACTTATTTCTTTAAGATAGTGATTTTTCGCATGGTATCTCAATAAAAATCATCGTTAAAACTAAATCTATTTGTATACCTGAATTGAACGCACGCTATGGTGTGTGGTTATCAATAGAGCTTATATAACAAATATTCAATATACAATTTTTAAAAAGCCACTATTACATAAAAAATTGCTAAGTTAGTTGTATGCTTAATTTTGAAGCCAAAATAGAAGTTTCTTTAGTGTAAGCTGACAAAATATAAATGTGTGGTACTATAATAATACAATTATAGCTAGTTTTAAATTAATATTTGTTATTAATCTAAAAAGTCAGTTTGTATTTATTTTCAATCATTTCTGTAGTCATAGCGTTTTATACATGTTAAAATAAAATACTTAATACTAGTTTAAGATTTTAATATAAACAAAACATTATAATAGCAAGTAAATTTAATCTAATTGTGTTGAACTATAACAAAAAAAAACTGAATATGCTCTAGTTTATACACTATTTTGTTGCTTTTTAACCTTTTTTTAATGAAAAAACTGTGAAGAAAAAAGTTACTTTTTAGTTGAAACTTTTTTAAATCTTTTATTTAGCAAGCTAACTTTAAAACAAAATAAAAATGTTCAATGTTTTGCGGTTTATGTGTTTTCCAAAACTTTTCTCTTTTTTCCTACTACTTTCTCAAATTTATTTTGTTTTTAGTCGTTTTTCTTGTGTGGTTAAACATTTCATATGATATATAAAAATATTTTCCTGAAAAAAATGTTCTTAAGTTCTTAGTTTTATATCTTTCGTCTACTTAAAATTACTTAAAGTGTACATTTTGTGTTTTTCATTACATTTCAAGCAACTAAAAAATTGAAATTTCAAAAGTTTGTAATTTTACTATAAAGGTAGTCAATTTTTAAAACATTTATTTACCATGATTGTTTTTTTCATTAAAATTTTATATTATTTTTTATAGTATAAGAAAACAATGTTACATAACTGTTTTTTACATACTTTTACTAGTTTAAGATTTTAGTAAACCAGTTAATACATACTAAACAAAAACCCTTTTTATAAATTTTAACCAAAATAACTTAATCAAAAGACGCAAAATGGTTTTATTCAGTGTGATCAAAATGGTTATACTGTTATTATACAAAATGGAATATATTATCAGAAAATTAAATTTGTATAAATATTATTTTAGCTAATCCTAAACATTTTTTCTTTAAAGCGAAATAGTTCATTTAAAATCTATATGTGTTTACTTTAACGTCAAGAGTGACCACAATTTGAAAAATAAAATCATCGTTGTTTAGACAATTCAAATGTCGAACCGCTATAAGTGTTATGTTTAGTTAAACACGTTTATTCAAACAAAGTTCTTTAAACTGTCTAAACTATTTTTTTTATTTATGCTTACTTGAGTTTTAAACAATTTCTAATCAGTAAATGGTAATTATCTTATCAAAAGATTGTTACGTTGATGCTTTTTTTGTATTAAAAAACTTAAAAATTAATTTTGTTAAATTTTAAATATTTTACACTAAGTTTATTATATAACAAGAAAATTATTATAGCAATAAACTTCAAATATATTAAAAAAAATTATTCAATTGATCTTTTATAACAATAAAGTTATTTTAAAACATATAAATTTTATTATTTTTTATAAACTTTAGTTGTTTAGATATTTTTAAAGATTTTAAAGTAACATTTATTACCTTTTAGTTACAGTAGAGTAATTTTAAAAGACGATAAAGTTGACCTGGTTATTTAGACTTTAAAATTTATTTATTAGTCTAAAAAAAATTAAAAAGATTAACTTGTTAATTTAATTGTTAATAAAATAAAAACTTTTTACTTTTCAGAATAAAACAGTTTAATATTTTTTGATAACTACGTCAAGGTTAAAATAACTACTTTAAGCTAATTTATACAGGAATTACTACTTTTGTTATTTGAAAACTAAATAATTGATAGCAGGCTTATAAATAATAAAAATAACCTGTCATAAACATAGTTTTCAAAAGTTTTGATTTAAATTATTCTGAACGTAATAGTAACTCACAGGATATGTAATTTAATTTAAACTAGGCTATTAATGGGCTTTACTTTCGTAATTTAATATTGAATGCAAAATGTTCGCTAGTTTACTTAAATCCATCAAGACGATTTAAATATTTAATTACTTGGCGATTTAGTATAGATATTTCACTACAATTTGTTGATAATGTTTTATAGATCGATAAAACTCATTTAAATTATATAATTTACATGAAATTTTGTTTGTAGACTTTAACAATAATCATATTGTTGATAGTTCTACTAAGCTTGTTTAAACACTAAATTAGTTTACTCAATTAACTTTGTTTGAGAAATAAACTTTTTATTTAAAGTTATTTATGTACTTTCAAATAAAGCCAATTAAAATATGTAAAAACTTAAATATTAAAAAAAGTCTTTTTTTTCATGGTATCTTAATCAAATAATATTGTGAAAAATAAAAGTATTTAAAACTTGAATTGACCGCTCGTTATTGTATGTGGTTATTGATAGAACTTATAAAACAAATATTCAATATACGACCTTTTAAAAGCCACTATTACATAAAAAATTGCTATGTTAATTTTTCGCTTAGTTTAGGAGCCCAAATAGAAGTCTCTTTAGTGTAAGCTGACAAAGTATAAGTATTAACTAATAAGATAATACAGTTAAAGCTAATAATAAATAAACATTTGCTATAAATCTAAGAAGGTCAGTTTATTTGTGTTTAGTTTGAATCATTTCTATAGTCATAGCGCTCTATATATTATTAAATGAAATACTCAATCTTTAATGTTTGATAATAGTTTAAACTTTTATTATTATTATTGTAAAGCACTATATAGCAAGTAAACTTAAGCTAAATTGTATTATACTAAAAAGAAGCAAAACTAAATATGCTCTAGCTTGCTAGTTGTTTTCAATAATACTACTTTGCTGCTTTTAAAACTCGTTTCGGTAAATGTAAAGAATTAAGTTACTGCTTAGATTATCATTCCTCAATACTATTATTTATAAAGCTAGCTCTAAAACAATAAAATATTATTCAATGTTTTGCAGTATATGTGTTATCCAAAACTTTGCTCTTTTTTCGTACTATTTTCTTAAATTTATTTTGCTTTAAGTCGTTTATCTTGTGTGGTCAAACATTTCACATAAGATATCATAATTTTTCTGATGAAAACTATCTTAACAACTGTAAAAATGTGTTTAAGTTCTTATTTTTATATGTTTTGTGTACATAAAGAAATTTTCCTGTTTTTTATTATATTTTACGCTTTTAGAAATTATAATCTGCCATCTTACAATAAAAGTAGTCAATTTTAAAAACATTTATTTATTATAAACATTATTTTGATTAAAAATTTAAGTTTTTTTTATAGTATAAGAGAACAATGATACAAAACTGTTTCATACAAATATTTACTTAATAAATATTTTTGTAAACCAGTCAATACATCTTTTACTAATACTTTTTTTCAAAATTTTATTCAAAAATTAGTTGTTTTAAAAACGCAAAACGGATTTGTTCAGTGTGATCAAAATGTTAATGCTGATCAAGCACAAAGTATACTATGTTTTAAGCAAATTAGCATTGTATAAATATTGTTTTAGTTAATCATAATATTTTTTGCTTAAAGCAAAAGAATTCATTTTAAATCGATATGTGTTTATGTACTTTAACGTCAAGAGTGACCACAATTCAAAATGTAAAATCATCGTTGTTTAGATAATTCAAATGTCAGATCGTTAACAGTTTTATATTTAGTTAAACACGTTTGTTTAAACAAAGTTCTTTAAATTGTCTAAATTTATTTTTTTAATTTATGTTTACTTATGTTTTAAACCTTTTCTTAATCAGCAAGTGGTAATAATTTTTAAACAACTTAATTTTTATTGAAAATGTTTAGATTAAAGTGTATATATATTAAATACATTACCTTTTTTTGATTATTTATAGAATATAATCTAAGTGAACAAATATGACATATACTTTAATGTTGTTAACGTAACTTTCTTATAGTTTTTTTTTCATAATAGACAAAAAATTTAATTGATTGTTACGTATATGCTTTGTTTGTATTTAGAAATACATAAATCACCTTGTGTAAAATTTTGATAATTATACACAAAGTTTATTATATAACAAGAAAACAATAATTACAACCAACTTCAATTCTGTCTTAAATTTTTTTTATTTGTTCCTTTATAGCTATACAGTTTTTTTTTTTTAACGTATAAAAATTAAGGTTTCCTAGACATGTTAGTTGTTTTGATTTTTTTTAAAGTTCTTAAAATAACAATAAGAACCTTTTAGTTACTAACAACAGTAGAGCTGTTTAAACAAAACCGATATAGATGTTCTGTTTATTAACACTTTAAAATTTGCTTTTTAGTCAAAAAAAATTATTGAAAGTAACTTGTTAATTTAAATTTTGTAAACATAAAACTTTAAACTTTTTAGAATAAAGCAGTTAAACATAACTTAAAAGCTATGTCAAGGTCAAATTAACTATTTTTTGAAATTATTTGAAAGCTTAATAGTTGAAAGTAGGCATTATAAATAAAAAAATAACATGTCATAAAATCAAATTAAAAAAAGTTTGATTTAAATTGTTCAGAACGTATTAGTAACTTACTGGATATGTAATTTAATTTAGAATAGGCTAAAATTGAGATTTACGTTTGTAATTTAGCATTTGCAGCAAAATTTTTGCTAATTAACTTAAATCCACCAAGACGAATAAAAATAATATTTCACTTGCGATTTTGTATAAATATTTCACTACAATTAGTTGACAAATTTTTATAGAGCTAAAAAACTAATTTGATTATACATACTCTTTTAATGAAATTTAGTTTGCAGGCTTTAGCGATTAAAGTTTTATTGATTATTTTATTAAGCTTATTTAAACACTAATTTAGCTTCGCAAGTTAACTTTGTTTGAAAAATAAAAAATACTTTATTTAAGTTATTTTTTCAAACAAAAAAAAATAAATAAAGTAAAGGTTAAGTTTTAAGCTTATATAATAAAAATTAATACTTTCAATTTAGGCTCAAGTGGTAAAAATGTATGTATATTAATTTTATAATATTAAAATTTAGTAACCACGAGTTTTGATTAAGTTATAAACAAAAAATTTTGTTAGCCGATGTTTAATGTTTTCCTTTATAAAATTTACAATTTAAATCTAAAGTGATAATTAAAAAAAAGGCCATTCTTAAATTGTAAACATCATTATTATCTTTTAAAAGTATATAGACAAACAATAAAACACATTCTCGTAAACTATTAAATAGTACAAAAAATTCTTTTTTTTTTTACTTCTGTAATGTAATTTTTGATGAGATTGGCTTCAAAGACCAATGATTGCAATATTAAACAAGAAAACAGTTTACTTTTCAAGTAAACAAAACGACACTGTTTTGTCAGTACAATAAATATTTCGTTTATAATCAAAACATAAAGTTTTAGAAAATAAAAATGGTTTTAGATACTAAGTTTTCTAAAGGCACCAGTGGGAAGTTCGCAGGTTTATCTGAGGTTTTTGCTCATTACAAACATTCTACTGAAAATAACGTTTATCTCTTCTAAGATATTTCGTAAACTATTCCATTTGTTTCATTGTGATCATAGGCTTCAACTGATTTCAATTTTCAACAACTTTGCTTTCAAAAACTGCACAAGCTGTCCAAGGCCTACTAATGTTCATACTTTTAATGGAGCTCTATTTATCTCGTTTTATATCTTGTTGAAAAAAAATTGGTAAAGACCGGATCTTCAACTTATTACTATCAATTTTTTCATTTTGAATGATAGACTAAAACGTTTGAATCGAAGTTTTTTTTTAATTCTATATCAATCTATAAATATTTAAAAATTAACATTTTCCCTTTTCACAATCAAAAAACATATGATTATCAATACGATCGTCGGAAGGGATCTTTGTATTAAAATACCATTTGCAACTCAAAATCACTATACTTTAGCTAATACTCTTGAACATATTTTACATTTTGCTTAATTTTTGACAAAGAATCGCAGATACAACTCGAAAATATTTAAGTGTTAGTTTAGTAATAAAAAGAATATATTTTAAGTTATCGTTATTGAAAATGTTCATCCTTTATAAATAACTAGTAACTTTTTCTTGTCAGCCGAAAGGACTACTTGTCAATAAGTGCAACAAGCAGGTCCCACGACAAAGCACGACAATTTCACGTCAATATAAGTTTTGAAAATAAAAATTAAATGTTGTATCTAAAAAAGCAACTAATATTCGATTAAAAAAGTTAGTAGCAGTTTTATTAATTATCAACAGACAGTTTTTTTTGTAAAAGATTAAATATTTTTTTAGATATGACTTTAATAAGTAATTAAGTATGGTAATTTAAAATTTTCTTTATATAAATACTTTTGTTAATTTTTATTTTACAATCAAGATTTTATTAAAAAGACCTACAACCCCTTTTTTATTCAAAAAACTGTATATCACTTTTTGAGATATAGTCTTTTGATTATATTTTTAAGAATTAAAGTGTCCGAATTTGATTTTTCACGTAACCGCCTTAGCCACTGAGACCCATATGATATTTGTGACGTCACAATTATGACATCAGTGTTTGTTTCAAACAACTAGAAGGTGGTAGCACAATATCTTGGTTTCAAGGTATTAATCAAAAAATATATATTTTAGCTTAAGTTAAAAAACTGTAAAATGCACAACTACAAGTTATTGTTTTGTCAGTGTTAATTTTAAAGTTATTTTTATATGTTGCATAAAAATTAGAGGAAAGTATTCATATTCTTTTAGTTTTTTGTTAAATGAATAATTTTAAATTAAGTTTTGACTCGAGTTTTTTCAAAAGTCGTTTTCAAACAAATGTATTTTTTTCGTAATTTTTAAAACATGAAACAGAAATTACTATAAGAGGTAGAAAGTTTTTAAGAAGAAAACATAAAATTATTTCCCTAAAAAGTTTTAAATGTTAAGATATAAAGATTGAGCCCGAGAGCAGCAAAATACAAAGTGACGACAAAGAGCTGTAAAAGTTAGAGTTTTACGTTCATCTCCAAAAATATGGGTGCCTGCTTGGCTTATTACTAAAAGTCTGTTTGTTTGAATAAATCACTGTGTTTTTGAAAGTATTTTCATTTTTAAAGATAATTTAAATTTATGATGCGCATAAAAGATCCTTTTTTCTATTAGAAACTATTTTTCTATTAGTATGTTTTTTTTTGTATTTAAATTCTTTTTGTATTTTTTTATTAAAAAATATAAACTTTTTGAGTTTTTAAAATATTGTACGGAATTAAATAAGTTATATTTTAATTGTTCGTTTTATTATAAGAAATATGTTGGTATAAATTTTATGTGTTTGTAAGCTTATTTCAAGTTTAATTGTTTTTTATCCTTATAAAAAAACTTTAATAATACAAACAGTAAGTTATACTATTTTTTTATTTGTACAAGTATTAGACTTTCTTATAGAACTTTTTTTTAGTAGTTTTCAAGAAGTAACTAATTTAAATAATGTTTTAACTATGTTTAACAGAAAGAAGGTAAAATAATTAGTTCTTGTTAATAGATTAGCTACTTTAAAAAAAAAATATTAATAACTTATTTGTTGATTATAGTTATAATTCAACGTAAAAAGTTAATTTGTTTTATGCTATCTTTTTATGTTGTAGTTTTATTAATGTTGTATCATTTTAACATCTTACTTGTCATTATTTGTAAATATAGTGCAGTTTACAAGACAAAATAATTTAGCTTCTAGTGTATTTTTTTAAATTTTGCAATCTAAAAATAATTTTCTTAAACTGTTTTTTTTTTAGAAATGTTATTAGTTTTATTATCGTTAAAATTTTAAATTGATAAACCTAAAAAATTAAAACTAAAAGTTTTATACTAAATATTTTTACTTACTTACACGTAAAATGACGAATTTCTTTTTAATTCGCCATAAAGATTTCAAATATAGAGATTTATGACTTGTCGTATTAAACTTCTTATATCTTTGCTTTCGAATTTTTGTTTGTATGTTTTATTTCAAATGATAACAATAAACTTATTTTTATAGTGGAACATTTCAGTAACCAACTACTTCAGAGAAATTTTAGATTATTATAAAATTAAAAAGTTTAATTTGTTTTCTTATTTACTAAAGGTAATATGTTGTAGTACAAAAATAATGAATAAAATAATGAAATAAATAAAACTCTGGTCGAAACGAAGGAAAACTTTACTCTAGAAATAATTGAAAGAGCAATGTGTGGTTTTTGTAATCAAAAAACGCAAATCGTCAGGCAAATAGTGAAACACTGGCTCGTACAAATACTAGGAAGAGACTCTAATATGCTTCATTTACATTTGCAAGCATCTCATAACAAGCGAAGTGGAAAGACTCAAGTTTGTGTTGGTGAAAAAGTACAGAGACCTGTTGGACTACTATAAGTACAAATCCACAGCGTGTTTGGAGCTGAAATACTTGCTAGAGAGTTTTTATTTGTTTGTAGAAAACTCTAAAGAATAAGTCTCTAATGAAGAAAGTTACAAAGGAAAAAGTGGCACAGTCGGCTGTTATAACGGTCACTCGATACTTTAGGTTAAGTGGTTAAGTTAAAAGTAGAATTTTTTTTTAAAAACTATATAAACTACCTACAGTGGTTTATATTTTTAAAACGAACGAGACGAAACAAAAACTTCCATCAAATTGTTCTTTGTCGCTGTCATCATTTTTTGAAAATTTAAAAATATGTAATAATAAAAAGCTATGGTTTAAAATTAGAAACTAAAAATATTTGATTAAGATACACTAACATATACTTCATGGAATTAACGTTAACGAACATAAGTCTTATGTGTGTCGAATTAGTTTTAACAGCTTTTATATAAAGCTAGCGTAGGTAAACAAGACTAAACGTCTTTTCAGGAGTATTAAACAGAAAATTTCGTATTTTTCTTATAAAATGCAGTTATTAATAATACTTATATTTAAATGGAATTTAATTATTTTATTAAAACTTTTTATATTACGAAATTTGTAAAAAAATATAGCTGTTTTAATTTCGGAAATTTACTACAGCCACCTCTCGCGAATAGTGTCTACGGCAAAAGTTCGTAACTAAACAAGAGAACGGAGCTAAATAAGAGCAGCAAGTATATTTACTATATTTTCTGTTTTTTTAATGCATTATATTTAATACAGTTTGGGACCTTCCCATTTTATTTGTTTACAAAAATAGTTTTGCTCATGTTTTTAGGTAGATACATACATTTTTTAGTATTAATTGTTTGTTTTTAATTAATTTTGTTCCTTGCCCACCTAAGGTAAAACTTGTCTTACATTATAATTATTAATAATTTTTTATCTAACACCATGCAGAACAATTAAATTTTATGCCAAAAAGTTGTCAAGAATTGAACATCGAACCTTGTTTTATTTCATTTTATAGAAGGGCTGGGAAAAGTCATAAAAGTCAATATGTTTTTTATGAAAGGCACAAACTACAAATGAAAAATACTAATTTTTATTCTCAAATTTATATTGTTTAGTATAGTCTTTTTCATCATGCCATTTTCGAAACACATAAAATAAAGTTCGTAGAGTTTAATTTATGTATATAGTATTATAGTTTTGAATTCAAGTTGAAAAAATAGATGAGATATTATGCTTTTATAAATTTTTCATTTTAGTTTTAACATGTAAACATACAAAGTATATAGCAATTATAAGATATATGTGTTTTAAAAATTACGTTTCAAAACTAACCTTGAGCTGTTTTTTTTATCTAACTGGTTTAAAATAAATAAATTATATAAGTTCGTACTAGTTTTGTTTAAACATTGTAAAAAACAAATTTAAGAAATTAAATAAACAAGAAGAGATGTAACTAATAGTCATGCTAAATGCATAAATTAAAATTTAAAAAACTCAACACTTAACAGTTATTATGTCATAATTCAATAAAAAAATGTTTTTTTTTAACTTGACGAGTTATTTAAAATCTATATAACGTGATTTAATTCTAAATACAAACCCCGCCAAAAAGCTGTTTTTAAGCGATTTTCGGACTTGATTAGGTGGGAGTTGTGCGTAATTGTGCGCGGCTGGGAGTCGATCCCGGGTTGGAACTAAGCGGTTCCCCTAAAAACTATACTAAAGTCAAAAAAATCTTGACCTAAAAAGTAGAACAACGATTAAAGTAATACTTAAAATTAACTAAATACTTATTTTTTAGGGTATTACGTGCTTCTGTAATAGGCTTTATGTTAAAAAAATTGTCAATAAAATTTAAAATAAATTAAAATGTTTAGTAAACACTCTTAACAGCATAAAGCTGTAAGGAAATTCTTTGCAATGTGACATCTAATATCATTTATATACGACGTTTTTTTTTATGTAACAGTTTATTCTGTTTGAGATTACTCAAAATTCAAAAATTTGTCTATTTATTTTTTCTATTCAATATGAGTTTTAAGAAGATTATTTTAATATGATAAATTTATAAAAACAGCTATAGTTTTTATGTTTAAAATAAAATATTTTCTAAGCATCTGTGTGGTCTAGTGGATCAATGTAGTAAATAATTATTTACAAACATTACTACCCTGATAAACTATGACTTTAAAACCCATTTTGTTAATTTAGAAAAAAATTTTAGTGTACTTGAACTTTAAGTGAATTATTAAGACTACTTACACAAAGTTTTAGTTTGAGTTATCTTAATGTTTTTTTTACAAATTAACATTTTTTTAGTTGTCCTTATTTTATTTATATCTATATCTATTTACCTTTGTTTCTAAAAAACTTTTATTAAATAATGTTTTTAATAAATTATTTATTTTTTTTCTTTAAAAAATTTAAAGAATAAGTAAAGCATCAATTAAAAAGTCTAATAAGTATTGAAAGTTTTAATTTTAAGATAATTTTTTACACACTATAAGTTTAGAGTATTTGTAAAGTAAAAATGGATATTGTTTAGTTTCTGTCCTACTGTAGACATATAACAATAAAATGGATAAATTTATGTTTTGTTTAGTCGCAGTTTATTAATATATTGCTATAGCTGGGTTAAGCACAAAATATATGTTGAAAAACATAACCATTCAAAGGCTTCAAGTATTTTTACTAAAATAAAATTAGTCATTTATAATTTTTATTCTATACATACAGATTTATGAAAAAGAGAGTGTTTTTCTTCATGTGTAATTTTACCAGCTTCTTCAAAAGACTTACTTTTTATTACCCAAAAACTTAAAAACAAAACTATCTTTGAAATTAGAAACAATCCTTGGGGCCTGTTATTTAGAGAACAATACCTAATTATATCTCCTAGTAAATATGGACTGAATTTGGAAATGAATTTTCTTGGATGTTGATACATTAACCTAACTAGAATACTTTTTTTTTCTAATTTTAATTGTTGTCTAAACATCTGACCATGGATATACTAACTTATTAAACATTTTACTTAAACAACCTATTAAAAATAAAATTGTTTTCCTGCTTTTTTTTATATTAATTAGAAGAAATTTCTAGCCATTTAATAAAATACGGTTAAAAATGTTTTTTAATACATTCTAATATACTTTTATCTATTGTATTTAGCTAATTTTATATTAAAATTAAAATTTAGTCACAGTTGTCAAACACTCCGTCTGCTCAGTGTGCACAGTTGTATAAATCAAAATATTTAAAAAAAATTATTATTTAAAAAAATTTTAAATCTCAGGATGACTCAGAACAATTCAGGACATTTTAATTTTTTTTTTAATCAGGCTGACTCAGGATTGTTTAGTTTTTGTATTGAAACCTTAAGATAATTTTAAGATTTTCAAAAGTATCAGGCCACCTCTTATATGTTAGTGTTTAATTAAATAAATACGAAAAATTACTGAAAAATTTTTGGTTCAAGGACCTGGAAACAGAAAAAGACCTTTCAGTTTTCGAGTTACATAACTAATTTAATAAAAATTGTAATGAGCTAAAGATGAAAAAAAAAGTAAAAAAAAACTTTTTAGATAAAAGTTATACTTTAAAACAAAAACTATATGAAAAACCAGGCTTTTTAACTTTACAAAATTAAATATTTTTATCAGAAAAAAAAAAAAAAATAAAAATATTTTTTATATAATAGTATCTAATATTATATACATTTATAAAATACATATTGAACTCTACGTTAAAATTTAATTTTTTTCGATACATTTTGGTTTTAATTAAAAAAATAGAGAGATTTCAACTACTGGAGGAGAAGTAATGAATTTATTATTTTAAGAGTTTTTTTTTTACAAACTAAGTTTTGGTCAAAGACCTAGTCAGTGCTAAAATAAATCTAAAAAGATATGTGACAGTCATGCTTTTTTCTATGCCATTTTCGATGACTGTCACATATCTTTTTAGATTTATTTAAGCACTGACGAGGTCTTTGACCGAAACTTAGTTTGAAAAAAAATTCTTGAAAGATAAATTCAAAAAAAAACCTATCTCAAATGTTTTTAATTTTTAAATTTACTAATAGTTTTATCAAATAGTTTAACTTTTTATATGATTTCAAAGAAGATTAAAAATAAAAACAAATAAATTTAAAGCTTTTTTTAAAAGTATGTTTAAAAATTTTGATTCTAATATCAACTTATTTTAAATTAAAAGAAAATAAGTAATAATATAATAAAGCTATAACATTAAAAAAAAAATAGTATAAAGATGCAATAATAAAAACAAACAGTAAAATAAAACTGTATTCAATAAAAAAAAAGAAAAAAAAAGCTTAAACTAAAAAAAAAAGTATAAAGTAAATGTTACCTTTTGATTAAAAATTTTAGTTATGTCAAACTTAAATAAATGTCTAAATATAGGAGGTTAACTAAACGAAAATAATTATGTAAATAATCACAAAATCATTTAAAATAGTGAATAAATTTTTATTTTAAAAAAGTTATGAATAATACACAAAAATAATAATAATCAAACAATAAGTCAACCTATAGCTAGTTTTAAATTTTATAAGTGATTTCACTTCACGATTTATATTTTTAATTTTTTTTATTTTCTCTTTTAGAACATATTTTAATGTCTAACAACGAACTAAGACAGCCTTACTTGTTTCTTTCTCCGTCATCATCACAGATCCACCAGACGACCAAGAGAATTTCCAACGATTAGCTTTTTGGAACCTTCTTGTATGGTAAAGAAAGTTCCGTCTAAATAGTGTAAGGTTCTCATTGATGAGTTTTTTTACAAACTAAGTTTCGGTCAAAGACCTAGTCAGTGCTAAAATAAATCTAAAAAGATATGTGACAGTCATGCTTTTTTCTATGCCATTTTCGATGACTGTCACATATCTTTTTAGTTTTATTTAAGCACTGACGAGGTCTTTGACCGAAACTTAGTTTGAAAAAAAATTCTTGAAAGATAAATTCAAAAAAAAATCTATCTCAAATGTTTTTAATTTTTAAATTTACTAATAGTTTTATCAAATAATTTAACTTTTTATATGATTTCAAAGAAGATTAAAAATAAAAACAAATAAATTTAAAGCTTTTTTTAAAAGTATGTTTAAAAATTTTTATTCTAATATCAACTTATTTTAAATTAATAGAAAATAAGTAATAATATAATAAAGCTATAACATTAAAAAAAAAATTAGTATAAAGATGCAATAATAAAAACAAACAGTAAAATAAAACTTTATTTAATAAAAAAAAAGAAAAGAAAGCTTAAACTAAAAAAAAAAGTATAAAGTAAATGTATCCTTTTGATTAAAAATTTTAGTTATGTCAAACTTGAATAAATGTCTAAATATAGGAGGTTAACTAAACGAAAATAATTATGTAAACAATCACAAAATCATTTAAAATAGTGAATAAATTTTTATTTTAAAAAAGTTATGAATAATACACAAAAATAATAATAATCAAACAATAAGTCAACCTATAGCTAGTTTTAAATTTTATAAGTGATTTCACTTCACGATTTATATTTTTAATTTTTTTTATTTTCTCTTTTAGAACATATTTTAATGTCTTCTAAACAACGAACTAAGACAGCCTTACTTGTTTCCTTCTCCGTCATCATCACAGATCCACCAGACGACCTAGAGAATTTCCAACGATTAGCTTTTTGGAACCTTCTTGTATGGTAAAGAAAGTTCCGTCTAAATAGTGTAAGGTTCTCATTGATGTACATCTTCTTAGTATATTTTTATGCATGGTCATTTTCAACTTTTTTTTTCTCTTTCATGATATAAATATTCTGCTAAAAGTTCTAAATTTAACCAAAATAGAATTAAATACCTTCTACTTGTCTTCAGCCTATCAAGATGGTTTCATACTTATAAATGAAACAATATCATTTCTTTCAATTCGAGGGTCAACTATTTTGACTGTGTTCACAACAAACTTCCTAGATTCTCATTTTCTGATACTGGTATACCTTGGATGTCAGTATTTGACTTTCTTAAAAAGTTGTCCATCTGGTTTACTTTTTGGGATAACTCGCCATCTTACACAACTTTATCAGGAATCTCAGATAATTTTACATTATTTGCTTTCAGCCTTTCTACTTGATTCTTAATGTTTATAATTTCCTTCTCCAGTTTGTCAAAACCACCACTAACAAATTTCCCTGATTTTTCGAAATCAACATTTCTCTTTTTCTGGATAACTAGTTCCTCATCCAGATATTTCATTCTTCTGAAAGACCCAACAGACCTTTTTTAGGGTCAGCCTTCACTTCCACATTCAATTTCTCCAAACTTTTCAGGGTGTATTTTGCATAGACATATTAATCTTATGTAATATGTACGTTATGTATTATCAAAAACCTTTGGAAACCCTGTAAATTTCTAAACAGTTCAAATTTCAAATAAAAATTTAATCTTTATCCATTAAGTAATCAAAATTTTTTTAGGAGTATGATGATAACAAAAGTTACCTATAATAATGCACAGTCTTAACAATTAACAACACGAATAATAGAAATTACCACTCTCTATTTTGCAACTCTGGCGCAAAATTTACAAGAAAATTGATTTTTTTAAAAGATTTTTTTTTAGAAATCCACGTTTGTCATTAAGCTCAATAGGAATTGAACTAAAAGTATTAGACCAACAGTGAGAATTTTTGAAATATTTAGACTAAAGTATGACACTATTATGTTTTAATGCACCCTTAGTTCAGAAATCCCATAACAAACACATTTTACTTTTTAATCTTTATTACAAACTTAACAAATATATAGAAAAGGTTGTCACAAAGTCGAATTTCTTAAGAAACTTAAAGACAGCTAGAACTTTCTTTTTAGACATAGAGATAACTTAAAAAAATACAGACTAGTTTGAAGTTTTGTTGATATGATGACACATGATATTTATTATTTTTTAAACTAAGGTAGGTTTTAAGATTTCTGAAAACCTCAGGCTAGATTTTGAATGAAGTTTAGTTGGATTAGTTTTAGTATTTTGTTTTTAAAAAAACTATTTTCGTGATGAAATTTATTTACTTGTTAGCTTTGTACTTTACTGATAAGAATTGTTCGAAATGATTTATATATTTGTATATATTGATATGATAAATATTAAAGTAAAAATTTGATAAAACTTAGGATAAATGAAGACAGACAGTTTAAAGTTACTCAGAACAGCTTTTTTGGACTCAAAATGATATCCTTTATACAGTACATAGGGCACAGAATATAAGGGACTCAAATAACTAAAAAAAGAATAAAACAGCTGTACAACTTGTCTCGACTTGTTCTTAAACTTGATAACTTTTTTCAGATTATCCACATACACTGGTTTTTTTTAGGAAGTCATGCTAGTTTGAAATTTGTTTTTGACTCAGTTTGACTCAAACCAACTCAAGCTAACTATAACTTTTAAGTACTCAAACTGAGTTAGGTCTATTTATTTTAATTTTGGAAACTTAGGCTATTTTGGATATTGTTTCAAAGTTTCAGGCTTTTTTTAAGACTTTTAAGTTTTTAAGTTATTAATAATTTTTTTTCAGGTAGTTAAGCTTTATTTTGATTTTTTATAAGTAGTATAATTCGTATTTATTAACTTTAATATAAAATCAGGTAAACTTTCTAGCTTGATTTTGTTCAGGGTAGATTTTAGTCTTTAAGATGGTTTTGTTGTTTCAATATTTAGCCTGTGTTTTAGAAAATATGTTAATTGATTGATTAAAATTAATTGAAGTTATTAAAGCATTTCATTTTTAAACAATATAATTACTGTAATGTATACCTAAATTGAATGTTTTTTGTATAGATTTAAATGTGGTTAACAATCAAGTTATACGCATTTTTTCACTTAATACCTTAAAAATATTTAATTAACTTGTTAGACATGAATTTTTAGTAAATCAAATAGGTTTTCAACGTTGCCTCTCACTTAGGATAATTAAGATTATTTCATTTATTTCAAAACTCAAGATATCTTAGGTCACTAAAATTATTCTATAATGAACTCAAGGTAGTGTTTGTAATATATAATAATATTTAGTATATTAAGTTTTAAAGTTTATATACTTTTAAATTTTGACAAAAGCTTTATTTTTATTAACTTTGAAAAATTTACTTATTTTGTAATAGACTTAATATTGTTTTCTAACTAATTTTAAAAACTCAGCAAACTGAGGACAGTTTAAGGTAAGTTAGATAAAGTTTTTTGTTCTTAAAAATAGTTTTTGACTCAAAGAGTGACAAAGTTGAGCTTCACTATTAAATGGCTTACCTTTTTTCACAGAAATACATTTAAATTACATACTTATTTTATAAAATAACTCAAAATGAGTTATGTTAGTCAAAAAGATCTCAAGGAACCAAACAACGATGATCTACACATATATTTGCGTGATTTTCATTTGGAAGAACTGGAGAAGAAAAACCAACAGATCCAGAAGATAAAAGAAAATTTTGACACAGAAAAAAAACTCTAGTAAAAAAGGTTGTTAGTATTTTGAGTAGCAATAATGTAGACTTATCTCGCGCTGGTTACTCACTCAGAAACTCTAAGTTTACTTTTGAACACTTAGACGAAGATGAGGAAGATTATGAGCTTCTAAAAGAAGCAATAAAAGATGAATGTACAAAAGATACAGATGAACAAAAGATAGTCAGGGTTGTGGCAGCTAAAAAGCGTAAAGTAGAAGACAGTAAGACAAACTCCTCAAATTTGCTTTTGCTTCATGGAACCAGTGCCAAAAATGTGATGGGAATGTTGAAGGAAGACTTTATACCGTCCAAAAAGGGCAAGTACGGATGTGGTGTATATCATACGGACGATCATAAGTATGCTTCTATATACAGCAAGTCTTATAAATTCGAAAACTCGTGCATTAAAAAAGTCAGGTACATGTTTGTTAATAAAGTGAAACAAACTGCTGCGCCAAAAACACCAAGGAAGTTTTACGGTACAAAAATCTATGATGAGTATCTCACTAAAAAACCTGTGTTGCAAGTTTTCAATGAACAAACAGGCAATTTAGTAGCAATTGATAAGAAAGCACAATACAAAGCAGACAAAGCCAACAACAAGTTAATTGGAGGCACATTTAACGTAGCAACTCATAAAACAAATATTTTTCTGGCTCATCACAAGCTAGTAGAGCCAGCTTACCTTATTGAAATAAAAAGTGAAACATACCTTCAAGAATTTGTCTCTGACGCTCTTTACGAAACTCTGGAGGTTAAACGATTCACTACATCAAAAACTACGAATGCAGTCAATAAATGCACCATAGAATCTCTAAAAGAATATATAGAAAAAGAACTTGTTGCAAACCACGATGCGGAGTTGAAGTTTATACAAGATAAGTTTGACTATAAGATGAAAAGCACTTTAGATCAACTTACTTTTAAACTAACTCACTTAAATGATATAAAAGGAGACAAAAGAAGTAGATTTACAATAAATGAGCTTACTAAAAAAGACAAAGACTATCAGTTTGTGTTGAGTTTAATTTTGTACCTGAAGTCTTTCACATGTACAAAATTGATTCCAAGACCAACAAAAATGAAGTCAATGACAGGAGGTTATTTGCACATGGGGTTAAGTCTGACAAGATTAAAAACATTTTAAAATACGGATACGATAGTAAGACGTGGAGTTCAATCTGTATGGATGAATGTTTTGTCTGCAACAAAGCTCCTTGCGCACAATACTCCACCACATGCTTTTTTTTAGAGGCTGAAAAAAGCAACATGAGATATTTGAAAAAGAAGAAAGCTACAAAGAATCAGAATGAAGTGATTAAAAAGAGTAAAAATCCCTTAAATAAAAATTTGGCCTACCTATTTTTAGTTGCCGAAAAGGATAAGGGCAGTAGTAAACCGAAGAAAGTTTTAACTGACAGCAGAGGTTGCTATGTTAAGGATGGCACTCTGACACCTGACCTTGAAAGCTTCGTGCTTGAGGGAAAACCTGTTGTAAAAACAACTCCGGCCTACCTGCTTGTTATAGATTGCTCTAAAATTCATTGTGATTTGGTTTTGGATTGCTAAATTTACGTTCATAACGTATAAGTGACACATTTTGAAAAATAATGTTATGACCTTCTTCTTAGTATTAACAGCTGTTTTGATTCAGCTCAAAAAATATAAATATAACATTTTTGCCTTTATATACTGTTTGATAGAAATTTTATTAGTTATAATAGTTGAAGTTAAAAACCAAAGGCAAAACTATTATTGATGTAAATTAAAATATATGACTGTTGTACGTTCTTGTATTAATAAAATTTTAGTTTATATGTATATGTTTTGCTTTAAAGTTTACACATTAAATTTAACGAACTTGATTTTATAAGTTATCAAAATGAACTGGCAGCCTAGTTGTTATTAAAATAATACTAAGCTTTATACATAGTAATGTAGATTTATGTTTTTAATATTTTTGCAAAGTTTTCCTCTTAAAAATAAAGAGTTTAGATTCGTTTCAAAATTTAAATAAAATTGTTTAAGTTGTAGTTAATTAACGAAATCTTCAGAACTTACGTATTTTTAATGATAATACCAAAAGTTAAACAAAAAAAATTGAAGAAAATTTTAATAAGATTATTTTCGTGAAAACAATTATATACATAACAACTTAAAAGAACAAAGAATTATTAAAATTGATATAAAAAAATAAAACTATAATTAATTTTGACTATAAGACAAACTAAAAGATATATTTTAATAGAGTTAATTTTTATTTGAAATAGTAAAATTGTATGTATTCTAAACTATAAATGTTTAATGTACTAGTCCTGATATTACGGAATTTCTACTATTTATTCACATTTCGAATAATTAATATGCATAAATTTTACGCTTGTTGTCGAGCAAACTCATTTAAATATCCAAAACCCAATCAATTCTTTCAAATAAAAAATGCCGGAAGAAAACTAAGTTTGTTTAAAATTGAGTTACATTTTTTTTACTTTAAGCACTCAAATTTAGAGAAGTCTTAAAAATAAAAATCTATAAAGTGTATTTCAAAGTCAGTCTGAGATTTTTTTATATATCTTCATCCCTAACCCATTTTACCAAAATATATTAAAATTAAATTATAAAATAAAGTTATAAAAAAAAGCTTAATTTTTTGCTGACTGTGTAATTTTTCAGCTCTGACCTTTAAGTGTAGTAGCTAAAAAGTCTTGAAGGTTCAAGTGCAATTATGCCATTCTGCCGAATGTTAAGTGACCACGTTAAAATTCAAATTCCGACAATTCGAATACTTAAAACAATATTTAAAGGCCTACAACTCAAAATTAAATATACTTATGAAAAACTTATAGGGTATTGAATAAATTAGAAAGGTTTGTAGATATGATTATTAACAACAAACACTTTTTTTATTTTTGCAAAAAATACACATAAAATAAGAATTTAGTTATAACCAATGATTACATATTTATTGGCTTTTTAAGAAAGTATAATTTTAATATTCGTCTGCCCGTGTCAAGTTATTGTAAACATTGTAAACGGTTACTCGTACTTTTTTTAAATTATTTTATGCACACTACACAACTGAAGTATATGGAAATGCTTGAATATTAGTTTTATTTTCTACGTAGTATTAATTATTAGGTGAACTTTTCGTGCGAAAATATGTATATTTATGCAATTGTTTAAAAATATTTTTTTCATGTTTAAAGGGTTACTATCTTTTATAAGCCAAACATCAATACCAGAAGTCAGCAAATTGTGGCCTGTAAAGTATTTTTCAGCTACGAACGGTTTTTTTTAAACAATAAAAAAACGTTACTGTAAAATAAATTAAAATTAAGCTTCTAATTTTACCACTAGTAGTAACTAATTACTATCGCTTTCTTTTAAATGTTTGCTCAGATTTTTGGTTTTTATGATTAATACAGCTATTTTTAAATAACTGCGGCCCGAAGAAGTCTTTATCTAGAAAAGTTAACTGTTACCTATGAATAGCTGACGAGCCCTATATTTTTAAATTTCTTACTTGAACAGCACAAAAACATTAAACATAATAAAACTTTGGCATTAAAAATATTAAATAGCTACACTAATAGTTTAATCAACAAGACGTAAGGTGTATTTGAATAAATAACTTTTTTCTTTTTAAGCATATCATTGTTAAAACTATAATGTATTTCGGTTTTCAGCAGAAAAAATTTAAATAAATAAATATTTGTTAGAGATACTTTTGTAATAAAGTAATATGTTTAGGAAATTAAGTAAATAAAATTTTATAATGAAGTCATTTTAATCTTTTTTCGGACAAAAAAAACTTTGAAATTACTAAAACACAAAGTAAAAATATTATGTTTAAATAAGCAAAAAGGATAATTTCACGTTAAGTATTTTCTACATTAAATGTCAAACCCAAAATTTAAGTTCTGTTTAAAATCTGTTTAAAATATAATCTAGTGGATTTACTAGTTCACACCTTTTTGTTTAATATACGAAAGAACTCAAAGTAAGTATGTTTCTTAAATTTTCTAATAATATTTTTTAAAAACTAGCATGAGTAAAACAAAAGTACTGCATTTGAATAAAAACATTCTTTTTATTTAAAAAAAACAAAAAACTTCAAAAAAGTTTTATATTTGTATTTATAAAAAAGCATTAATTTAAAATGGTACATTAAAGACAGCTTTATATTCTGCCTTATTAAAGTCACTAACCTTTAAAACCTCCAAAATTATTCTTTTCAAAAAAAATTAACCAAAGTAAAAAACATTTAAAAAAATAACATAACATTAATTGTATTACTTTAACAAAAAGCAAAAAGTAAAAAGCACGTTTAGTAGTTTGTTTATATCGTTTGTAAATATCTTTATTTTTTTTCTTAAAAATATGTGTTTTATATATTACAGAAAAACTTGCTTTTTTATACAAAAAGAAAAAAGTAAACAACGAGTTTATAAATCAATATAAAATAAAATTGATTAAAAGTGAAAAACAGTTTAAGTCTATAACAAAAACATACTTACTACCAACATAGCTATACCTTAAGCTTTTATAGACAGCCGTGATTAATATCTTTAAACTTTTTACAATTTAGGCAAAAATAATGACTGTTTTTAAACAAATTATTGATACAAAATTAGTTTTTCTTAAACATCAATAGCTTTTATTTTATATTATTTTCATTTATTTATGAAAATGTGGTTTACAACTACCAAATACTTAAGTAAAACTAGATTTTTAAAGAAATAAGAAAGTAAAACTTGAACAAATAATAGAAACGTACAAAAATTATTTTGTGAGTGCAGTAAAATAATACACAGCATGTGTGTTTTAAGTTTAAAAATGTACTTTTTATCTACCATGTGTCACTTAATATAAAACACTGGTTACTTATAACTCTCAAAATCGCCGCTAAAATTTCAAATATAAAGTAAGTATTCCATTTAGAATTTTCTGGTTGGTTATTTGAAACAGTATCACTCTTCTGATTGGTCAGTACCAGTGAAACATGTAACCTCTCCTCTCTTCCTCCGGCCTCCTCTGCAAATTTTCCCGCCTTTTTTTACGCCAGCTTCTGTGTTGAAATAATAAATGTTTTTGAAATAAAAATAAATGCTTTTGGAATTTCTAGTCTTTCTGACAAAACTTTTAGTTTTGATACAGCATTAGTCAACTAATTAACAACTCAAAATTCAACACCTACACATTTTATTAAATTGTTTTAAAAATTTCTAAAAATGACAAAAGTCACAATCAAACGTTTCGTTTTTATTTTCTAGCTTTATAAATAAGTTATCGTGGAAGAATTTTAATTAAAACTAACAGAATGTTTTACTTTTTTTTATTTTTGAGCTTTTCTCTTTAAATAAAAATTGTCGGATAAACTATATTAAGTTGTCGTAATCTTGAACAAACTACTTTTCTCAAACTCTATTGATCAAGCATTTGTTTTGTTAGTAAGCTGTATTTAGTTTGCAAAAAACAATAATTGTTTTATTTTGTTATTTAAAAAAAAAAAAATTTATATATAATTATAAATGCTAAGGTTGGATGCGCAATGAATAAAATGTTTAGTTCATGAATATAAAGTCG
This sequence comes from Thalia democratica, assembly GCF_965202585.1. NCBI lineage: Eukaryota > Metazoa > Chordata > Thaliacea > Salpida > Salpidae > Thalia > Thalia democratica. Next base: position 19,433,018 of record NC_139169.1, read on the forward strand.
GATATTTTATAGTATTAATAAATAGTTTAAATTATAGAAGCTTGCAAAACTATTTTTGTAAATCAAAACATTTCACTTATAAAAGACTAAGAAACCTTAAACATAAATATTAAATTCTAAAAAATAAATTTAAAACCTCTACTTCTTAATTTGTCGATGATTTTTTTATAAAAAAGCAAAATGCTAGTTATTTATTACAAATAAATTATTTTTCATAATAAAGTACAACTCACCACAATCGAGTGATGACGACAGCAACAAACAAAGTTCCGATTATCGAAGCGACGAAGTACAAATTGTAATTGGAATTATACACCGTTTCTGTGACGTCATTATTGTTCGGTGATGAGTTCCTTGTAATATCTGCTCGTGGTATTTTGTATAAGTTATAAGAAAGTTTCAAATTTTTTTTTTTAATAAGAATAAAGTTTTAAACAATTAAACAATGTTATACAATGCATAAAAGAGTAACAAGCTTAAAAAGTGAAACCTGAATTTCTATTTTGTAGGTTTTGTAGATCATCTTTGTTGGAGTAAGTTTTGACAGTTTCAATGAAAGCCGTCGTTGATGGAAGTTTAAAAAATAATTCAACTTTCTTCAGGTCCATTTTTGAAGTTTGTTTATTACGTTATAAACATAGTAAAGCTT